>NC_086455.1:6752332-7085665 GCF_028390025.1 Pseudophryne corroboree | reverse complement strand
TGCAAACAGGAGTGTCTATGGGCCTCAAATTGGGGTCCATTAAGGTTCAAATTTCGGCCCTGTCGATTTTTCTTCCAGAAAGAATTGGCTTCAGTTCCTGAAGTCCAGAAGTTTGTCAAGGGAGTATTGCATATACAACCCCCTTTTGTGCCTCCAGTGGCACTGTGGGATCTCAACGTAGTTCTGGGATTCCTCAAAACACATTGGTTTAAAACCAGTCAAATCTGTGGATTTGAAGCATCTCACATGGAAAGTGAACATGCTCTTGGACCTGGCCTGGACCAGGCGAGTGTCAAATTGGTGGTTTTTTTCTCAAAAAAGCCCATATCTGTTTGTCCATTCGGACAGGGCAGAGCTGCGGACTCGTCCCCAGTTCTCTCCCTAAGGTGGTGTCAGTGTTTCACCTGAACCAGCTTATTGTGGTGTCTTGCGCCTACTAGGGACTTGGAGGACTCCAAGTTGCTAGATGTGGTCAGGGCCCTGAAAATATAGGTTCCAGGACGGCTGGAGTCAGGAAAACTGACTTGCTGTTATCCTGTATGCACCCAACAAACTGGGTGCTCTTGCTTTTAAGCAGACTTTTGCTAGTTGGATGTGTAATACAATTCAGCTTGCACATTCTGTGGCAGGCCTGCCACAGCCAAAATATGTAAATGCCCATTCCACAAGGAAGGTGGGCTCATCTTGGGCGGCTGCCCGAGGGGTCTCGGCTTTACAACTTTGCCGAGCGGCTATTTAGTCAGGGGCAAACACGTTTGTAAAAGCCTACAAATTTGATACCCTGGCTAAGGAGGACCTGGAGTTCTCTCATTCGGTGCTGCAGAGTCATCCGCACTCTCCCGCCCGTTTGGGAGCTTTGGTATAATCCCCATGGTCCTTTCAGGAACCCCAGCATCCACTAGGACGATAGAGAAAATAAGAATTTACTTACCGATAATTCTATTTCTCGGAGTCCGTAGTGGATGCTGGGCGCCCATCCCAAGTGCGGATTATCTGCATTACTTGTACATAGTTACAAAAAATAAGAATTTACTTACCGATAATTCTATTTCTCGTAGTCCGTAGTGGATGCTGGGGACTCCGTCAGGACCATGGGGAATAGCGGGCTCCGCAGGAGACAGGGCACATCTAAAAAAGCTTTTAGGTCACATGGTGTGTACTGGCTCCTCCCCCTATGACCCTCCTCCAAGCCTCAGTTAGGTACTGTGCCCGGACGAGCGTACACAATAAGGAAGGATCTTGAATCCCGGGTAAGACTCATACCAGCCACACCAATCACACCGTACAACTTGTGATCTGAACCCAGTTAACAGTATGATAACAAAACGAAGTAGCCTCCGAAAAGATGGCTCACAACAATAGTAATAACCCGATTTTTGTAACAATAACTATGTACAAGCATTGCAGACAATCCGCACTTGGGATGGGCGCCCAGCATCCACTACGGACTACGAGAAATAGAATTATCGGTAAGTAAATTCTTATTTTCTCTAACGTCCTAGTGGATGCTGGGGACTCCGTCAGGACCATGGGGATTATACCAAAGCTCCCAAACGGGCGGGAGAGTGCGGATGACTCTGCAGCACCGAATGAGAGAACTCCAGGTCCTCCTTAGCCAGAGTATCAAAATTTGTAAAATTTTACAAACGTGTTCTCCCCTGACCACGTAGCTGCTCGGCAAAGTTGTAATGCCGAGACTCCTCGGGCAGCCGCCCAGGATGAGCCCACCTTCCTTGTGGAATGGGCATCTATATATTTTGTCTGTGGCAGGCCTGCCACAGAATGTGCAAGCTGAATTGTATTACAAATCCAGCGTGCAATAGACTGCTTAGAAGCATGAGCACCCAGCTTGTTGGGTGTATACAGTATAAACAGCAAGTCAGACTTTCTGACTCCAGCCGTCCTAACTATATATATATATATATATATATATATATATATATATATTTTTAGGGCCCTGACCACGTCTAGTAACTTGGAGTCCTCCAAGTCCCTAGTAGCCGCAGGCACCACAAGAGGTTGTTTCAGGTGAAAACGCTGACACCCCTTTATGAAGAAACTGGAGACGAGTCCCAGTTCTGTCCTGTTCAAATGGAAAATTTTAACATGGGCTTTTGTAAGACAAAGCCGCCCATTCTGACAATCGCCTGGCCGAGGCCAGGGCTAACCACATGGTCACTTCCCATGTGAGATATTTGTCAACAGCATGGTCACTTTCCATGTGAGATATTTCAAATCCACAGATTTGAGCGGTTCAAACCAATATGAATTTAAGAAATCCCAACACTATGTTGAGATCTCACGGTGCCCCTAGGGGCACAAAAAAGCTGTATATGCAATACATCCTTTACAATCTGGACTTCAGGAACTGAAGTCAATTCTTTCTGGAAGAAAATCTACAGGGCCGAAATTTAAATGTTAATGAACCCCAATTTGAGGTCCAAAACACTCCTGTTTTCAGGAAGTGTAGAAATCGACCTAGTTGAATTTCCGTCGTGGAGCCTTCCTGGCCTCACCCACGCAACATATTTTCACCACATGTGGTGATGACGTTGTGCGGCCACCTCCTTCCTGGCTTTGACCAGGGTAGGTATGACCTCTTATGGAATGCCTTTTCCCCTCAGGATCCGGCATTCAACCGCCATGCCGTCAAACGCAGCCGCGGTAAGTCTTGGAATAGACATGGTACTTGCTGAATCAAGTCCCTTCTTAGCTCCCCAGGCCCTTAGTCCTCTGTGAGCATTTCTTGAAGTTCCGGGTACCAAGTCCCTCTTGGCCAATCCGGAGCCACTAGTATAGTTCATACTCCTCTATGTCTTATAATTCTCAATACCCTGGTTATGAGAAACAGAGGAGGGAACACATACACAGACTGGTACACCCACGGTGTTACCAGAACATCCACAGCTATCGCCTGAAGGTCTCATGACCTGGCGGAATACCTGTCCCGTTTTTTGTTCGGGCGGGACGCCATCATGTCCACCTTTGGTCTTTGCCAACGGTCCACAATCATGTTGAAAAACTTCCCTATGAAGTTTCCACTCTCCCGGGTGGAGGTCATGCCTGCTGAGGAAGTCTGCTTCCCAGTCGTCCACTCCCGGAAAGAACACTGCTGACAGTGCTATCACATGATTTTCCGCCTAGCGAAAAATCCTTGCAGTTTTCACTGCCCTCCTGCTTCTTGTGCCGCCCTTCTGTTTACGTGGGCGACTGCCGTGATGTTATCCCACTGGATCAATACCGGCTGACCTTGAAGCAGAGGTCTAGCTAAGTTTAGAGCATTATAAAATTGCTCTAAGCTTATTTATGCGGAGAGAATTCTCCAGACTTAATCACACTTCCCTGGAAATTTTTTCCCTGTGTGACTGTTCCCCAGCCTCTCAGGCTGGCCTCCGTGGTCACCGGCATCCAATCCTGAATGCCGAATCTGCGGCCCTCTAGAAGATGAGCACTCTGTAATCACCACAGGAGAGACACCCTTTTCCTTGGATATAGGGTTATCCGCTGATGCATCGGAGGATGCGATCCGGACCATTTGTCCAGCAGATCCCACTGAAGAGTTCTTGCGGGAAATCTGCCGAATGGAATTGCTTCGTAATAAGCCACCATTTTTACCAGGACTATTGTGCAATGATGCACTGACACTTTTCCTGGTTTTAGGAGGATCCCGATTAGCTCGGATAACTCCCTGGTTTTCTCCACTGGGAGAAACACGTTTTTCTGGACTGTGTCCAGAATCTTCCCTAGGAACAGTAGACGTGTCGTCGGAAAAAGCTGCGATTTTGGAATATTTAGAATCCACTCGTGCTGTCGTAGAACTACTTAAGATAGTGCTACTCCGACCTCCAACTGTTCTCTGGACCTTGCCCTTATCAGGAAAGCGTCCATGTTTCTTTTAAGAAAAATCATCATTCCGGCCATTACCTTGGTAAAGACCCGGGGCGCCGTGGACAATCCAAACGGCAGCGTCTGAACTGATAGTGACAGTTCTGTACCAGGAACCTGAAGTACCCTTGGTGAGAAGGGCAAATTTGGACCTGTAGGTAAACGTCCCTGATATCCAGTGACATCATATCGTCCCCTTCTTCCTGGTTCGCTATCACTGCTCCGAGTGACTCCATCTTGATTTGAACGCTTGTATGTAAGTGTTCAAATATTTCAGATCTCACCGAGCCGGTTGGCTTCAGTACCACAATATAGTGTGGAATACTACCCCCTTCCTTGTTGTAAGAAGGGTACTTTGATTATCACCTGCTGGGATTACAGCCTGTGAATTGTGTGAGGGGGAGACGTCTCGAATTTCCAATGTACACCTGGGATATTACATGTAGGATCCCGGAGTTCCCTTGCGAGTGTTGCTGAAACTCTTGAGATGACCCCCTACCGCACCTGAGTCCGCTTGTACGGCCCCAGCGTTATGCTGCGGACTTGGCAGAAGCCGTGAGGAGCTTCTGTTCCTGGGAATGAGCTGCTTGCTGCAGTCTTCTTCCCTTTCCTCTCCCCCTGGGCAGATATGACTGGCCTTCGCCCGCCTGCCCGTATGGGGACGAAAGGACTGAGACTGAAAAGACTGTGTCCTTTTCTGCCAATATGTGACTCGGGGTAACAAAAGGTGGATTTTTCAGCTGTTGCCATGGCCACCAGGTCCAATGGACCGCCCCTTTATACGGCAATACTTCCATATGCCGTCTGGAATCTGCCTCACCTGACCACTGTCGTGTCTTCATCTGGCAGATATGTACATCACATTTACTCTTGATGCCAGAATGCAAATATGCCTCTGCGCATCACACATATATAGAAATGCATCCTTAAAATGCTCTATAGACAATAAAATCCTGTCCCTGTCAAGGGTATCAAAATTTTCAGTCAGGAAATCCGACCAAGCCCCCTCAGCGCTGCACATCCAGGCTGAGGCGATTGCTGGTCGTAGTATAACACCAGTATGTGTGTATATACTGTTATGATATTTTTCAGCTTCCTATCAGCTGGCTCCTTGAGGGCGGCCGTATCTGGAAACGGTAACGCCATGTTTTTTATAAGCGTGTGAGCGCCTTGTCCACCCTAAGGTGTGTTTTCCAACTCGCCCTTACTACTGGCGGGAAAAAGGGTATACCGCCCATAACTTTCTGTCGGAGGAACCCCACGTATCATCACACACTTCATTTAATTTATCTGATTCAGGCAAAACTACAAGTAGTTTATTCCCACCCTACAAAATACCCTTATTTGTGGTACTTGTGGTATCAGAAATACGTAACACCTCCTTCATTGCCCTTAACATGTAACTTGTGGCCCTAAAGGAAAAATACGTTTGTTTCTTCACCGTCGACACTGGGGTCAGTGTCCGTGTCAGTGTCTGTCGACCGACTGAGGTAAATGGGCGTTTTTACAAGCCCCTGACGGTGTCTGAGACGCCTGGACCGATACTAATTTGTCCGCCGGCTGTCTCATGTCGTCAACCGGCTTGCAGCGTGTTGACATTATCACGTAATTCCATAAGTAAGCCATCCATTCTGGTGTCGACTCCCTAGAGAGTGACATCACCATTACAGGCAATTTTCTCCGTCTCCTCACCAACATTTTCCTCATACATGTCGACACACACGTACCGACCTACAGCACACACATACAGGGAATGCTCTGATAGAGGACAGGACCCACTAGCCCTTTGGGGAGACAGAGGGAGAGTTTGCCAGCACACACCAAAAGCGCCATA
The DNA here is from genome assembly GCF_028390025.1 of Pseudophryne corroboree. Taxonomy (NCBI): domain Eukaryota; kingdom Metazoa; phylum Chordata; class Amphibia; order Anura; family Myobatrachidae; genus Pseudophryne; species Pseudophryne corroboree. The sequence continues at coordinate 7,079,946 of NC_086455.1, read as the reverse complement.
ATGTATATAACAACCCTAGAAGGTGTTGTTTCTATATATGGGCTCTTAATATATAATTATATCGCCAATTTATGCCCCCCTTCTCTTTAACCCTGTTTCTGTAGTGCAGGGGAGAGTGGGAGCCTTCCTCACCAGCGGAGCTGGTCAGGAAAATGGCGCTGAGTGCTGAGGAGAATAAGCTCCGCCCCTTTCACGGCGGGCTTTTCTCCCGGTTATTAGGAAAACTGGCCTGGGTTAAATACATACATATAGCCTTAATGGCTATATGTGATGTATTTATTTGCCTCTAAGGTAATCTATATTGCTGCCCAGGGCGCCCCCAGCAGCGCCCTGCACCCTCCGTGACCGAGATCAGTGAGCCGTGTAGCAACAATGGCGCACAGCTGCAGTGCTGTGCGCTACCTTCATGAAGACTGAGGAGTCTTCTGCCGCCTGTTTCCGGACCTCCGTTCTGCCGTTCTTCAGCGTCTGTAAGGGGGATCGGCGGCGCGGCTCCGGGACGAACCCCAGGCTGACCTGTGTTCCGACTCCCTCTGGAGCTCAGTGTCCAGTAGCCTAAGACTTCAATCCTCCTGCACGCAGGTGAGTTGCAAGTCTCTCCCCTAAGTCCCTCGTTGCAGTGATCCTGTCGCCAGCAGGAATCACTGATTAGAAACCTAAAAAAAAACTTTTCTAAACAGCTCTTTAAGAGAGCCACCTAGATTGCACCCTCTCGGACGGGCACAAAAACCTAACTGAGGCTTGGAGGAGGGTCATAGGGGGAGGAGCCAGTACACACCATGTGACCTAAAAGCTTTTTTAGATGTGCCCTGTCTCCTGCGGAGCCCGCTATTCCCCATGGTCCTGACGGAGTCCCCAGCATCCACTAGGACGTTAGAGAAATCGGGTTATTATTGTTGTGAGCCATCCTTTCAGAGGCTCCGCTGTTATCATACTGTTAACTGGGTTCAGATCACAGGTTGTACAGTGTGATTGGTGTGGCTGGTATGAGTCTTACCCGGGATTCATAAATCCTTCCTTATTGTGTACGCTCGTCCGGGCACAGTACCTAACTGAGGCTTGGAGGAGGGTCATAGGGGGAGGAGCCAGTGCACACCACCTGATCCTAAAGCTTTACTTTTTGTGCCCTGTCTCCTGCGGAGCCGCTATTCCCCATGGTCCTTTCAGGAACCCCAGCATCCACTACGGACTCCGAGAAATAGAATTATCGGTAAGTAAATTCTTATTTTCACCATATACACAGAAATTTACGGAAATGTCTCCTGCGATTGTTTATAGTACTCAGTACAGGAGCTACAGTGGAGTGATCTGTTATATATCGCTGTAACTTAATAGCAATTAAACCGCCTTGTAAGGAAATAAGGGCGAACGGTCTCTGATAAACAGACCCGTAAGTTCTGGTGGTGTTCTACTATAGGTGTTCATATAATTGCTGTTATTTAATTAGCTTGGTGTAGTACCTCCATGCTGCCGGAAGATGGTGCTGTTTTACAATATTTGTCTGCAGTGCTGCTTATAGAATACAGCCTCTTCCCAGGAGCTATCAAGAAGCACAAATCAATATATAAAGACCTTACTAACACCATTAAACAATATATAAATAGCATGTGTGTATTTTCTGCGTGTATATAGTATATACTGCTCTGTGTATAACAGGTGGATTATTAACTCGGAATCCCCATGTGCAGTGCAGGTGGGGCAGATGTAACATGTGCAGAGAGTTAGATTTGGGTGGGTTACTTTGTTTCTGTGCAGGGTAAATACTGGCTGCTTTATTTTTACCCTGCAATTTAGATTTCAGTTTGAACACACCCTATCCAAATCTCACTCTCTGCACATGTTACATCTGCCCCACCTGCACTGCACATGCTTTCGCCAATTTGCAACAAACTTGCTGCTGTGATCAACTCAAAATTACCCCCATTGCGCCCTCCCGTGGTGTAATGTGGACAGTGTAGGAATAAGCTTTCCCTGTGACACGTTTGATACAAACCTGTAGTGCGCATTGTACACCCGAGACGCGGGAAAGGAGAAGAAAGCACGGAATAGGATAAGGAGTGTCAGCAGATTATTGCACAGTATCCTCATGTTACTGGCTTACAAAACTTTTTTTTTTTCCCCTATGAGCAAAGAAATAATTCAAAATCCTGGGCGTCCGTCCTGAGTTACCACGACAAGTGCGTGGGTGAGAATTGGGCCCAGCCAGGTGAAATGCATAATTTATGTGTTACGACAGAATTGACTGTTCTGCAAAAATAATCTGACTTTGAACCAGTGAGGGAAGCCTTCAACATACATGGGTGGAAGCAGGACACTGATCTGCCTAACGCACAAAGTACAGGTATTACAGAGCTTGGTCATCAATATACGTATAGCGGGGTGACGCTGCTTACCATTACATGAGGCCCACCCAGACAGGGGGGGGGGGTGTGGGGGGTGCTATCTTACACTGGATTTTTAGTCTTACGGAAAGAGATCTAACGGCTTTGGAAACAGGAATTGTCTCTGGTGCTTTATTGCTTGTAATAAGTAGTGAAATCCCCTATAACATTACCCCCCTCCCCCCAAAACCTGGACGTGTTGGGATCAAATCTGTGCAGCCATCTTGGTATCTTAATTCACAAAGAGATACTGAAGACCGTAGGGTCCATTCTCAAGGTCTTGGCAGGATAACGCATTGCTGGAGCGGTCGTTGTTTGGGGATCATCTGCCCCACCCATCCTGAGTAAGCGCTAGCTCCCCCGTGGTTTTGGCTGAAAGGGCAAAAAGTTTTTTCTAGTAAATTATAACTGTCCTCAGGTGCAGGTTGCGGCGCGGCGCCTGCACCCTCCTGCGGGGCTCAGTTGGAGGTGGGAGCAGCGTGGTTCAGCTGTAGTAGCGTGTTGGTTGTGTAGTTTTGGAAGAGCGGCTGGAGGAACATGCCAACGGTCCCGAACACGCAGACAAAGATGAAGATCCACAGGAAGAGGCGGTCTATCACCATGGCGACGTACTTCCAGTCCTCGCTCACCTGCAGCGCACGGAGAAATACAGCATTATACATAGTGTAACAACCAATGACACGTGGAATAACACTTTTATACTGGAAAGTGTAATGTGTGCATGTATCCTGTAGGTGGCGCCGGTGGACAGAACCATGATTGAGGCCCGATATGTTAGGAAGATGAAATGTAACAGGTATTCTGCAGGTGGGACATAGGGGAGGTTTATTAAAATTCTACTTATGCAGTTTTCCTAAGGGGATAAAAAGGGGGTGACATAATGACGTCATTACCGATGCGTGGCTTGCGTTGCGGAAACGATAACGACCAAACGGACAATCGGATCAAAATTTGGATTGCTCCTTGTCACGTTTTACTGTATCTACTACGGGGGCTCCTCAGGTAACGCCAAGATCCATGGATTATTATTTACTTACATTAAGATGTCTCAAATTTACATCTCTATAGATTTACCAACTGGTGATGTTGCCCATAGCAACCAATCAGATTCTATCTATGATCTTCTAGATGCAGCTAGATAAATGTTAAGTAGAATCTGATTGGTTGCTACAGGGCAACATCACTAGTTCTAAAAACTCCCCAGCACTGCTGCAGAAGCTCCCACGTGTCTTTTTATCTTAGTGCCGTGTTACAGCTGGTGGCTACAGACACTGAGAAACGTCTCTGCTGGTCAGGGGCCTGTGCGTACTCTGGGGCCTAGCGGCATGGCTCCCTGCACATAGCTATGGCGGGGTCACTGGTTTGATTGCCTGGACCAGTGGTTCTCAGACTCGGTCCTCAGGACCCCACACGGTTCACGTTTTCCATGTCACCCGGCAGCTGCACTGTGTATCACCAACTGTCACATTTTAAAAATCTACAGGTGACCTGCAAAACATGAACCGTGTGGGGTCCTGAGGACCGAGTCTGAGAACCTGTGGTCTGGACCAGTGTTATTTATAGTACCTGTTCTTTTCCTCCAGGACGCCTGATAACACTGGTAATAGTGCCAACAAATGCTCATTAGTGTGGGGTCTCTGCTGACTGGTTGCCTAGTTCCATGACCCTGAGGTCTCTGGTTTGAATCCCCAGACTAGTTTTACTTATACTACCTGTAATTTTCCTCCCGGCAGCCTTATAACACTGCTAATAGTCCCAAAATATACTCTGTAATGTGGTGGCTCGTCTGACTGCTCGCCAGGTTTCATGATAGTGAGGTCACTGGTTTGAGTCCCCAGACCAGTGTTATTTATAGTACTTGCAATTTTCCTCCAGGCTGCCTGATAACACTGGTAATAGTTTGAAGACACGCTTAGTAGTGTTGTGGCTCAGCTGATTGTTCGCCTAGTTCCAGGATACTGAGGTCACTGGTTTGCATCCCCAGATTAATTTTACTTATACCTGTAATTTTCCTCCCGGCTGCCTTAGAACACTGGTAATAGTCCTAACAAACACTCAGCAGTGTGTGGCTCTGCTGACTGGTCGCTTGGTTCCATGATGGTGAGGTCATTGGTTTGAAGCCCCAGACCAGTGTTATTTATAGTATCTGTTCTTTTCCTCCAGGTTGCCTGATAACACTGGTAATACTTCCAACATAAGCTTAGTAGTGTTGTGGTCAGGCACCAGGTTCCATAACAGTGAGGTCACTGGTTTGAATCCCCAGACCAGTGTTATAGTACCATTAATTTTCCTCCCGGCTGCCTTATAACACTGGTAATAGTCCTAAAATATGTTCTGTAATGTGGTGGCTCATCTGATTGGTCTCCTGGATTCATGACCGGGAGGTCACTGGTTTGAGTCCCCAGACCAGTGTTATTTATAGTACCTGTTCCTTTCCTCCAAGCTGCCTGATAACACTGGTAATAGTTCGAACACAAGCTTAGTAGTGTTGTGGCTCAGAGGATTGGTCGCCTGGTTACGTAACAGTGAGGTCACTGGTTTGAATCCCCAGACCAATGTTATTTCTAGAATAGAACCTGTAATTTTTCTCCCAGCAGCTGCAGCATTTTGCTATTCCTCATCAATTAAAGGAGAGAAAATAAGCAATGATTTCTATAACAATCATTGCGTCTTTTTTTCATACAGGCCCAGAGCATGTCTGATTTTTTTTTTAATCTTTATTTTTAGGAAAATCACCACAATTTGCTCTGGCACCTTTGTGGCAACCCTTCCCCCCAAGGACTAATTAAGCAACTGGAAGTTTCCAATTAACTTAATTACTCACTTCTGAAGCAGTGTCTTCTTCATCCAGTGTCAGGGTTCCCGTCCCCTGCAGAGTCGGTGTGTGTGTGTGTGTGTGTGTGTGTGTGTGTGTGTGTGTGTGTGTGTGTGTTAGTGTGTGTGTGACCCCCTCGCCCCACCCCTGGGAGATAGCAAAAGGAGAATTACATCTCCCAGCAGCCCCCTCCTCAGTGGGAAGATGAAGGGGAGAACACTGGGAGTCACAAAGACTGGGTATTTTTTTTTTTAAAGCTGAAAACCCTGCATGCATTTTTTTATTTGATACCATCAGTATCAGGGGCGCATATTCCTGCAGTAAGTCAAAAATGGTTAAACTGAATTCCCCATTATATGTCTCATTGGCTTCTGTATGGCGCTACATGAAATGGCAGAACATATGAAACTGTCCAAGTACTCAAACCCTTAGGGGTATATTGACTAAGGTGCGGGTTTATAGAAGTGGAGATGTTGCCTATAGCAACCAATCAGGTTCTGCTTATCATTTCTCTAGCACCCTCTAGAAGATAATAGCCAGAATTTGGTCGGATGCTATGGGCAACATCACTTCTATAAACACCTTAGTAAATATACCCCCTAGGTGCTTTCAGTGAAGATATACTAAAGTTACGGCAGACTGATGAGCTGAACCACGATGGGCCCTAGGTCTGCTGTCACCAAGCAAAGCTACTAGCGCTCTGAGCTACTTGTCCCGTCACTCAGTGTAATGCAGCTGCAATAAACAATAAGGGGGAATTCAATAACCCACAGCAATTTGCGGTAATAAAATAATTTTTGTGACCCATTGAGCTCCCGATTCCAGAAAAGTGCCCTGTTTTGCGATCGTGAGAACACATAGGTCCATTGCACAAAAAATAACCTGGGGTAAAGTTCAGTTTTTACAGCCTGAAAAATGATTGGGAGTAATTGAATGACCCCCGCGGTGTGTTTGGGGATGTGGACTCCAGACTCCTCAGTGGCAGGGAATAAGGCACAGGGGTATTACTACACTTTTCCCAATTATATCAACCAGTCTGAAGACATGGGCAGGCTTACCATACTATCACTTCACACCGACACACTCATGAATTACACAGCCATCTCCCACTTGTCTCCATAGCCCCCTCCCACACATCTGCATAGCCCCCTCCCACTCCTCTGCATAGCCCCCTCCCACTCCTCTGCAGAGCCACCTCCCACTCGTCTGCAGAGCCACCTCCCACTCGTCTGCAGAGCCACCTCCCACTCGCCTGCAGAGCCACCTCCCAGTCACCGCCCAGGAACAAAGAGTACATTTCTAGTGACCGAGCAGCATAATCCGTCCTGGGACTCATGTGCTGTGTGACTTCTCAGGAATTAGTTGGTGACATTTTGCATCTGTCTATGTGAACATCAGCATCAGAATGAGTCCCTAAGTGCCGGGGACATTTCCACAATGTGATCACACCGACAGCCTGAGAGATAAAACAGAAAACAAGGACGCCCCCTAGTGGAATAGGTCAGCATAACACCAATAGTGCTGTAATAAATATAACGTGGTCCAGTACCAATAACAGCCTCATATGTAATCATCACAGCTCCACAGGCCTCGCTACAGCTCCACAGCTATCACTACAGCTCCACAGCTATCACTACAGCTCCACAGCTATCACTACAGCTCCACAGCTATCACTACAGCTCCACAGGAATCCCTACAGCTCCACAGGAATCCCTACAGCTCCACAGGCCTCGCTACAGCTCCACAGCTATCACTACAGCTCCACAGCTATCACTACAGCTCCACAGGCCTCGCTACAGCTCCACAGGCCTCGCTACAGCTCCACAGCTATCACTACAGCTCCACAGCTATCACTACAGCTCCACAGGCCTCGCTACAGCTCCACAGGCCTCGCTACAGCTCCACAGGAATCACTACAGCTCCACAGGAATCGCTACAGCTCCACAGGAATCGCTACAGCTCCACAGGAATCACTACAGCTCCATAGGCATCACTACAGCGCCATAGGCATCACTACAGCGCCATAGGAATCACTCCAGCTCCATAGATATCCCTAAAGCTCCATAGATATCCCTAAAGCTCCATAGATATCCCTACAGCTCCATAGGAATCACTACAGCTCCATAGGAATCACTACAGCTCCATAGGAATCACTACAGCTCCATAGGAATCACTACAGCTCCATAGGAATCACAACAGCTCCATAGAAATCACTACAGCTCCAGAGACATCACTACAGCTCCATAGATATCACTACAGCTCCATAGGAATCACTACAGCTCCATAGGAATCACTACAGCTCCATAGATATCACTACAGCTCCATAGGAATCACTACAGCTCCACAGGAATCACTACAGCTCCATAGGCATCACTACAGCTCCATAGGAATCACTACAGCTGAATAGGAATCACTACAGCTCCACAGGCATCACTACAGCTCCATAGGAATCACTACAGCTCCACAGGAATCACTACAGCTCCATAGGCATCACTACAGCTCCACAGGCATCACTACAGCTCCATAGGAATCACTACAGCTCCACAGGAATCACTACAGCTCCATAGGAATCACTACAGCTGAATAGGAATAGTTACAGCTCCATAGGAATCACTACAGCTCCACAGGCCAGTACTCTCTGCACAATTCTTATTTACTAAAAAAGGACAAAGATACATAGCGTAATGCTGGTCAGGTATATACAGTACCAGAGTGTAACTATTATGTGTATTACACAGAGCGGCTCCCTGGGACTGGATCTGGGCTATTGGCTGTTTTTACTACTGTTTTATGTTTTGTGTCAGTTTGTTCATCTTTCTTTGTACTGGTATTTTATGGGGGGCAATACAATTAGTGGTGATGGCCGGGAGCTGCCACTCCTTGCCGTCACCCCGTAGGTACAGTATGACGCTGAGACCAGTACTAGGAGCAGAGAGTAAATCCCGACCTGTAACCAGACTAGATTATCTTTGAAGAAATAAATACAGACATGAAAAAACATGATTTGGAAAACATTCAGAATGTCTGGAAACTTGTCATGAAATCATTGCTGCTCCTTAGTGACGCCGTAACGTGCACTGACCGAATCACGAAACGCTCTCTCGTACCGGCACTGCGGGGAGCGCTGCTAAGTAATCCGCAGGGGGAAAGACGAAGGTTGGAGGTAAATTGGGGGAAAGAGGAGGGTCCTGTCTGAATGTAATTTAGTGGATTTTGGCACATTACTCATAACGCAGATAAAACGACATCGGCAAAAACCCAAAGATGAAATCATTCTGGGCCTGCAGATCAAGGTCCATCGCTAGATGCCGCCCGCGTCAGATCCTGATACCATTCATTTTATTATCACCGGCCAATCAGAGAGGACAAACAAAAACACAGGATGGCGCAAACACCGAATAAGAAGTGTAATAAAATCCTTACATTAATTATTAGCAGAGGTTTTTGGTCTCAGTCGGTGGAAGTATCCGTATAATATGGATGCGCTGTCTTGTTGAACAGTTTGCGGAGATTCCACCCGCAACCAGGGTTTATATATCTACACCCATCTATTATCTAAAAACTAAGTGGATTGCTGGGAGTGCGGTACAACAACACAATGCATCCATATTATACGGATACCTTATTATTTATTTATTAACAGTTTCTTATATAGCGCAGCAAATTCCGCTGCGTTTTACAATTGGAAATAACAATGATAGAACAAAACTGGGTTATAAACAGTCAGAGGTAGGAAGGCCCTGCTCGCAAGCGTACAATCTATAGGGAAATAGGCATGTATACACAAGGAAAGGTGCTATCTATTCCATAGCTGTCCACCAGATTGCAGAGGCTCTTGGTGGGCTGTATGATGTGGTCACACAGCAATGATGAACCGGGGGCGGGAGGAAGGGTGAGAAGACATGTGAGGATATGTGTGGACTGTGCAGAGTGGATGCAATTTGATCGGAACCACCTTCACTGCTTGAGACCAAAAAAAACTCTGGTTATAATTAATGCAAGGATTTTATTACATTTATTATTCTATGTTTGCGCCATCCTGTGTTTTTGCTTGTATTTCTAAGACCAGTGAGGGGTCTTTCACCTTCTTCATATGGGCTGCACCACTGAGTGGCGCGATCATTATTCTAATTTTAGTTTAATCAGAGAGGACAGACTGAGAATAAGGCCTGATCTGTTCCAGTAATCTCAGTTATAGATACTCTGCTTCTATACAAACACTCTATACATGACCCTGTCTTTTGCTTTTTTTTTCTTCCAGCATTAATTTAAAAGATGCTGCACATCATTGCTCTGTGCTGCTGTGGACCCTGTTCTTCCCACTATATAACTCCCAGGCATCATGTCACTGCCCCTGTCACATGCAGCCCTGTCCTCACTGACACATCACTCATCTCCTGATATACTCTGTGCTGCTGGGGACCCTGCTCCTCCCACTATATAACTCTCAGTCTGTGGCTTCCTGCTGCCTCCATTCCTCTCCACACATCATGTCACATACAGCCCTGTCCTCACTGACACATCACTCATCTCCTGATATACTCTGTGCTGCTGGGGACCCTGCTCCTCCCACTATATAACTCTCAGTCTGTGGCTTCCTGCTGCTTCCATTCCCCTCCTCACATCATGTCACTGCCCCTGTCACATGCAGCCCTGTCCTCACTGACACATCACTCATCTCCTGATATACTCTGTGCTGCTGGGGACCCTGCTCCTCCCATTATATAACTCTCAGTCTGTGGCTTCCTGCTGCCTCCATTCCCCTCCTCACATCATGTCACTGCCCCTGTCACATGCAGCCCTGTCCTCACTGACACATCACTCATCTCCTGATATACTCTGTGCTGCTGGGGTCCCTGCTCCTCCTACTATAACTCTCAATCTGTGGCTTCCTGCTGCCTCCATTCCCCTCCTCACATCATGTCACTGCCCCTGTCACATGTAGCCCCGTCCTCAATGACACATCACCCATCACCTTATATACTCTGTGCTGCTGGGGACCCTGCTCCTGTACATTTGGTGTGATGCAAACTGGTGCCTGAGATAGTAATCAATGTAGACACTCACGCTCAGGTCGTCGTCTTCGCTCTTCATGTGGTCGGCAATGAACCGCACGCCATCCACCGCCTCCTCTAGACCGCAGAGACACTGCCGCACCTTCCCCTGTCTGTCACGGAAACCGTTCACACCCTCTGGTAACTCAGGGAGCTGCCCCCCGAATTTTTTCACAGTGGCTTGGTTCACGTAGCAGGTGCAAGATTTGGCGTTGTCTCGGAGAAAGAAGCTGCCCGTGGCTTTCTCCTGGTTCTGCCGCTGCTGGCGCAGCCGTTGGCGGGCACAGTTCTGCCGCGGCTGCTTCATAAACAGGAAAGTGGGAAGTTTGTCTAGGAAGACCACTTTTACCCACGGGGGCATAGTGTGCGTGGTAGGGGAACGGTGATGCACGTTCAACACACACACGCTGGTCACAATGGAGAAAGTCACGAGAACCATGGTGAACATCAGGTATTTGCCGACCAGTGGTACATCCAGAGACGTGGGTGGGACAATCTTGGAGATCAGAAGTAAGAAGACGGTCAGTGCCAGCAGCACCGAAATGCAGAGCGTCATCTTCTCCCCGCAGTCAGATGGCAAGTAGAAGACCAGGATGGCCAGTGAAGTTATGAGGATACATGGGATGATGAGGTTGATAGTGTAGAAGAGAGGCTTGCGCCGGATAATGAAGTCATAGGTGATGTCCACGTAGGTTGGGTCCTCTGGGTTCTCGTTCCTCCTCCCCGGAAGAGCAATAATATCCCATTCCCCACTGGGCGTGAAGTCATCCAGACTAGCCACGTCACTCTTCAGAACGAGGTCTATCTCCGTTCGGTCATATGTCCACGAGCGGAATTTCATGGTGCAGTTCTGCTGGTCAAATGGGAAGTGCTTGACCTCAATTTTACAGGCGCTCTTATAGATGGCAGGCGGAAGCCAGAAGATACTCCCGTCGTAGGACACCACGGCGTTGGAGTAGAAGGACACCTCATACATTCCATCGGCACTGAGGAGAGAAAGAGAGAAGGCTCGGTTAGTTTGGAACACCGTGGAGAAGCCACTGACCATGAAAGGCAGTAAGTTACTGAACAGTAAGGGGTACTAATTCCACTCCCTCTCTAATATCCAATATAAGTGTCCAAAGTGACCTCTTCCCATCAGAAATCGTGGCCTACAGGTGTTCTGACTCCAATGCAACTCGAGACCCTTGCAGCTAACGGAATTGACCCCTACACATTTACAGAAGTCCATCCAAATACTATCGGTGATTCCCACCCCACCAACGGAACCACATGGCCCCCACACCAGATGGTACCGGCAGAGGTTCTCTTGTTGTTCCCCAACAGCTCAATACCACCAGGTGGCCTTGGCATCTCCTGGCTGATGGGCTGCACCACTAATCTTGCTAAGGAATTAATGTGTAACAATCTGCATAAGCAATTCTAGTATTTTTCACCCAAGATCCCATTTAGACACCCGAAACATTGTAATCGGAAGGAAAGCGCCCTCACTCACTTGTTGTAGAGTACGACGTCCGGCAGCCACACGTGCTTGGACGGCAGTCGCACTTTCTTCATGTTGTCAAACTCGGCCGGGTTCCAGGTTAGCCTGTAATCCTCCCATTCCTGGAAGGAAGAGCGAGAGGACCGGTAATGTTACCCGCTCAGTTCATATGGTGTTACAGACCCTAAGGGACAGTAAGGACTGGCAGGGGAGGGATGGGCGCTCACTGGCGGGCCGGCTTGGTTTCCAGATGATTGCCTATATTGCATTGGTGTTAATCCGGCACTAGATATTCCATAGGTAAACGTATTAATGTTTCTTTTAGATTTTACAGCATAATAGGAAATGCAAATATCACTTCTACTCGGTTGTCATCTCGAGTTACTAAAAAACAATTACAATCTCACATACAATTCCCATCCCCCGCAGCGGACGCCGTGTGTGTGATCCAATTCCTGCTGTCATATTGTTACATCTGCGGAGTATCAAGGTTCTGTTGTCATGGATACAGCTTTGCCTTCACCGCAGATCGGAGCGCAAATCACACACAATAACTAAGGCGCCGCGAGTGGGGGAGCTAATCGCTTATACTCACCCGTAAGGGTGAGTGACAACGCACAGCTGCAGCCCGGCCACGTCGCTGCAGTTAGAGATGCGACGCCGCAGGTGTGTGCGGAGCACCGGCGGACGCACAGTGTGATAAATAAGCAAAATACTCTCTGCAAACAGGCCTGCGCTCGGCTCTGCTGCACTGGCCTCAGTGTGCTGTACGTCAATAGATCGTCCGCGCTGGCCCATAGACTGACATTCAGAATGGGCCGCTGTAGAATAATCCGTCATTTATCAGGCTACGTGCCCCTAACATTACCCCAGCATCGCCATAAACTCAGTTATTAAATGCAGGTGTTGTGTAATACAGAGGAGTACTGCGCTCCCAGTGATCAGACCGCAGGGGGCGGCGCAGTGCGCGGTCTCGTCGTACGCATGTCAGTGCTGCTGTGAGGTTACCTGAGTCAGCCAGACGTTTGTGGTCATGATCTGCTCCCGCTCATGCTGCAAGGGGAAAATAAATCCAGGTTACATGGTAAATGGTGTCCAAACGAACAGCAACCCGTCACACCTATTCCCAGCGACCTGTCCTCTCTCTCCGGGGCGCTCCGTCCCACAGGGATATAACATGTACCAATGCATAAATATAAGCTGCCCCTGGCAGGACGGTATGACCCTACCCCCAACCTGTCTAGCTTACCACACTGATGAGCTGGGCGAGAGACACCATCAGCTGGACGGTGACTTGTTCGGAGCCGTTGGTAGCCGGACGAATGAGCTTGTTGTAGTGGGATGGATCAAGCAGAAATTCTACCAGGCGCTCCTCTGTGTCAGTGCCGAGGCTTCCTGCAAGGTACGGAGGGTGTTAGGGTCACCTCTGTGCCCGGCTGTCATCACTGAGAACCACATACAGTTATCATGACCCTTATCACTAACTGCCCCCTATAGGTGGCACTGCTGAACTACCATCGTCACCCAATAGCCGCGGTGCAGGATTAGACTGGGGTAATCCGCATCCTCTGTGAACGAGGGGAAGGGGCATGATAATGGATGAAAGGGGGAAACAGTAGAAAAAAATAAAAAAAATACATATTATATATATATATATATACTGTATATATAGTATAACCTACAAAAAACACAATAGATTAATTCTTGGCCTCTCTGCGCCCCACGGGCCTATGCTGTCTAGTGGACGATTCTTCTGTGCGAAGACGGCGATGGGCCTAATTCAGACCTGATCGTAGCAGCAAATTTGTTAGCAGTTGGGCAAAACCATGTGCACTGCAGGGGGGGCAGATGTAACATGTGCAGAGAGAGTTAGATTTGGGTGTGTTATTTTGTTTCTGTGCAGGGTAAATACTGGCTGCTTTATTTTTACACTGCTATTTAGATTTCAGTTTGAACACACCCCACCCAAATCTAACTCTCTCTGCACATGTTACATCTGCCCCACCTGCACTGCACATGGTTTTGGCCATTACAGATCAAATTTGCTGCTGTGATCAGGTCTGAATTAGGCCCTATATCTGCAAGTGAAGCTCTCGGAATCATTAGGAATGACGCCACAGGAGTTATATGTGGAATATATTATAAGACACAAATAAAACAAATTCGCTGTACATTGCGTTGTTTTAAAAGTAAAAGAATATTACGGTCACCATTCAATTTTTTTCTCACTAAAAAGGCGGAAACCAGTGTTTCCGCATGTTTTTTTTTTTTTTTTTAATAGAGTAATTTTTATTCAACAGCGTTTTTATATATACAGACATTTCAGTGTACACTGGGAAGCACATTTGGTATTGCACGTTGTTCAAAGCACGTTTGTCTCCAAGGATATACATATACATATACTAATACGAATGACATTTCCCGTGTTGCAGTTCCCGTGCATTCTTCCCACAATATACATATTTTCTGAAGTCTGTAACCAGGTCGTGATTCACATACTTAACATTTTATGATTTTCCCCCACCCAGGACCTGTATTATAATTACCCCGTCTAGCAGGCCTTATATAGCCCACAACCCCTCTACCCCCAAACAAACCCTTTAACTAACTTAAGCCTAGTTAACCTGACATATGTGTGGTGTGGTGTGGCAGCTAGATAGGTAAACAGCTATGATAGAGGAGAGATGAAGGTCCGGCCCAGCGCCCAAATAACACACCGCAACGAAGGCCGGTGCCCTCTAAGTCCGAAGGGCAAGGGATGAGTATGTGGAATTGATCCAGGGAGACCATATCTTCTCGTATTTGGTAAGGGCATTATATTTCATGTATACATAACGTTCTTTTGTTAGGGTATCATTTACCAAACCTTTAAAAGCATGTATCGTGGGAGGTCGCGGGGCCATCCACGTCCGCGCAATGCACACCTTTGCAAGAGCGCACATGCTGCGGGCGTACATGTCTTCCCAGCGGGACCCAGAGACGGGGTCGCCCACCCCCAAAATGCAGAATTTCGGAGTCAGCAAACTTCTCTGTATCCCCGTATGTTCCAGAATCGACCCGACCCCAGCCCAGAACACCTGCAGCAGCGGGCATTCCCATGTGAGGTGCCAGAATGCGCCTCCGGCAACCCCGCACTTGGGACAAGCATCAGCGCTATCTGTCCTAAATCTGGCCAGCCTGCTCGGCGTCATGTATGATCTATGCAGAATGAAAAACTGTATCTGCGATTTGGTGACCTGGCTCGGGTTACCCAGAGCGTCCTCCCAGTCCTCCCCGTCTATGGGACCCACGTCGCTCTCCCATCTCTCCCTAAGACTCGAGAGCGGGTCTGCATGTGTCGTTTGAAGGAGATACGAGTAGGTAAAAGAGATCACCTTAACTCTACCCAGTGAATGTAGAAATGCTTTTATGGGGAAGGGGAAAAGCGTCGGGGAAGAATCTGCGAATTGCGCCTGCAGGGCGTGTCTCAGTTGTAAGAATCTGTAAAAGTGAGAGTTCGGGAGTCCAAACTCCTCCTTCAATTGCTGAAATGATTTCAATGTACCATCGCTATATAGCTGGGACACCGAAACTATCGAATACGGAGCCCATACCTCCTCACCCCCCAGGGACCCCAGTTCACTGAGCAATCTGGAGTGCCACAGAGGAGTATCCGGGTCCATTCCCTCGTACCCAAGCAGGGCCTTCAATGCTAACCATATCTTCATAGCCTGGAAGACAATAGGAGGTGAGAGTCTGGAAGGGTTACCCCCCGCCAAGACCTGTGCCGGGGAAAGACCTGGGTAATAGCATCTAAGGAACGCCCAGCCTAGTCCATCTTCCTCCCCTCCTCGAAGCCACATACCAATGTGTGATAGCTGAGCAGCATAATAATACAATTGGAAGTGGGGTAAGGCCAAGCCGCCGTCCCTTTTTTGTCTGGTAAGAGTGAATAATTTTATTCTGGATCTTTTATTGGCCCATATCAAGGACGTCAGGACACTATTTAATTTTCTGAAGAAGGCTGGAAATATGTAAACAGGGGACTGCAATAGAACATACAATAGTTTAGGCAACACTACCATTTTAATGAGGCCGACCCTACCCGTCATTGTCAGTGGAAGCTTGCACCAAGCTCTCGACTTGCGCACAACCGTCTGTACCAGAGGGTCAAGGTTTAAGGGCACAAAGTCCGATGGGTCGTTAGTGACCAGGATCCCTAGGTACTTAAACTGGACTGTCCAGCACAGCGGTAAGGATATTTTCGGAGTCTGGGGGGGGGAGCCCATAACGGGCATGATAAACGATTTGGACCAGTTTATGCGGAGACCCGAGTACCCACCAAAGGTCTCAATGACCCGCAACACAATGGGCATATCCACCGCGTAGTCTCGGAGGAATAGCAACAGGTCATCCGCATAAAGGGCCAATTTGTCAGTGCAGGGACCCGTACTGATTCCCTCAATGTCCGGGTGTGACCTAATCAAACAGGCCAGGGGCTCCATGGCTATGGCAAACAGGGCAGGAGAGAGGGGGCATCCCTGTCTGGTGCCCCGTGTCAAAGGGAAGGAGGAGGAAATGTATCCATTCACCAGGACCCTGGCGCGTGGATTCTGGTATAACAGTTTGACCCATTGTATAAAGTTTGGGCCAAAGCCCATGATCCTCATGACTCCCCACAAGTAGGGCCACTCAACGCTATCAAAAGCCTTGGCCGCGTCCAGTGAAACCACGACCTCATTCGAAGGGAAATCATGAGGAGCCTGCAAAATAGTGTACAGCCTGCGCAAATTAATGGATGTGGATTTCCCAGGCATGAAGCCGGTTTGATCGGGATGGATTATAGATTCAATCACCATGTTGAGACGGACCGCAAGAATTTTTGCCAGGATCTTAGCGTCTGTGGGAATGAGGGAGATCGGCCTGTATGACTCCAAGAGTTTAGGGTCCTTACCAGGTTTTGGAAGCATTATGAGAATAGCCTCGGACATTGAGGGAGGAAGGCAGTTAGCGGCAGATATATTAACATACATGTCTAGTAGCTGAGGTCCAAAAAACTTAATGTACTGTTTATATAGTTCCGTGGGAATACCGTCACTACCCGGGGATTTACCACTAGGAGCCGCCTCCACCGCCGACGTCACCTCCTCCAAGGTCAGAGGCGCGTCCAGGGCGTCCCTAGCCTCAGGGGAAAGTTTAGAAAGGGGGATATTTGTCAGGTAGAGGTCTAGCTCCTCCCCGGAGCATGTCAGTCGACTATTATAAACCTCCCTAAAATAACAGAGGAGCAGCTGTGCAATGTCGGGGGTGTTATCTTTCATGGAGCCGTCGGCGCCAAGCAGCTGCGCTATCGTGGTCCCAGGTCGGTCATAGTGCACTAAGTGGGCCATCAAACTACCAGGTCTGTCCGCCTGCATGTATATATTATTGGCCCTGAACAAGAGGGAGCGTGCATTTTTGTCTGAGAGGTGAGCCAGCCAAGCCTCCTGAGCCGTTAGCCAGCAGGCCTTCAGCGCAGGGGTGCCCTCAGTCAGGTAGCGTGTCTCCAGGTCCCTACACTCAGTCTCAAGCTGTCTTTCCGTCGCCCTGCGAGCCACCTTGCAGGCAGCAATTTTGCCAATTAAGGTACCTCGCAAATACGCCTTGAATGCATCCCAAACAACCGGGGCCGTGTCCGCGTTATCCGCGAAAAATCCCTCCCATCTGGGCGCTAATTCTGGGCAATCGCCCAGCTGGGCAAGCCAGGATGGATGCAACCTCCAATATGACTGTCCCCTCTGACAGTCCCCAACCAGTGACAGCACCAGGGGTGAATGATCGGACACCCCCCGTGCCTCGTAATGGGCGTCCGTCACGCCAGGCAAAAGCTCAGGTGAGACCAGGGCCAGGTCGATTCTGGAAAAGGAGCCATGTGTACCCGAATAACAGGAGTATTGCAGAAGAGTAGGGTTCCGAACCCTCCAGACATCTACCCACTGCATACTGTCTAGAAACTCTGCAAATTTAGATTTGGGAGGAATCAAGTCGCCCCCCGCTCCCTGTCTCGAAGGAGCCCTCCATCTGTCCAAAGAGGCATCCAACACAGCGTTGAAGTCCCCCAGGCAGATGACAGGAGTATGGGGGGAGGAGGCAACAAATGAGGCGGCCTTTTGCAGGACATCATAGGAGAATGGGGGGGAAAACATACACAGACAATAGGAAAAAATTACGTGAAAACAGTTTGCACTCTAGAAACACATATCTACCATAAGGATCTGTATTTACCCTGATCATCTCAAACTGTACAGTCCTCCTTATCATCACCGACACCCCTCGGGAATAAGAGGAGTGCGAGGAATGATACGCCCACCCCACCCAAGGCCTGCGGAGCGACAACAGCCTATTCCCCTCCAAGTGGGTTTCACTCAAGCAAATGATATCCGGGCCATATTTCTTGATCATTTTAAATACTAGGGATCGTTTAACTTTGTTGTTGATGCCCCGGACATTCCACGCCAGAAATTTCAAGGGAGGCATGTCAGCCGAAGTATCAACAGGGACACAGCTCTTCTAGCAACTACCCGTCCAACCGGTGCTTCGCACTTGTAATCATGTCGTCCGCAGGCCCCGAGCCGGACCCCATAAAGCAGTGCAAACCCACCACACCCTCTGAGTGACAAGTATATAGGCTTCTTAAATTCAAAACAAGCAACAGAATAACTGCTGAGAGGCCAACGGCGGCCCCCAAACTTCCCCCCACCCCGTATACCTCCCCGAACTGTGGTATACCCATATCCCTAACTAAACTCTAACCCTGGATATCCCAAAGCCTACGGCAACACTGTACTAGGTGTACAGATCGAAACAACCCCAATACAAAACCCTTTTATACGTTAATGTCACTTCTCAGCAAAGTCCAGAACCATTAAACTAGAGGAAGCTCCCTGGACTTATACTTGCGGAATGTTGGCCCATATAGGAGGGCGACCCGGTGTCAGTCTGGAGCCAGCTGGCGGACCCCCGGAGCATATCTGTCCAACCGGGATGCCGCCTCCCTCGGCGAGCCGAAGAACTTTGTCTCCCCGTCCGCCACCACACGGAGCCTGGAGGGGAACAGCATCGAGTAGGGCAGATTCAAGTCTCGAAGACGTCTCTTAATGGGAAGAAACTGGGCCCGGTCTTTTTGAACGTCCGCTGCAAAGTCCGGAAATGCCGACACCCGGATTCCATTCCGGAGTAGGGGGCCCTTTACACGGCCCAGGCGCAGGACGGAGTCCCGATCCTTGTAGTGCAGGAATTTTGCTATAAAAGTTTGTGGCGGGGCGCCTGGGGGTAAAGGCCGGAAGGGCACACGGTGAGCCCGCTCCACTGCAAACTGGGAGGTAAAGGATTCAGCGCCATATGCCTCTTTTAGCCAGGACTCCAGGAAATCTTCAGGATGTGCCCCCTCCTCCTTTTCGGGGAGGCCCACGAATCTCACGTTGTTTCTGCGGAGTCTGCCCTCCATGTCCAGGAGTTTGGTTTGCATCGTCGTGACTTGTTGTGTAACTGCAGACACCGATCGCTGTAGAGGGCCACTGAGGTCCTCCAAGTTGGAGACCCTTGTCTCGGTTTCGCCCACTCTCTCCCGTATTCGCTGGACGTCCTGTCGCAGCAACGATAAATCACACTGCACCTTCTCATTTTGTCCGACAGACGTTGTTCGCTGGCCGCTATGGCCTCCAGGACCTGCTGAATGGAGGGAGCGGGTGACTGTGTATTCGCCCCCGAGTCGGCCCCGGCCGAGGGATCCATTCTGGCAGGGGGGGGGAGAGCTTAGGGGATGACTGCGTCGACTGTGTTGCAGGCTGTCGTGCAAACTTCTCCAATTTAGCCGCGGCCGCACTCTAGCCACCCCTCACCATCGTATCAATGCCCAGCAAAACTCAGAGTCTCGATATTCAGTGTCAAGAAGTATTGCAGTGGGTGGTGAATGCAGTATCAGTAGCACGCCAGGCACCGGGAGAGCCAGCTGCCAGGCCGATGGGAGAAGGGGGGACCAGGTGAGTCCAGTGGTATATAAATATCCAATATGTGGTGTTCCAAGGATAAAGGCAAAAGGCAGGGTAGCTGGGACCAGTCCAAACTCCTCCAGCCCAGCACGATCTTCACACTCTCTGCACCCTGTTGTGAGGAGGGAGACAGGAAGCTGCAGGTAAGATGGCCGCCCAGCACACTGATTTCCCCCTCTTCTCACCCTGCACCAGCCTTCAGGGGAGCTGAATTATGTCTGTGTGGAGCCCTGGGGGTGCAGGAGTGGGGTGCCGCTGTCCTCCGGAGCTGCCAGCCGCTGTGTCCGCCTCGGGCGCGCGCGCGCACACGCGCCCGGCGGAGCTCCAAAACTGAGGCCGGGGATTGAGTTGCGGCCTAGGCCCGGAGTCCGGGCGGCCGCTGGCGCGGGCCGGGAGTGCTCGTACAGGTCAGCAACTGTGCCTGCCACTTCCCCAGTGCTGCCAGGCAGGAGGGGAGACCGCAAAAAAGAGCCCCAGGATTGTTTCAGGATCAATATCCAGGGAGCTCATCGATCCTGCTGCCTAGTCCCTTGCCGCCGTGGCCACGCCCCCCCAGTGTTTCCGCATGTTAAACTTAACTCTGCTGTACAGCAAAGGGTTAACGGTGAAGATAACGCAAACTTCTCCATTCATACCCATCTCGCAGAGTATTGCACAATAGGGAGAAAGCAGATGCTCTTTATTCTGGTTTATTGTTTTAAGCTATTCAGCAAGCTTACCAATAAATATTTACTTATATAACGCCATTTCACAATGGCGCTGAAAGAGGTAAAAGACGTCGACCGATGCATTTGCATAATTGCCATGCATGCGCAGAGATAGAGTACCATCGACAATTCCGGTTGACCCTTACATATGCAGGATATACGCGGCTGCAGTCGCATCGGCGCCATGCTTTTAATGGCAGCAATCGCAGCTGACGTCAGATGTACATATTTTAATCAATGAATACACTTTTTGGGGGCATACATTTGCATTGTTAAGTGAAAGCATGACTGAGCGAGCGCAGAACCAGACATAGAAGGCTTTGTTTTCGGATTGCCGAACACCTTCTAGAACTTCGCAGGAACAGCGTGTCATCGTTTCTTGCTGAACAGCTGGGAAAAACAATATAAATATTGTCTGGATATTTCCCCATAATATTCAGGACAATATTGAGATATTTGCTGAATATTGTACTATATATGTATAGTAACGTCCAGCGTTATTGACGGCAATGCGCTATAACCAGAGCATCACAGAGCCAGTTCCTCTGCCGCCATCAGAGCAGGATGAGGGGAGGCAGGGGCGCTGCAACTGAGCATATTACAGCCTGTGCTGACAGCTCTCACCTCCTTACTGCTGGTCATCCCTCAGGGGTCTGCCAATGACACATTCTGTCACTTTCCCCTAACACTTTCCGGGTAAGTGTCACAGCGTGACCATATCCTAATGGCTCCTGAGGGGATTGCAGAAGATGGTGTCAGCAGGAGGCCTGGGAGAGACCTACAGACCGGAGCACAGACTGACGGGAGCGGAGGGCAGAGCTGCCAGGGAAGGGGGCGCAGAGGGAAGGGGGAGCAGAGCTACCAGGGAAGGGGGAGCAGAGCTGCCAGGTAAATGGGAGCAGAGCTAGCTGCCAAAGAAATGGGAGCAGAGCTGCCAGGGAAGGGGGAGCAGAGCTGCCAGGGAAGGGGGCGCAGAGGGAAGGGGGAGCAGAGCTACCAGGGAAGGGGGAGCAGAGCTGCCAGGTAAATGGGAGCAGAGCTAGCTGCCAAAGAAATGGGAGCAGAGCTGCCAGGGAAGGGGGAGCAGAGCTGCCAGGGAAGGGGGCGCAGAGGGAAGGGGGAGCAGAGCTGCCAGGGAAGGGCGCGCAGAGGGAAGGGGGAGCAGAGCTGCCAGGGAAAGAGGAGCCGAGGGAAAATAAGATTTTAAACCTACCGGTAAATCTATTTCTCCTAGTCCGTAGAGGATGCTGGGGACTCCGTAAGGCCCATGGGGTATAGACGGGCTCCGCAGGAGATAGGGCACCTAAAAAGAACTTTTACTATGGGTGTGCACTGGCTCCTCCCTCTATGCCCCTCCTCCAGACCTCAGTTAGAGAACTGTGCCCAGAGGAGATGGACAATACAAGGCAGGATTTAGAAATCCAAGGGCAAGATTCATACCAGCCCACACCAATCATAACATATAACCTGGAACATACATAACCAGTTGTATGAACAATAACAGTAACGGTCCAAGACCGATTCCAACTGTAATATAACCCTTATGTAAGCAACAACTATATACAAGTCTTGCAGAGTTTCCGCACTGGGACGGGCGCCCAGCATCCTCTACGGACTAGGAGAAATAGATTTACCGGTAGGTTTAAAATCTTATTTTCTCTTACGTCCTAGAGGATGCTGGGGACTCCGTAAGGACCATGGGGTTTATACCAAAGCATCCAATCGGGCGGGAGAGTGCGTATGACTCTGCAGCACCGACTGAACAAACGCTAGGTCCTCATCAGCCAGGGTATCAAACTTGTAGAATTTAGCAAAAGTGTTTGACCCCGACCAAGTCGCCGCTCGGCAAAGCTGTAATGCCGAGACGCCTCGGGCAGCCGCCCAAGAAGAGCCCACCTTCCTAGTGGAATGGGCCTTAACCGAATTTGGTACCAGCAATCCAGCCGTAGAACGAGCCTGCTGAATCGTATTACAGATCCAGCGAGCAATAGTCTGCTTCGAAGCAGGTGCGCCAATCTTATTAGCAGCATACAGGACAAACAGAGCCTCTGTTTTCCTAATTCTAGCCGTCCTGGCTACATAAATCTTTAAGGCCCTGACTACGTCCAGGGATCTGGAATCCTCCAGGTACCACAATAGGTTGATTCATATGGAATGAAGAAACCACTTTAGGCAAAAATTGCGGACGTGTCCTCAATTCAGCTCGATCCACATGAAAAATCAAGTAGGGGCTCTTGTGTGACAAAGCCGCCAATTCTGACACTCGCCTTGCTGATGCTAAGGCCAACAACATGACCACCTTCCAGGTAAGAAATTTTAACTCAACCTTGTTAAGCGGTTCAAACCAGTGTGATTTTAGGAACTGCAACACTACGTTCAGGTTCCATGGTGCAACCGGAGGCACAAAAGGGGGATGGATGTGCAGCACTCCCTTTACAAACGTCTGGACTTCTGGAAGAGAAGCCAATTCCTTCTGAAAGAAAATCAAGAGGGCCGAAATCTGTACCTTAACAGAGCCTAATTTCAGGCCCATATCCACTCCTGTCTGTAGGAAGTGGAGAAAACGACCCAGATGAAAATCTTCCGTAGGTGCATTCTTGGTCTCACACCAAGACACATACTTTCGCCAGATACGGTGATAATGCTTAACCGTCACCTCCTTCCTAGCCTTTATTAAAGTAGGGATGACCTTTTCTGGAATCCCCTTTTTCTCTAGGATTCGGCGTTCAACCGCCATGCCGTCAAACGTAACCGCGGTAAGTCTTGAAATACACAGGGCCCCTGTTGCAACAGGTCTTCCCTCAGAGGAAGAGGCCAGGGATCTCCTGTGAGCATCTCTTGTAGATCCGAGTACCAGGCCCTTCGTAGATCCGAGTACCAGGCCCTTCGAGGCCAGTCTGGGACAACGAGTATCGTCTGTACTCTTCTTCGTCTTATGATCCTCAACACTTTTGTGATGAGAGGAAGAGGAGGAAACACGTAGACCGATTTGAACACCCACGGTGTTACCAAAGCGTCTACTGCTACTGCCTGAGGGTCCCGAGACCTGGCACAATACCTCCGAAGCTTTTTGTTGAGGCGTGACGCCATCATGTCTATTTGAGGAGTTCCCCAAAGACGCGTTACGTCTGCAAAGACTTCTTGATGAAGTCCCCACTCTCCTGGATGGAGATCGTGTCTGCTGAGGAAGTCTGCTTCCCAGTTGTCCACTCCCGGAATGAAGACAGCCGACAGAGCGCTTACGTGATTTTCCGCCCAGCGAAGAATCCTGGTGGCTTCCGCCATCGCGACTCTGCTTCTTGTCCCGCCTTGGCGGTTCACATGAGCCACTGCTGTGACATTGTCTAATTGAATCAGAACCGGTAGGTTTCGAAGAAGACTCTCCGCTTGTCGAAAGCCGTTGTAAATGGCCCTGAGTTCCAACACATTGATGTGTAGACAGGACTCCTGGTCTGACCACAGTCCCTGAAAATTTCTTCCTTGTGTGACTGCTCCCCATCCTCGGAGGCTCGCGTCCGTGGTAACCAGGATCCAATCCTGAATTCCGAACCTGCGACCCTCCAGCAGGTGAGTACTTTGCAACCACCACAGGAGAGACACCCTGGCCCCTGGGGACAGAGTTATTTTCCGATGTAAGTGCAGATGGGACCCGGACCACTTGTCCAGAAGGTCCCATTGAAAAGTCCTTGCATGGAACCTTCCGAAGGGAATGGCCTCGTAGGCCGCCACCATTTTTCCCAGAACTCGAGTGCATTGGTGAACTGACACCCTTTTCGTTTTTAGCAGGTCTCTGACCATGTTCTGGATGTCCTGGGCTTTCTCCAGTGGGAGAAAGACCTTCATTTGTTCCGTATCCAGTATCATACCTAGGAACGTTAGCCGAGTTGTCGTAATCGACTGTGACTTCGGTAGATTTAGAATCCAACCGTGTTGCTGGAGCACTCTCAGAGAGAGCGCCACGCTGCTCAGCAATTTCTCTCTGGATCTCGCTTTTATTAGGAGATCGTCCAAGTATGGGATAATTGTGACTCTATGCTTGCGCAGGACCACCATCATTTCCGCCATTATCTTGGTGAAAATCCTCGGGGCCGTGGAAAGCCCAAACGGCAACGTCTGAAATTGGTAATGACAATCCTGTACAGCGAATCTCAGGTATTCCTGATGGGGGGAATATATGGGGACATGAAGGTACGCATCCTTTATGTCCAGAGACACCATAAACTCCCCCTCCTCCATATTGGCTATTATCGCTCCGAGTGATTCCATTTTGAATTTGAATCTTTTTATGTACAGGTTTAGGGATTTCAGATTCAAAATAGGTCTGACCGAACCGTCCGGTTTCGGGACCACAAATCGGGTTGAGTAGTAACCTCTTCCCTGCTGGTTCAGGGGAACCCTGATTA
The DNA here is from genome assembly GCF_028390025.1 of Pseudophryne corroboree. Lineage (NCBI taxonomy): Eukaryota > Metazoa > Chordata > Amphibia > Anura > Myobatrachidae > Pseudophryne > Pseudophryne corroboree. The sequence goes on along the minus strand of NC_086455.1, from coordinate 7,055,094 downwards.
TTACTTGCTGTAGACACAGCGTTTGAATTGCAGCTAAGACTACATCCCGTTCCGATGTGGAAGCTGGTAGGGCCGATTTGAAAATTCGGCGCGGGGGCACCTCCTCGAATTCCAGTTTGTAACCCTGGGAAACTATTTCCAACACCCAAGGATTCAGGCCTGAGCTGACCCAAGCCTGGCTGAAAAGTCGAAGACGTGCCCCCACCGGTGCGGACTCCCTCAGGGGAGCCCCAGCGTCATGCTGTGGGCTTTGGAGTAGCCGGGGAGGACTTTTGTTCCTGGGCACCTGCCGAAGCAGGTGCTCTTTTGCCTCTGCCCTTACCTCTGGCGAGGAAGGAGGATCCCCGACCTCTTCTGGACTTGTGCGATTGAAAGGACTGCATCTGATAGGGTGTTACTTTCTTTTGCTGTTGGGGAATAAATGGTAAAAAGTTTGATTTACCTGCTGTAGCTGTGGAAACCAGGTCCGTCAGCCCATCCCCAAACAATACATCTCCCTTATAGGGTAGAACTTCCATATGTTTTTTGGAATCTGCATCACCCGTCCATTGGTGAGTCCATAAGGATCTTCTCGCTGAGATAGACATGGCATTGGCCCTAGAAGCCAGCAAACCAATGTCCCTTTGAGCATCCCTCATAAATAAGACTGTGTCTTTAATATGGGCTAGAGTTAAGAATATAGTATCCTTCTCCATCTTATCAAAATCAGCTGTCAGCTCATCTGTCCAAGCTGAAATCGCGCTACACACCCATGCCGACGCAATTGTCGGTCTAAGGACTGCTCCAGTATGAGAATAAATACACTTTAAGGTAGTTTCTTGCCTGCGATCTGCAGGCTCCTTAAGGGCAGCTGTGTCAGGAGACGGTAGCGCCACTTTCTTGGACAAGTGCGTCAGGGCCTTGTCCACAGTGGGAGGTGATTCCCAACGTTCCCTATCCTGTTTAGGGAAGGGGTATGCCATATAAATTCTTTTGGGTATCTGCGGTCTCTTTTCCGGAGTCTCCCAAGCTTTTTCAAAGAACTCATTTAATTCATGAGATGTGGGAAAATTTATAATCGGTTTCTTTCCCTTAAACATGTGTACCCTTGTGTCGGGGACCGAGAGTTCATCCGCAATATGCAACACATCCCTTATTGCCACAATCATACACTGAATGCTTTTTGTCACCCTAGGGTGCAATTTCACTTCGTCATAGTCAACACTGGAATCAGAGTCCGTGTCGGTAGTAGTGTCTTGTGTTAAGGGACGCTTTTGAGACCCCGACGGGCCCTGTGAGTCGGTCCAATCCGAGGATTGACCCCCTGATGTCCCCCCTAATTCAGCCTTATCAAGCCTCTTATGTAAGGATGCTACACTTGCATTCAACATATGCCACATGTCCATCCATTCCAGAGTCGGCACAACCGACGGGGACACACCACTCATTTGCTCCACCTCCTCCTTGGAAAAGCCTTCCGCTTCAGGCATGTCGACACCACGTACCGACACCCCACACACACAGGGATTAACCTATAAGGGGACAAAACCCCAACCAGGCCCTTAGGAGAGAGAGAGTATGCCAGCACACACCCAGCGCTTAATAACACTGGAAAGATATGACCAGATAGCGCTTTTATATATATATATAAAATTACCAGATTCCCACTCACTGCGCTCAAAATGCCCCCCTCCTCTTTTTTCCAGCCTGAATGTTCAGCAGGGGAGAGACCAGGGAGCCAGCGTTTTCCTCATGCAGCTTCTGTGGAGAAAATGGCGCTGGTTAGTGCTGGGGATCAAGCTCCGCCCACCCGACGGCGGGCTTCGGTCCCGGTGATTTTTTTTATAGAAAATGTCGGGGGATCGTAGAATTACTGCCCAGCAGCCTAATCTACCTTGTCAGTGCCCAAATGTGAGGTTTATTGCTGCCCAGGGCGCCCCCCCCCCCTGCGCCCTGCACCCTTCAGTGCTGCTCTGTGTGTGTGAATGGGAGCAATGGCGCGCAGCTTACCGCTGCGCGCTTACCTCATGAAGAAATGATGTCTTCTGCCGCCTAAGATGTCTTCTGCCTTCTCATACTCACCCGGCTTCTATCTTCGGCATCTGTGAGGAGGACGGCGGCGCGGCTCCGGGACGAACCCCAGGTGAGACCTGTGTTCCGACTCCCTCTGGAGCTAATGGTGTCCAGTAGCCTTAGAAACAGAGCCCAACTTGACAAGCCAGCTCTGCTTCTCTCTCCTCAGTCCCACGATGCAGGGAGCCTGTTGCCAACAGGACTCCCTGAAAATAAAAAACCTAACAAAATTCTTCTTCCACAGAAAACTCTGGAGAGCTCTCTGCAGTGCACCCATTCTCCTCTGGGCACAGAATCTAACTGAGGTCTGGAGGAGGGGCATAGAGGGAGGAGCCAGTGCACACCCATAGTCAAAGTTCTTTTTAGGTGCCCTATCTCCTGCGGAGCCCGTCTATACCCCATGGTCCTTACGGAGTCCCCAGCATCCTCTAGGACATAAGAGAAATGGGAGCAGAGCTGCCATGGAAGGGGGAGCAGAGCTGCCAGTGAAGGTGGAGCAGAGGGAAGGGGGAGCAGAGCTGCCAGGGAAGGGGGAGCAGAGCTGACAGTGAAAGTGGAGCAGAGCTGACAGTGAAAGTGGAGCAGAGGGAAGGGGGAGCAGAGCTGCCAGGAAAGGGGGAGCAGAGCTGCCAGGGAAGGGGGGAGCAGAGCTGCCAGGGAAGGGGGGAGCAGAGCTGCCAGGGAAGGGGGGAGCAGAGCTACCAGGGAAGGGGGGAGCAGAGCTGCCAGGGAAGGGGGGCAGAGCTGCGAGGGAAGGGGGGAGCAGAGCTGCCAGAGAAGGGAGGGGGGGGGAGAGGAGTCTCTGGTTTAAATGTGTTAATTAATCTTTTGTCATAATTAAGTAAATGACTGTACTGAATGTATCGCTGTCAATCTCCTCTCTGCAGGGCGCAGGCCTACTGGGATTAACGGAAATCCTGACAATTTTAGTTTGTAAAACACATGATTTCTGACCACAGTGACGGGCAGCGTAGCCTGAGAGCGGGCACTGCCAGTCCCGATGCGCAGGAAGTGGCTGCTCTGGGCCCCCAGGTGCGACACAAGGTGCGCCTCCTGTGCCCAGATTCTGCCACCTTTATTATAAGACTGTTACAGGAATGACGGGAAGCGTGCAGAGTTCCTCCAGCGTAAGGGTGTGAGTGTATTATTCTTATTAATAACTGGAGCTTGTGTGACGCATCCACCTCTCAGACGGTGGCGGCGGTGGAGGGCTGCGGAGTCCCTGGCCCCCTGCCGCCTGGATTCCCCCTGCGGGAGGCTGTTACATGGAAGCTGCAGGTGACGTATACCTCTGCTGGGATTTCCATTGTGCCTGAAATATTGATGGAGTCTTAAACAGATGAATTTTGGCTTATGCCAGCGTCCTGCTGCAGTCCCGGATCTGGCTACTAAGGCCCACCGCTATCATACTACAGGCTCTGCGCAATGTAACAATAACCCACCGGGGACAAGCGTTACCCTGGTGCCCACTGAGAATCAGGACTGTCTGGGAAAACTGCTGGGATTACGCATTACATGTGGCCTTTGCCATCTCCCCGCACGTTACAGTATTCCTAGATATTTTACACACTTTAAGATGACGTGCATTAAGGTGACGGTGTCGCTTATACTACCGACATACTCAATACTGAAATGCAGCACACGGGGAGCTAGCGACATCGGGGAGGCACGAGGCACACCTTGCCTCGTTGTCACCATGAGTTTCCTGTGACCTGATGGGCTGGATTTAGCATGACCCCACCACTGCAAGCCACTGATACTGATTACACGTTCACTGGCTCAGGCCGGACACCTGCTGCTGCTTATATGGCTGCACTGGGCAGGCTGCGAGCGCAGTGCACACCACGTCACATGACGCTGTGACACATACACGCCACGTCAGGCAGAAAGAGGCCACGGCACATGCGCTTAGGGTGATGATCATACAGACGGATAATGCACATGATACGTGGAGTCTATAAATTATACACGGCCTGCTTCTGCAACGCTGAGCTGAGCCGCCGTGACAGCGCAGGGAGGGTCTCGAGTTCTATAGCGACTGTGGAAGGCCATCCGAACGTCTCCCTGCTCACCCCTGACGTCTCTACAAGCCGCCCCTCTCGGCTGCTCCATCCTCATCACTCTCCCTGGCATTCACTGACATCATTCCCCGCATCCTCCCAACCTGCTGTCACTTACCCGTCACGCTGGCTGGTGATAACTGCTGCGGTTAGCAGAATCGGCACATGAGACGTAGGGCTCCCCTGTGACTGGTGTAATTGCACAATTAGTGTATGTTATATGACAGTCAGCCACCTGACACACACACAACGCTGCACTATATTTACTATGCTACAGGCACCATGCCCAGGCCAGTGCATAATATAATAGTGGGCGTCGTACAACTACACAGCAGCAAAGGAAAGGCGCACAATTGTCATTTAATATACGCCAACTGCCGCTGAAACAAACAATGGAACGAATATTAAAATGTGTTTCAACCTATCTACTTGTGAGCTGCCGATTCAGCTACACACTGTGCCCTCACACCATATGCTGCACCGTGATAACCTCTGTCACTACACACTGTACCCTCACACCATATGCTGCACCGTGATAACCTCTGTCACTACACACTGTGCCCTCACACCATATGCTGCACCGTGATAACCTCTGTCACTACACACTGTACCCTCACACCATATGCTGCACCATGATAACCTCTGTCACTACACACTGTGCCCTCACACCATATGCTGCACCGTGATAACCTCTGTCACTACACACTGTGCCCTCACACCATATGCTGCACCATGATAACCTCTGTCACTACACACTGTGCCCTCACACCATATGCTGCACCATGATAACCTCTGTCACTACACACTGTGCCCTCACACCATATGCTGCACTATGATAACCTCTGTCACTACACACTGTGCCCTCACACCATATGCTGCACCGTGATAACCTGTCACTATACACTGTGCCCTCACACCATATGCTGCACCATGATAACCTCTGTCACTACACACTGTGCCCTCACACCATATGCTGCACCATGATAACCTCTGTCACTACACACTGTGCCCTCACACCATATGCTGCACCGTGATAACCTGTCACTATACACTGTGCCCTCACACCATATGCTGCACTGTGATAACCTGTCACTACACACTGTGCCTTCACACCATATGCTGCACCATGATAACCTCTGTCACTACACACTGTACCCTCACACCATATGCTGCACCATGATAACCTCTGTCACTACACACTGTGCCCTCACACCATATGCTGCACCGTGATAACCTCTGTCACTACACACTGTGCCCTCACACCATATGCTGCACCATGATAACCTCTGTCACTACACACTGTGCCCTCACACCATATGCTGCACCATGATAACCTCTGTCACTACACACTGTGCCCTCACACCATATGCTGCACCATGATAACCTCTGTCACTACACACTGTGCCCTCACACCATATGCTGCACCATGATAACCTCTGTCACTACACACTGTGCCCTCACACCATATGCTGCACCGTGATAACCTGTCACTATACACTGTGCCCTCACACCATATGCTGCACTGTGATAACCTGTCACTACACACTGTGCCTTCACACCATATGCTGCACCATGATAACCTCTGTCACTACACACTGTGCCCTCACACCATATGCTGCACCATGATAACCTCTGTCACTACACACTGTGCCCTCACACCATATGCTGCACTGTGATAACCTGTCACTACACACTGTGCCTTCACACCATATGCTGCACCATGATAACCTCTGTCACTACACACTGTACCCTCACACCATATGCTGCACCATGATAATCTCTGTCACTACACACTGTGCCCTCACACCATATGCTGCACCATGATAACCTGTCACTACACACTGTGCCCTCACACCATATGCTGCACCATGATAACCTGTCACTACACACTGTGCCCTAACACCATATGCTGCACCATGATAACCTCTGTCACTACACACTGTGCCCTCACACCATATGCTGCACCATGATAACCTCTGTCACTACACACTGTACCCTCACACCATATGCTGCACCATGATAACCTGTCACTATACACTGTGCCCTCACACCATGTGCTGCACCATGATAACCTCTGTCACTACACACTGTGCCCTCACACCATATGCTGCACCGTGATAACCTCTGTCACTACACACTGTGCCCTCACACTATATGCTGCACCGTGATAACCTCTGTCACTACACACTGTGCCCTCACACCATATGCTGCACCATAATAACCTCTGTCACTACACACTGTGCCCTCACACCATATGCTGCACCGTGATAACCTCTGTCACTACACACTGTGCCCTCACACCATATCCTGCACCATGATAACCTCTGTCACTACACACTGTGCCCTCACACCATATGCTGCACCGTGATAACCTCTGTCACTACACACTGTGCCCTCACACCATATGCTGCACCATGATAACATGTCACTACACACTGTGCCCTCACACCATATGCTGCACCATGATAACCTGTCACTACACACTGTGCCCTCACACCATATGCTGCACTATGATAACCTGTCACTACACACTGTGCCCTCACACCATATGCTGCACCATGATAACCTGTCACTACACACTGTGCCCTCACACCATATGCTGCACCATGATAACCTGTCACTACACACTGTGCCCTCACACCATATGCTGCACCGTGATAACCTCTGTCACTTCACACTGTGCCCTCACACCATATGCTGCACCGTGATAACCTCTGTCACTACACACTGTGCCCTCACACCATATGCTGCACCATGATAACCTCTGTCACTACCCACTGTGCCCTCACACCATATGCTGCACCGTGATAACCTCTGTCACTACATACGGTGCCCTCACACCATATGCTGCACCATGATAACCTGTCACTATACACTGTGCCCTCACACTATATGCTGCACCGTGATAACCTCTGTCACTACACACTGTGCCCTCACACCATATGCTGCACCATGATAACCTGTCACTACACACTGTGCCCTCACACCATATGCTGCACCATGATAACCTGTCACTACACACTGTGCCCTCACACCATATGCTGCACCGTGATAACCTCTGTCACTACACACTGTGCCCTCACACCATATGCTGCACCGTGATAACCTCTGTCACTACACACTGTGCCCTCACACCATATGCTGCACCATGATAACCTCTGTCACTACACACTGTGCCCTCACACCATATGCTGCACCGTGATAACCTCTGTCACTACATACTGTGCCCTCACACCATACGCTGCACCGTGATAACCTCTGTCACTACACACTGTGCCCTCACACCATATGCTACACCATGATATCCTGTCACTACACACTGTGCCCTCACACCATACGCTGCACAGTGATAACCTCTGTCACTACACACTGTGCCCTCACACCATATGCTGCACCATGATAACCTCTGTCACTACACACTGTGCCCTCACACCATATCCTGCACCATGATAACCTGTCACTACACACTGTGCCCTCACACCATATGCTGCACCATGATAACCTGTCACTACACACTGTGCCCTCACACCATATGCTGCACCGTGATTACCTCTGTCACTACACACTGTGCCCTCACACCATATGCTGCACCGTGATAACCTGTCACTACACACTGTGCCCTCACACCATATGCTGCACCATGATAACCTCTGTCACTACACACTGTGCCCTCACACCATATGCTGCACCATGATAACCTCTGTCACTACACACTGTGCCCTCACACCATATGCTGCACCATGATAACCTCTGTCACTATACACTGTGCCCTCACACCATATGCTGCACCATGATAACCTCTGTCACTACACACTGTGCCCTCACACCATATGCTGCACCATGATAACCTCTGTCACTACACACTGTGCCCTCACACCATATGCTGCACCGTGATAACCTCTGTCACTACACACTGTGCCCTCACACCATATGCTGCACCATGATAACCTGTCACTACACACTGTGCCCTCACACCATATGCTGCACCATGATAACCTCTGTCACTACACACTGTGCCCTCACACCATATGCTGCACCATGATAACCTGTCACTATACACTGTGCCCTCACACCATATGCTGCACCATGATAACCTCTGTCACTACACACTGTGCCCTAACACCATATGCTGCACCATGATAACCTCTGTCACTACACACTGTGCCCTCACACCATATGCTGCACCATGATAACCTGTCACTATACACTGTGCCCTCACACCATATGCTGCACCATGATAACCTGTCACTATACACTGTGCCTCACACCATATGCTGCACCATGATAACCTCTGTCACTACACACTGTGCCCTCACACCATATGCTGCACCATGATAACCTGTCACTACACACTGTGCCCTCACACTATATGCTGCACCTTGATAACCTCTGTCACTACACACTGTGCCCTCACACCATATGCTGCACCATGATAACCTGTCACTACACACTGTACCCTCACACCATATGCTGCACCATGATAACCTCTGTCACTACACACTGTGCCCTCACACCATATGCTGCACCATGATAACCTGTCACTATACACTGTGCCCTCACACCATATGCTGCACCATGATAACCTCTGTCACTACACACTGTGCCCTCACACCATATGCTGCACCATGATAACCTGTCACTACACACTGTGCCCTCACACCATATGCTGCACCGTGATAACCTGTCACTATACACTGTGCCCTCACACCATATGCTGCACCGTGATACCCTCTGTCACTACACACTGTGCCCTCACACCATATGCTGCACCGTGATAACCTCTGTCACTACACACTGTGCCCTCACACCATATGCTGCACCATGATAACCTCTGTCACTACACACTGTACCCTCACACCATATGCTGCACCATGATAACCTGTCACTATACACTGTGCCCTCACACCATGTGCTGCACCATGATAACCTGTCACTATACACTGTGCCCTCACACTATATGCTGCACCGTGATAACCTCTGTCACTACACACTGTGCCCTCACACCATATGCTGCACCATGATAACCTGTCACTACACACTGTGCCCTCACACCATATGCTGCACCGTGATAACCTCTGTCACTACACACTGTGCCCTCACACCATATCCTGCACCATGATAACCTCTGTCACTACACACTGTGCCCTCACACCATATGCTGCACCGTGATAACCTCTGTCACTACACACTGTGCCCTCACACCATATGCTGCACCATGATAACATGTCACTACACACTGTGCCCTCACACCATATGCTGCACCATGATAACCTGTCACTACACACTGTGCCCTCACACCATATGCTGCACTATGATAACCTGTCACTACACACTGTGCCCTCACACCATATGCTGCACCATGATAACCTGTCACTACACACTGTGCCCTCACACCATATGCTGCACCGTGATAACCTCTGTCACTACACACTGTGCCCTCACACCATATGCTGCACCGTGATAACCTCTGTCACTACACACTGTGCCCTCACACCATATGCTGCACCATGATAACCTCTGTCACTACCCACTGTGCCCTCACACCATATGCTGCACCGTGATAACCTCTGTCACTACATACGGTGCCCTCACACCATATGCTGCACCATGATAACATGTCACTACACACTGTGCCCTCACACCATATGCTGCACCATGATAACCTGTCACTATACACTGTGCCCTCACACTATATGCTGCACCGTGATAACCTCTGTCACTACACACTGTGCCCTCACACCATATGCTGCACCATGATAACCTGTCACTACACACTGTGCCCTCACACCATATGCTGCACTGTGATAACCTGTCACTACACACTGTGCCCTCACACCATATGCTGCACCATGATAACCTGTCACTATACACTGTGCCCTCACACCATATGCTGCACCGTGATAACCTGTCACTACACACTGTACCCTCACACCATATGCTGCACCGTGATAACCTCTGTCACTACACACTGTGCCCTCACACCATATGCTGCACCGTGATAACCTCTGTCACTACACACTGTGCCCTCACACCATATCCTGCACCATGATAACCTCTGTCACTACACACTGTGCCCTCACACCATATGCTGCACCGTGATAACCTCTGTCACTACACACTGTGCCCTCACACCATATGCTGCACCATGATAACATGTCACTACACACTGTGCCCTCACACCATATGCTGCACCATGATAACCTGTCACTACACACTGTGCCCTCACACCATATGCTGCACTATGATAACCTGTCACTACACACTGTGCACTCACACCATATGCTGCACCATGATAACCTGTCACTACACACTGTGCCCTCACACCATATGCTGCACCATGATAACCTGTCACTACACACTGTGCCCTCACACCATATGCTGCACCGTGATAACCTCTGTCACTACACACTGTGCCCTCACACCATATGCTGCACCGTGATAACCTCTGTCACTACACACTGTGCCCTCACACCATATGCTGCACCGTGATAACCTCTGTCACTACACACTGTACCCTCACACCATATCCTGCACCATGATAACCTCTGTCACTACACACTGTACCCTCACACCATATGCTGCACCGTGATAACCTCTGTCACTACACACTGTACCCTCACACCATATGCTGCACCATGATAACCTCTGTCACTACACACTGTGCCCTCACACCATATGCTGCACCATGATAACCTGTCACTACACACTGTACCCTCACACCATATGCTGCACCGTGATAACCTTTTTCACTACACACTGTACCCTCACACCATATGCTGCACCATGATAACCTCTGTCACTACACACTGTGCCCTCACACCATATGCTGCATCATGATAACCTGTCACTACACACTGTGCCCTCACACCATATGCTGCACCATGATAACCTGTCACTACACACTGTGCCCTCACACCATATGCTGCACCATGATAACCTCTGTCACTACACACTGTGCCCTCACACCATATGCTGCACCATGATAACCTCTGTCACTACACACTGTGCCCTCACACCATATGCTGCACCATGATAACCTCTGTCACTACACACTGTGCCCTCACACCACATGCTGCACCATGATAACCTCTGTCACTACATACTGTGCCCTCACACCATATGCTGCACTGTGATAACCTGTCACTACACACTGTACCCTCACACCATATGCTGCACCATGATAACCTGTCACTATACACTGTGCCCTCACACCATATGCTGCACCGTGATAACCTGTCACTACACACTGTACCCTCACACCATATGCTGCACCGTGATAACCTCGGTCACTACACACTGTGCCCTCACACCATATGCTGCACCGTGATAACCTGTCACTATACACTGTGCCCTCACACCATATGCTGCACCATGATATCCTGTCACTACACACTGTGCCCTCACACCATACGCTGCACCGTGATAACCTCTGTCACTACACACTGTGCCCTCACACCATATGCTACACCATGATAACCTGTCACTACACACTGTGCCCTCACACCATATGCTGCACCATGATAACCTCTGTCACTACACACTGTGCCCTCACACCATATCCTGCACCATGATAACCTGTCACTACACACTGTGCCCTCACACCATATGCTGCACCATGATAACCTGTCACTACACACTGTGCCCTCACACCATATGCTGCACCGTGATTACCTGTCACTACACACTGTACCCTCACACCATATGCTGCACCATGATAACCTCTGTCACTACACACTGTGCCCTCACACCATATGCTGCACCATGATAACCTCTGTCACTACACACTGTGCCCTCACACCATATGCTGCACCATGATAACCTCTGTCACTATACACTGTGCCCTCACACCATATGCTGCACCATGATAACCTCTGTCACTACACACTGTGCCCTCACACCATATGCTGCACCGTGATAACCTCTGTCACTACACACTGTGCCCTCACACCATATGCTGCACCATGATAACCTGTCACTACACACTGTGCCCTCACACCATATGCTGCACCATGATTACCTCTGTCACTACACACTGTGCCCTCACACCATATGCTGCACCATGATAACCTGTCACTATACACTGTGCCCTCACACCATATGCTGCACCATGATAACCTCTGTCACTACACACTGTGCCCTAACACCATATGCTGCACCATGATAACCTCTGTCACTACACACTGTGCCCTCACACCATATGCTGCACCATGATAACCTGTCACTATACACTGTGCCCTCACACCATATGCTGCACCATGATAACCTGTCACTATACACTGTGCCCTCACACCATATGCTGCACCATGATAACCTCTGTCACTACACACTGTGCCCTCACACCATATGCTGCACCATGATAACCTGTCACTACACACTGTACCCTCACATCCTATGCTGCACCATGATAACCTGTCACTACACACTGTGCCCTCACACCATATGCTGCACCATGATAACCTGTCACTACACAATGTGCCCTCACACCATATGCTGCACCATGATAACCTGTCACTACACACTGTGCCCTCACACTATATGCTGCACCTTGATAACCTCTGTCACTACACACTGTGCCCTCACACCATATGCTGCACCATGATAACCTGTCACTACACACTGTACCCTCACACCATATGCTGCACCATGATAACCTCTGTCACTACACACTGTGCCCTCACACCATATGCTGCACCATGATAACCTGTCACTATACACTGTGCCCTCACACCATATGCTGCACCATGATAACCTCTGTCACTACACACTGTGCCCTCACACCATATCCTGCACCATGATAACCTCTGTCACTACACACTGTACCCTCACACCATATGCTGCACCGTGATAACCTCTGTCACTACACACTGTGCCCTCACACCATATGCTGCACCATGATAACCTGTCACTACACACTGTACCCTCACACCATATGCTGCACCGTGATAACCTTTGTCACTACACACTGTACCCTCACACCATATGCTGCACCATGATAACCTGTCCCTACACACTGTGCCCTCACACCATATGCTGCACCATGATTACCTCTGTCACTACACACTGTGCCCTCACACCATATGCTGCACCGTGATAACCTTTGTCACTACACACTGTGCCCTCACACCATATGCTGCATCATGATAACCTGTCCCTACACACTGTGCCCTCACACCATATGCTGCACCATGATAACCTCTGTCACTACACACTGTGCCCTCACACCATATGCTGCACCATGATAACCTCTGTCACTACACACTGTGCCCTCACACCATATGCTGCACCATGATAACCTCTGTCACTACACACTGTGCCCTCACACCACATGCTGCACCATGATAACATGTCACTACACACTGTGCCCTCACACCATATGCTGCACCATGATAACCTGTCACTACACACTGTGCCCTCACACCATATGCTGCACTATGATAACCTGTCACTACACACTGTGCCCTCACACCATATGCTGCACCATGATAACCTGTCACTACACACTGTGCCCTCACACCATATGCTGCACCATGATAACCTGTCACTACACACTGTGCCCTCACACCATATGCTGCACCGTGATAACCTCTGTCACTACACACTGTGCCCTCACACCATATGCTGCACCGTGATAACCTCTGTCACTACACACTGTGCCCTCACACCATATGCTGCACCGTGATAACCTCTGTCACTACACACTGTACCCTCACACCATATCCTGCACCATGATAACCTCTGTCACTACACACTGTACCCTCACACCATATGCTGCACCGTGATAACCTCTGTCACTACACACTGTACCCTCACACCATATGCTGCACCATGATAACCTCTGTCACTACACACTGTGCCCTCACACCATATGCTGCACCATGATAACCTGTCACTACACACTGTACCCTCACACCATATGCTGCACCGTGATAACCTTTGTCACTACACACTGTACCCTCACACCATATGCTGCACCATGATAACCTCTGTCACTACACACTGTGCCCTCACACCATATGCTGCATCATGATAACCTGTCACTACACACTGTGCCCTCACACCATATGCTGCACCATGATAACCTGTCACTACACACTGTGCCCTCACACCATATGCTGCACCATGATAACCTCTGTCACTACACACTGTGCCCTCACACCATATGCTGCACCATGATAACCTCTGTCACTACACACTGTGCCCTCACACCATATGCTGCACCATGATAACCTCTGTCACTACACACTGTGCCCTCACACCACATGCTGCACCATGATAACCTCTGTCACTACATACTGTGCCCTCACACCATATGCTGCACCGTGATAACCTGTCACTACACACTGTACCCTCACACCATATGCTGCACCATGATAACCTGTCACTATACACTGTGCCCTCACACCATATGCTGCACCGTGATAACCTGTCACTACACACTGTACCCTCACACCATATGCTGCACCGTGATAACCTCGGTCACTACACACTGTGCCCTCACACCATATGCTGCACCGTGATAACCTGTCACTATACACTGTGCCCTCACACCATATGCTGCACCATGATATCCTGTCACTACACACTGTGCCCTCACACCATACGCTGCACCGTGATAACCTCTGTCACTACACACTGTGCCCTCACACCATATGCTACACCATGATAACCTGTCACTACACACTGTGCCCTCACACCATATGCTGCACCATGATAACCTCTGTCACTACACACTGTGCCCTCACACCATATCCTGCACCATGATAACCTGTCACTACACACTGTGCCCTCACACCATATGCTGCACCATGATAACCTGTCACTACACACTGTGCCCTCACACCATATGCTGCACCGTGATTACCTGTCACTACACACTGTACCCTCACACCATATGCTGCACCATGATAACCTCTGTCACTACACACTGTGCCCTCACACCATATGCTGCACCATGATAACCTCTGTCACTACACACTGTGCCCTCACACCATATGCTGCACCATGATAACCTCTGTCACTATACACTGTGCCCTCACACCATATGCTGCACCATGATAACCTCTGTCACTACACACTGTGCCCTCACACCATATGCTGCACCGTGATAACCTCTGTCACTACACACTGTGCCCTCACACCATATGCTGCACCATGATAACCTGTCACTACACACTGTGCCCTCACACCATATGCTGCACCATGATTACCTCTGTCACTACACACTGTGCCCTCACACCATATGCTGCACCATGATAACCTGTCACTATACACTGTGCCCTCACACCATATGCTGCACCATGATAACCTCTGTCACTACACACTGTGCCCTAACACCATATGCTGCACCATGATAACCTCTGTCACTACACACTGTGCCCTCACACCATATGCTGCACCATGATAACCTGTCACTATACACTGTGCCCTCACACCATATGCTGCACCATGATAACCTGTCACTATACACTGTGCCCTCACACCATATGCTGCACCATGATAACCTCTGTCACTACACACTGTGCCCTCACACCATATGCTGCACCATGATAACCTGTCACTACACACTGTACCCTCACATCCTATGCTGCACCATGATAACCTGTCACTACACACTGTGCCCTCACACCATATGCTGCACCATGATAACCTGTCACTACACAATGTGCCCTCACACCATATGCTGCACCATGATAACCTGTCACTACACACTGTGCCCTCACACTATATGCTGCACCTTGATAACCTCTGTCACTACACACTGTGCCCTCACACCATATGCTGCACCATGATAACCTGTCACTACACACTGTACCCTCACACCATATGCTGCACCATGATAACCTCTGTCACTACACACTGTGCCCTCACACCATATGCTGCACCATGATAACCTGTCACTATACACTGTGCCCTCACACCATATGCTGCACCATGATAACCTCTGTCACTACACACTGTGCCCTCACACCATATCCTGCACCATGATAACCTCTGTCACTACACACTGTACCCTCACACCATATGCTGCACCGTGATAACCTCTGTCACTACACACTGTGCCCTCACACCATATGCTGCACCATGATAACCTGTCACTACACACTGTACCCTCACACCATATGCTGCACCGTGATAACCTTTGTCACTACACACTGTACCCTCACACCATATGCTGCACCATGATAACCTGTCCCTACACACTGTGCCCTCACACCATATGCTGCACCATGATTACCTCTGTCACTACACACTGTGCCCTCACACCATATGCTGCACCGTGATAACCTTTGTCACTACACACTGTGCCCTCACACCATATGCTGCATCATGATAACCTGTCCCTACACACTGTGCCCTCACACCATATGCTGCACCATGATAACCTCTGTCACTACACACTGTGCCCTCACACCATATGCTGCACCATGATAACCTCTGTCACTACACACTGTGCCCTCACACCATATGCTGCACCATGATAACCTCTGTCACTACACACTGTGCCCTCACACCACATGCTGCACCATGATAACCTCTGTCACTACATACTGTGCCCTCACACCATATGCTGCACTGTGATAACCTGTCACTACACACTACCCTCACACCATATGCTGCACCATGATAACCTGTCACTATACACTGTGCCCTCACACCATATGCTGCACCGTGATAACCTGTCACTACACACTGTACCCTCACACCATATGCTGCACCGTGATAACCTCTGTCACTACACACTGTGCCCTCACACCATATGCTGCACCGTGATAACCTCTGTCACTACACACTGTGCCCTCACGCCATATGCTGCACCGTGATAACCTGTCACTATACACTGTGCCCTCACACCATATGCTGCACCATGATAACCTGTCACTACACACTGTACCCTCACACCATATGCTGCACCATGATAACCTGTCACTACACACTGTGCCCTCAACACCATATGCTGCACCATGATAACCTCTGTCACTACACACTGTGCCCTCACACCATATGCTGCACCATGATAACCTGTCACTATACACTGTGCCCTCAACACCATATGCTGCACCATGATAACCTCTGTCACTACACACTGTGCCCTCACACCATATGCTGCACCATGATAACCTCTGTCACTACACACTGTGCCCTCACACCATATGCTGCACCATGATAACCTGTCACTACACACTGTACCCTCACACCATATGCTGCACCGTGATAACCTCTGTCACTACACACTGTACCCTCACACCATATGCTGCACCATGATAACCTCTGTCACTACACACTGTGCCCTCACACCATATGCTGCACCATGATAACCTGTCACTATACACTGTGCCCTCACACCATATGCTGCACCATTATAACCTCTGTCACTACACACTGTGCCCTCACACCATATCCTGCACCATGATAACCTCTGTCACTACACACTGTACCCTCACACCATATGCTGCACCGTGATAACCTCTGTCACTACACACTGTACCCTCACACCATATGCTGCACCGTGATAACCTCTGTCACTACACACTGTGCCCTCACACCATATGCTGCACCATGATAACCTGTCACTACACACTGTACCCTCACACCATATGCTGCACCGTGATAACCTTTGTCACTACACACTGTATCCTCACACCATATGCTGCACCATGATAACCTCTGTCACTACACACTGTGCCCTCACACCATATGCTGCATCATGATAACCTGTCCCTACACACTGTGCCCTCACACCATATGCTGCACCATGATAACCTCTGTCACTACACACTGTGCCCTCACACCATATGCTGCACCATGATAACCTCTGTCACTACACACTGTGCCCTCACACCATATGCTGCACCATGATAACCTCTGTCACTACACACTGTGCCCTCACACCACATGCTGCACCATGATAACCTCTGTCACTACATACTGTGCCCTCACACCATATGCTGCACCGTGATAACCTGTCACTACACACTGTGCCCTCACACCATATGCTGCACCATGATAACCTGTCACTATACACTGTGCCCTCACACCATATGCTGCACCGTGATAACCTGTCACTATACACTGTGCCCTCACACCATATGCTGCACCGTGATAACCTGTCACTACACACTGTACCCTCACACCATATGCTGCACCGTGATAACCTCTGTCACTACACACTGTGCCCTCACACCATATGCTGCACCATGATAACCTCTGTCACTACACACTGTGCCCTCACACCATATGCTGCACCATGATAACCTCTGTCACTACACACTGTGCCCTCACACCATATGCTGCACCATGATAACCTCGGTCACTACACACTGTGCCCTCACACCATATGCTGCACCATGATAACCTGTCCCTACACACTGTGCCCTCACACCATATGCTGCACCATGATAACCTCTGTCACTACACACTGTGCCCTCACACCATATGCTGCACCATGATAACCTCTGTCACTACACACTGTGCCCTCACACCATATGCTGCACCGTGATAACCTGTCACTATACACTGTACCCTCACACCATATGCTGCACCGTGATAACCTGTCACTACACACTGTACCCTCACACCATATGCTGCACCGTGATAACCTCTGTCACTACACACTGTGCCCTCACACCATATGCTGCACCGTGATAACCTCTGTCACTACACACTGTGCCCTCACGCCATATGCTGCACCGTGATAACCTGTCACTACACACTGTGCCCTCACACCATATGCTGCACCATGATAACCTGTCACTACACACTGTACCCTCACACCATATGCTGCACCATGATAACCTGTCACTACACACTGTGCCCTCACACCATATGCTGCACCATGATAACCTGTCACTACACACTGTGCCCTCAACACCATATGCTGCACCATGATAACCTCTGTCACTACACACTGTGCCCTCACACCATATGCTGCACCATGATAACCTGTCACTACACACTGTACCCTCACACCATATGCTGCACCGTGATAACCTCTGTCACTACACACTGTACCCTCACACCATATGCTGCACCATGATAACCTCTGTCACTACACACTGTGCCCTCACACCATATGCTGCACCATGATAACCTCTGTCACTACACACTGTGCCCTCACACCATATTCTGCACCATGATAACCTGTCACTACACACTGTACCCTCACACCATATGCTGCACCATGATAACCTGTCACTACACACTGTGCCCTCACACCATATGCTGCACTGTGATAACCTGTCACTACACACTGTGCCCTCACTGTACTGAGAGGACACTGTAACACAGGGGTACTGTACTGAGAGGACACTGTAATACAGGGGTACTGTACTGAGAGGACACTGTAATACAGGGGTACTGTACTGAGAGGACACTGTAATACAGGGGTACTGTACTGAGAGGACACTGTAATACAGGGGTACTGTACTGAGAGGACACTGTAATACAGGGGTACTGTACTGAGAGGACACTGTAATACAGGGGTACTGTACTGAGAGGACACTGTAATACAGGGATACTGTACTGAGAGGACACTGTAATACAGGGGTATTGTACTGAGAGGACACTGTAATACAGGGGTACTGTACTGAGAGGACACTGCAATACAGGGGTACTGTACTGAGAGGACACTGTAATACAGGGGTACTGTACTGAGAGGACACTGTAATACAGGGATACTGTACTGAGAGGACACTGTAATACAGGGGTACTGTACTGAGAGGACACTGTAATACAGGGGTACTGTACTGAGAGGACACTGCAATACAGGGGTACTGTACTGAGAGGACACTGTAATACAGGGGTACTGTACTGAGAGGACACTGTAATACAGTGATAATGTACTGAGAGGTCACTGTAATACAGGGATACTGTACTGAGAGGACACTGTAATACAGGGGTACTGTACTGAGAGGACACTGTAATACAGGGGTACTGTACTGAGAGGACACTGCAATACAGTGATACTGTACTAAGAGGACACTGTAATACAGGGATACTGTACTGAGAGGACACTGTAATACAGGGATACTGTACTGAGAGGACACTGTAATACAGGGGTATTGTACTGAGAGGTCACTGTAATACAGGGGTACTGTACTGAGAGGACACTGCAATACAGGGGTACTGTACTGAGAGGACACTGTAATACAGGGGTACTGTACTGAGAGGACACTGTAATACAGGGGTACTGTACTGAGAGGACACTGTAATACAGGGGTACTGTACTGAGAGGACACTGTAATACAGGGGTACTGTACTGAGAGGACACTGTAATACAGGGGTACTGTACTGAGAGGACACTGTAATACAGTGATAATGTACTGAGAGGTCACTGTAATACAGGGATAATGTACTGAGAGGTCACTGTAATACAGGGATACTGTACTGAGAGGACACTGTAATACAGGGGTACTGTACTGAGAGGGCACTGCAATACAGTGATACTGTACTGAGAGGACACTGTAATACAGGGATACTGTACTGAGAGGACACTGTAATACAGGGATACTGTACTGAGAGGACACTGTAATACAGGGGTACTGTACTGAGAGGACACTGTAATACAGGGGTACTGTACTGAGAGGTCACTGTAATACAGGGGTACTGTACTGAGAGGACACTGTAATACAGGGGTACTGTACTGAGAGGTCACTGTAATACAGGGGTACTGTACTGAGAGGACACTGCAATACAGGGGTACTGTACTGAGAGGACACTGCAATACAGGGGTACTGTACTGAGAGGACACTGTAATACAGGGGTACTGTACTGAGAGGACACTGCAATACAGGGGTACTGTACTGAGAGGACACTGTAATACAGGGGTACTGTACTGAGAGGACACTGTAATACAGGGGTAATGTACTGAGAGGTCACTGTAATACAGGGGTACTGTACTGAGAGGACACTGTAATACAGGGGTACTGTACTGAGAGGACACTGCAATACAGGGTTACTGTACTGAGAGGACACTGTAATACAGTGATAATGTACTGAGAGGACACTGTAATACAGGGGTACTGTACTGAGAGGACACTGTAATAGAGGGATACTGTACTGAGAGGTCACTGTAATACAGTGATAATGTACTGAGAGGACACTGTAATACAGGGATACTGTACTGAGAGGACACTGTAATACAGGGGTACTGTACTGAGAGGACACTGCAATACAGGGGTAATGTACTGAGAGGACACTGCAATACAGGGTTACTGTACTGAGAGGACACTGTAATACAGTGATAATGTACTGAGAGGACACTGTAATACAGGGATACTGTACTGAGAGGACACTAATACAGGGGTACTGTACTGAGAGGACACTGTAATACAGGGGTACTGTACTGAGAGGACACTCTAATACAGGGGTACTGTACTGAGAGGACACTGTAATACAGGGGTACTGTACTGAGAGGACACTGCAATACAGGGGTACTGTACTTAGAGGTCACTGTAATACAGGGATACAGTACTGAGAGGTCACTGTAATACAGGGGTACTGTACTGAGAGGACACTGTAATACAGGGGTACTGTACTGAGAGGACACTGTAATACAGTGATAATGTACTATAAGGAAACACACAAATACAGGGATTCTGCATATGTGGGGGCACTGTAATCAGTGGCGCCAAGAGGCAGGGGGAGCGGGTATAAATTACCCAGGCCCGGGCTTCTGGAGGGGCAACGATCCGCTACACACGCTGGGCGGGGAGGAGGGACCCACTTCCAGATCAAGTAAGGCAGGAAGCGGGTCCCCCCCCCCCCCCCCCCCCCCATGCCCCCGTATGTTAAAACGGCGCCCGGCCCCGCAATTATTTTATTATTCACATATTTATATACTAAAGGGCATAGTCACGCCCACATAATAAGCCACACCCCCAGGCCTTTCCCGGGCCCACCATGGCTCTCAACGGCCCTAACTGTAATACAGGGATGATGTACAGGGGGAACACTGAATTACAGAGATGATGTACAGGGGGTACACTGTAGTGCAGGGATGCTGTACGGGGGGCGGGCACTGTAATGTAGGGATGCTGTACTGGGGGCGGGCACTGTAATGTAGGGATGCTGTACAGGGGGACACTGTAATACAGGGGCAATGTATAAGGACGATATACAAGGGGGGACACTATGATATAAAGACACTGTACGATGGGAACACTAATACAGGTACAGTATGAAGTACAAGGGGAGGCACACAGTACAGGAATAACATACAGGGAGAACAGTGCGATATAGGGACAACGGAAATGGGGGGGACACTGCGATACAGGGATGATGTCATGTGGGGGACACTGTGATACAGGAAAGACGACATGTGGGGGACACTGTGATACAGGGATGACGACATGTGGGAGGGGGGGGGGGCACTGCGATACAGGGATGATGACATGTGGGAGGGACGAAGACTCTGTGATACAGTAATGACGACGTGGGGGGTGGGACACTGTGATACAGGGATGACAACATGTGGGGGACACTGTGATACAGGGATGACAACATGTGGGGGGCACTGTGATACAGGGATGACAACATGTGGGGGGCACTGTGATACAGGAAAGACGACATGTGGGGGACACTGTGATACAGGGATGACGACATGTGGGGGGGGGGGACACTGTGATACAGGGATGACAACATGTGGGGGGCACTGTGATACAGGAAAGACGACATGTGGGGGACACTGTGATACAGGGATGACGACATGTGGGGGGGGGACACTGTGATACAGGGATGACAACATGTGGGGGGCACTGTGATACAGGGATGACGACATGTGGGGGGGCACTGTGATACAGGGATGATGACATGTGGGGGGACAAAGACTCTGTGATACAGTAATGACGACGTGGGGGGTGGGGACGACGACACTGTGATACAGGGATGACAACATATGGGGGGCACTGTAATACAGGGATGACGACATGTGGGGGGGCACTGTGATACTGAGATGACGACATGTGGGGGGACACTGTGATACAGGAATGACGACATGTGGGGGGACACTGTGATACAGGGATGACGACATGTGGGGGGACACTGTGATACAGAGATGACGACATGTGGGGGGACACTGTGATACAGGGATGACGACATGTGGGGGGACACTGTGATACAGAGATGACGACATGTGGGGGGACACTGTGATACAGGAATGACGACATGTGGGGGGACACTGTGGTACAGGAATAACGACATGTGGGGGGACACTGTGATACAGGGATGACCACATGTGGGGGGACACTGTGACACAGGGATGACCGCATGTGTGGGGACACTATGATACAGGGATGACATGTGTGGGAACACTATGATACAGGGATGACATGTGGGGGACACTGTGATACAGGGATGAAGACATGTAGGGGGACACTGTAATACTGGGATAATGTACATGGGGCACCGTTATAATAAGAATTTACTCACCGGTAATTCTATTTCTCGTAGTCCGTAGTGGATGCTGGGAACTCCGTAAGGACCATGGGGAATAGACGGGCTCCGCAGGAGACTGGGCACTCTAAAAGAAAGATTAGGTACTATCTGGTGTGCACTGGCTCCTCCCTCTATGCCCCTCCTCCAGACCTCAGTTAAGGAAACTGTGCCCGGAAGAGCTGACACAACAAGGAAAGGATTTGGAATCCAGGGTAAGACTCATACCAGCCACACCAATCACACCGTACAACTCGTGATAACTATACCCAGTTAACAGTATGAACAACAACAACCGAGCCTCAGTAACAGATGGCTCATAACAATAACCCTTTAGTTAAGCAATAACTATATACATGTATTGCAGAGAGTCCGCACTTGGGACGGGCGCCCAGCATCCACTACGGACTACGAGAAATAGAATTACCGGTGAGTAAATTCTTATTTTCTCTGACGTCCTAGTGGATGCTGGGGACTCCGTAAGGACCATGGGGATTATACCAAAGCTCCCAAACGGGCGGGAGAGTGCGGATGACTCTGCAGCACCGAATGAGCAAAGGCTAGGTCCTCCTCAGCCAGGGTATCAAACTTGTAGAACTTAGCAAATGTGTTTGAATCCGACCAAGTAGCAGCTCGGCAAAGCTGTAAAGCCGAGACCCCTCGGGCAGCCGCCCAAGAAGAGCCCACCTTCCTTGTGGAATGGGCTTTTACTGATTTAGGATGCGGCAATCCTGCCGCAGAATGAGCTTGCTGAATCGTGTTACAGATCCAGCGCGCAATAGTTTGCTTTGAAGCAGGAGCACCCAGCTTGTTGGGTGCATGCAGGATAAACAGCAAGTCAGTTTTCCTGACTCCAGCCGTCCTGGCTACATAGATTTTCAAAGCCCGGACTACGTCCAGCAACTTGGAATCCTCCAAGTCTCGAGTACCCGCAGGCACCACAATAGATTGGTTCAAATGAAACGCTGATACCACCTTAGGGAGAAATTGGGGACGAGTCCTCAATTCTGCCCTGTCCATATGGAAGATCAGATAAGGGCTTTTACATGACAAAGCCGCCAATTCTGACACACGCATAGCCGAAGCTAA
The DNA here is from genome assembly GCF_028390025.1 of Pseudophryne corroboree. NCBI lineage: Eukaryota > Metazoa > Chordata > Amphibia > Anura > Myobatrachidae > Pseudophryne > Pseudophryne corroboree. Next base: position 7,030,465 of record NC_086455.1, on the reverse strand, counting down.
GGCTAATAGCATGACCACTTTCCACGTGAGATATTTTAGCTCCACAGTCTTAAGTGGCTCAAAACCAGTGGGATTTCAGGAAATCCAACACAACGTTAAGATCCCAAGGTGCCACTGGAGGCACAAACGGGGGCTGAATATGCAGCACTCCCTTAACAAACGTCTGAACTTCAGGCAGTGAAGCCAGTTCTTTTTGAAAGAAAATAGATAGGGCCGAAATCTGGACCTTTATGGATCCTAATTTTAGGCCCATAGTCACTCCTGACTGTAGGAAGTGCAGGAATCGACCCAGCTGGAATTCCTCTGTAGGGGCCTTCCTGGCCTCACACCAAGCAACATATTTTCGCCATATACGGTGATAATGTTGTGCTGTCACGTCTTTCCTAGCCTTTATCAGCGTAGGAATCACTTCATCTGGAATGCCCTTTTCCGTTAGGATCCGGCGTTCAACCGCCATGCCGTCAAACGCAGCCGCGGTAAGTCTTGGAACAGACAGGGCCCCTGCTGTAACAGGTCCTGTCTGAGAGGCAGAGGCCATGGGTCCTCTGAGATCATTTCTTGTAGTTCTGGGTACCAAGTTCTTCTTGGCCAATCCGGAACGATGAGTATAGTTCTTACTCCTCTCTTTCTTACTATCCTCAGTACCTTGGGTATGAGAGGAAGAGGAGGGAACACATAAACCGACTGGTACACCCACGGTGTCACTAGTGCGTCCACAGCTATCGCCTGAGGGTCCCTTGACCTGGCGCAATATTTTTTTAGCTTTTTGTTGAGGCGGGACGCCATCATGTCCACCTGTGGCCGTTCCCAACGGTTTACAATCTGCGTGAAGACTTCTGGATGAAGTCCCCACTTTCCCGGGTGGAGGTCGTGCCTGCTGAGGAAGTCTGCTTCCCAGTTGTCCACTCCCGGAATGAACACTGCTGACAGTGCTAGCACGTGATTTTCCGCCCATCGGAGAATCCTTGTGGCTTCTGCCATCGCCATCCTGCTTCTTGTGCCGCCCTGGCGGTTTACATGGGCGACCGCCGTGATGTTGTCTGATTGAATCAGCACTGGTTGGTTTTGAAGCAGGGGCTCTGCTTGACCCAGGGCGTTGTAAATGACCCTTAGTTCCAGTATATTTATGTGTAGTGAAGTCTCGTGACTTGACCACTGTCCTTGGAAGTTCCTTCCCCGAGTGACTGCCCCCCATCCTCGGAGGCTTGCGTCCGTGGTCACCAGGACCCAGTCCTGTATGCCGAATCTGCGGCCCTCGAGAAGATGAGCACTCTGCAGCCACCACAGCAGAGACACCCTGGCCCTCGGGGACAGGGTGATCAACCGATGCATCTGAAGATGCGATCCGGACCATTTGTCTAACAGATCCCACTGAAAGATCCTTGCATGGAACCTGCCGAAGGGAATTGCTTCGTAAGAAGCCACCATCTTTCCCAGGACTCGCGTGCAGTGATGCACCGACACCTGTTTTGGTTTCAGGAGGTCCCTGACCAGAGATGACAATTCCTGGGCCTTCTCCACCGGGAGAAACACCTTCTTCTGTTCTGTGTCCAGAATCATGCCCAGGAAGAGCAGACGCGTCGCAGGAATCAGCTGCGACTTTGGGATATTCAGAATCCAGCCGTGCTGTTGCAACACTTCCTGAGAGAGTGCTACGCTGACTAACAACTGCTCTCTGGACCTCGCCTTTATAAGGAGATCGTCCAAGTACGGGATAATTATAACTCCCTTTTTCCGAAGGAGTATCATCATTTCGGCCATTACCTTGGTAAATACTCTCGGTGCCGTGGACAGACCAAACGGCAACGTCTAGAATTGGTAATGACAATCCTGTACCACAAACCTGAGGTACTCCTGGTGAGGTGGGTAAACGGGGACATGCAAGTAAGCATCCTTGATGTCCAGCGACACCATAAAGTCCCCCTCTTCAAGGCTTGCAATAACCGCCCTGAGCGATTCCATTTTGAACTTGAACTTCCTTATATAAGTGTTCAAGGATTTTAAATTCAGAATGGGTTTCACCGAACCGTCTGGTTTCGGTACCACAAACATTGTGGAATAGTAACCCCGTCCCTGTTGAAGGAGGGGAACCTTGATTATCACCTGCTGGAGGTACAGCTTGTGAATTGCCGCCAGTACTACCTCCCTTTCCCTGGGAGCAGCTGGCAAGGCTGATTTGAGGTAACGGCGAGGGGGAGTCGCCTCGAACTCCAGCTTGTATCCCTGAGATACAATTTGTACAGCCCAGAGATCCACTTGTGAGCGAACCCACTGGTTGCTGAAGTTTCGGAGACGCGCCCCCACCGCACCCGGCTCCGCCTGTGGAGCCCCAGCGTCATGCGGTGGACTTAGAGGAAGCGGGGGAGGATTTTTGTTCCTGGGAACTGGCTGAATGGTGCAGCTTCTTTCCTCTACCCCTGCCTCTGGGCAGAAAGGATGCGCCTCTGATTCGCTTGCCTTTCTGAGGCCGAAAGGACTGTACATGATAATACGGTGCTTTCTTAGGCTGTGAGGGAACCTGAGGTAAAAAAGTTGACTTCCCGGCTGTTGCCGTGGATACGAGGTTCGAGAGACCGTCCCCAAACAATTCCTCACCCTTGTAAGGCAAAACCTCCATGTGCCTTTTAGAATCCGCATCACCTGTCCACTGCCGAGTCCATAATACTCTCCTGGCAGAAATGGACATTGCATTAATTCTAGATGCCAGCAGGCAAATGTCCCTCTGTGCATCCCGCATATATAAGACGACGTCTTTTATATGTTCTATGGTTAGCAAAATAGTATCCCTGTCGAGGGAATCAATGTTGTCTGACAGGGAATCAGACCATGCGGCTGCAGCACTACACATCCATGCTGAAGCAATAGCAGGTCTCAGTATAGTACCTGAGTGCGTATACACAGACTTCAGGATAGCTTCCTGCTTTCTATCCGCAGGCTCCTTTAAGGCGGCCGTATCCTGAGGCGGCAGTGCCACCTTTTTTGATAAGCGTGTGAGCGCCTTGTCCACCCTAGGGGATGTTTCCCAACGTAACCTGTCCGTTGGCGGGAAAGGGTACGCCATCAGTAACCTTTTAGAAATCACTAGTTTCTTATCGGGGGAACTCCACGCTTCCTCACACAATTCATTTAATTCATCAGATGGGGGAAAAGTCAATGGCTGCTTTTTCTCCCCAAACATAATACCCTTCTTGGTGGTAACTGGGTTAATATCAGAAATGTGCAATACATTTTTCATTGCAGTAATCATGCATCGGATGGCTTTTGTAGACTGTGCATTTGTCTCATCCTCATCTACACTGGAGTCAGACTCCGTGTCGACATCTGTGTCTACCATCTGAGCTAGCGGGCGTTTATGAGCCCCTGATGGCCTCTGAGACGCCTGGGCAGGCGCAGGCTGAGATCCCGGCTGTCCCAAGGCTGCTGCGTCATCGAACCTTTTATGTAAGGAGTTGACACTGTCTGTTAAGACCTTCCACATATCCATCCAATCCGGTGTCGGCCCCGTCGGGGGCGACACCACACTTATCTGCCCTTGCTCCGCCTCCACGTAACCCTCCTCATCAAACATGTCGACACAGCCGTACCGACACACCGCGCACACACACAGGGAATGCTCTGACTGAGGACAGGACCCCACAAAGTCCTTTGGGGAGACAGAGAGAGAGTATGCCAGCACACACCACAGCGCTATATAACACAGGGATTTACACTATACTGAGTGATTTTTCCCAATAGCTGCTTATTATCTTATTTGCGCCTAAATTTATGTGCCCCCCCTCTCTTTTTTACCCTTCATGTACAGGATACTGCAGGGGAGAGCCTGGGGAGCGTCCTTCCAGCGGAGCTGTGAAGAGAAAATGGCGCTGGTGTGCTGAGGAAGAAGGCCCCGCCCCCTCAGCGGCGGGCTTCTCCCACGTTTTGTATATCTTAATGGCGTTTTTTTTTGCACATATACAGTTTTCCAGACTGTATTATGTGCATACTGTGCCAAAAGGTAATCTTATTGCTGCCCAGGGCGCCCCCCCCAGCGCCCTGCACCCTACAGTGACCGGAGTGTGTGGTGTGCAGTGGGAGCAATGGCGCACAGCTGCAGTGCTGTGCGCTACCTTAATGAAGACCGGAGTCTTCTGCCGCCGATTTCATCTCCTTCTCTTCTGTCTTCTGGCTCTGCAAGGAGGACGGCGGCGCGGCTCCGGGAACGGACGATCGAGGTCAGGCCCTGTGTTCGAACCCTCTGGAGCTAATGGTGTCCAGTAGCCTAAGAAGCACAAGCTAGCTGCACGCAGGTAGGTTTGCTTCTCTCCCCTCAGTCCCACGTAGCAGAGAGTCTGTTGCCAGCAGATCTCACTGAAAATAAAAAACCTAACAAATACTTTCTTTCTAGCAAGCTCAGAAGAGCCCACTAGGAGCACCCAGCTCTGGCCGGGCACAGATTCTAACTGGGGTCTGGAGGAGGGGCATAGAGGGAGGAGCCAGTGCACACCAGATAGTACCTAATCTTTCTTTTAGAGTGCCCAGTCTCCTGCGGTGCCCGTCTATTCCCCATGGTCCTTACGGAGTTCCCAGCATCCACTAGGACGTCAGAGAAATAGAGATGCTGTACAGGGGGAAACAAATACAGGGATGATGTATGGGGGAAGAGACACTAATACAGGGATGATGTATGGGGGGACACACTAATACAGGGATGATGTATGGGGGAAGAGACACTAATACATGGATGATGTATGGGGGGGGGGGACGACACTAATACAGGGATGATGTATGGGGGAACACTAAAACAAGGATGATGTATGGGGGGGACACTAATACAGGGATGATGTATGGGGGGACACTAATACAGGGATGATGTATGGGGGGACACTAATACAAGGATGATGTATGGGGGGGACACTAATACAAGGATGATGTATGGGGGGGACACTAATACAGGGATGATGTATGGGGGGACACTAATACAGGGATGATGTATGGGGGGACACTAATACAAGGATGATGTATGGGGGGGACACTAATACAGGGATGATGTATGGGGGGGACACTAATACAGGGATGATGTATGGGGGGGACACTAATACAGGGATGATGTATGGGGGGGGACACTAATACAGGGATGATGTATGGGGGGGACACTAATACAGGGATGATGTATGGGGGGACACTAATACAAGGATGATGTATGGGGGGACACTAATACAAGGATGATGTATGGGGGAGACACTAATACAGGGATGATGTATGGGGGGGGACACTAATACAGGGATGATGTATGGGGGGGGGGACACTAATACAGGGATGATGTATGGGGGGGGGACACTAATACAGGGATGATGTATGGGGGGACACTAATACAAGGTTGATGTATGGGGGGACACTAATACAGGGATGATGTATGGGGGGACACTAATACAGGGATGATGTATGTGGGGACACTAATACAAGGTTGATGTATGGGGGGACACTAATACAAGGTTGATGTATGGGGGGACACTAATACAGGGATGATGTATGGGGGGACACTAATACAAGGATGATGTATGGGGGGGGACACTAATACAGGGATGATGTATGGGGGGACACTAATACAGGGATGATGTATGGGGGGACACTAATACAAGGTTGATGTATGGGAACACTAATACAGGGATGATGTATGGGGGGGACACTAATACAGGGATGATGTATGGGGGGGACACTAATACAGGGATGATGTATGGGGGGACACTAATACAGGGAAGATGTATGGGGGGGATACTAATACAGGGATGATGTATGGGGGGACACTAATACAGGGATGATGTATGGGGGGACACTAATACAAGGTTGATGTATGGGGGGACACAAATACAGGGATGATGTATGGGGGGACACTAATACAAGGATGATGTATGGGGGGGGACACTAATACAGGGATGATGTATGGGGGGACACTAATACAGGGATGATGTATGGGGGTACACTAATACAGGGATGATGTATGGGGGGGACACACTAATACAGGGATGATGTATGGGGGGACACTAATACAGGGATGATGTATGGGGGGACACTAATACAGGGATGATGTATGGGGGGACACTAATACAAGGTTGATGTATGGGGGGACACTAATACAGGGATGATGTATGGGGGGTACACTAATACAGGGATGATGTATGGGAGGGGACACTAATACAGGGATGATGTATGGGGGGGACACTAATACAGGGATGATGTATGGGGGGGGGACACTAATACAGGGATGATGTATGGGGGGACACTAATACAAGGTTGATGTATGGGGGGACACTAATACAGGGATGATGTATGGGGGGACACTAATACAAGGTTGATGTATGGGGGGACACTAATACAGGGATGATGTATGGGGGGACACTAATACAAGGATGATGTATGGGGGGGGACACTAATGCAGGGATGATGTATGGGGGGACACTAATACAGGGATGATGTATGGGGGGACACTAATACAGGGATGATGTATGGGGGGGGCACTAATACAGGGATGATGTATGGGGGGACACTAATACAGGGATGATGTATGGGGGTACACTAATACAGGGATGATGTATGGGGGGGACACACTAATACAGGGATGATGTATGGGGGGACACTAATACAGGGATGATGTATGGGGGGACACTAATACAAGGTTGATGTATGGGGGGACACTAATACAGGGATGATGTATGGGGGGACACTAATACAAGGTTGATGTATGGGGGGACACTAATACAGGGATGATGTATGGGGGGTACACTAATACAGGGATGATGTATGGGGGGGGACACTAATACAGGGATGATGTATGGGGGGACACTAATACAGGGATGATGTATGGGGGGGGGACACTAATACAGGGATGATGTATGGGGGGACACTAATACAAGGTTGATGTATGGGGGGACACTAATACAGGGATGATGTATGGGGGGACACTAATACAAGGTTGATGTATGGGGGGACACTAATACAGGGATGATGTATGGGGGGACACTAATACAAGGATGATGTATGGGGGGGACACTAATGCAGGGATGATGTATGGGGGGACACTAATACAGGGATGATGTATGGGGGGACACTAATACAGGGATGATGTATGGGGGGGGCACTAATACAGGGATGATGTATGGGGGGACACTAATACAGGGATGATGTATGGGGGGACACTAATACAGGGATGATGTATGGGGGGGACACTAATACAGGGATGATGTATGGGGGGACACTAATACAGGGGTGATGTATGGGGGGGGACACTAATACAGGGATGATGTATGGGGGGACACTAATACAGGGATGATGTATGGGGGGACACTAATACAGGGATGATGTATGGGGGGGACACTAATACAGGGATGATGTATGGGGGGACACTAATACAGGGATGATGTATGGGGGGACACTAATACAGGGATAATGTATGGGGGGGACACTAATACAGGGATGATGTATGGGGGGGACACTAATACAAGGATGATGTATGGGGGGGACACTAATACAGGGATGATGTATGGGGGGGACACTAATACAGGGATGATGTATGTGGGGACACTAATACAGGGATGATGTATGGGGGGACACTAATACAGGGATGATGTATGGGGGGGGACACTAATACAGGGATGATGTATGGGGGGCCACTAATACAAGGTTGATGTATGGGGGGACACTAATACAAGGTTGATGTATGGGGGGACACTAATACAGGGATGATGTATGGGGGGACACTTATACAAGGATGATGTATGGGGGGGGACACTAATACAGGGATGATGTATGGGGGGACACTAATACAGGGATGATGTATGGGGGGACACTAATACAGGGATGATGTATGGGGGGGAGGACACTAATACAGGGATGATGTATGGGGGTCACTAATACAGGGATGATGTATGGGGGGACACTAATACAGGGATAATGTATGGGGGGGACACTAATACAGGGATGGTGTATGGGGGGGGCACTAATACAAGGATGATGTATGGGGGGGGACACTAATACAGGGATGATGTATGGGGGGGGGGGGACACTAATACAGGGATGATGTATGTGGGGACACTAATACAGGGATGATGTATGGGGGGACACTAATACAGGGATGATGTATGGGGGGGACACTAATACAGGGATGATGTATGGGGGGACACTAATACAGGGATGATGTATGGGGGGGGACACTAATACAGGGATAATGTATGGGGGACACTAATACAGGGATGATGGATGGGGGGGACACTAATACAGGGATGATGTATGGGGGGGTCACTAATACAGGGATGATGTATGGGGGGGACACTAATACAGGGATGATGTATGGGGGGGGACACTAATACAGGGATGATGTATGGGGGGGACACTAATAGAGGGATGATGTATGTGGCGACACTAATACAGGGATGATGTATGGGGGGGGGGGGACACTAATACAGGGATGATGTATGGGGGGACACTAATACAGGGATGATGTATGGGGGGACACTAATACAGGGATGATGTATGGGGGGACACTAATACAGGGATAATGTAGGGGGGGGACACTAATACAGGGATGATGTATGGGGACACTAATACCGGGATAATGTATGGGGGGGACACTAATACAGGGATGATGTATGGGGACACTAATACAGGGATGATGTATGGGGGGGGGACAATAATACAGGGATGATGTATGGGGACAGTGTAATACAGGGATGATGTAGGGGGGGACAGTGTAATACAGGGATGATGTATGGGGGGACACTAATACAGGGATGATGTATGGGGGGACACTAATACAGGGATGATGTATGGGGGGACACTAATACAGGGATGATGTATGGGGGGACACTAATACAGGGATGATGTATGGGGGGACACTAATACAGGGATAATGTATGGGGGGGGGGACACTAATACAGGGATGATGTATGGGGACACTAATACAGGGATAATGTATGGGGGGGACACTAATACAGGGATGATGTATGGGGACACTAATACAGGGATGATGTATGGGGACAGTGTAATACAGGGATGATGTAGGGGGGGACAGTGTAATACAGGGATGATGTAGGGGGGACAGTGTAATACAGGGATGATGCACAGGAGAGGGCGGACAGTGTAATACAGGGATGATGTAGGGGGGGACAGTGTAATACAGGGATGATGTAGGGGGGACAGTGTAATACAGGGATGATGCACAGGAGAGGGGGGACAGTGTAATACAGGGATGATGTAGGGGGGGACAGTGTAATACAGGGATGATGTAGGGGGGACAGTGTAATACAGGGATGATGCACAGGAGAGGGCGGACAGTGTAATACAGGGATGATGTAGGGGGGGACAGTGTAATACAGGGATGATGTAGGGGGGACAGTGTAATACAGGGATGATGCACAGGAGAGGGGGGACAGTGTAATACAGGGATGATGCACAGGAGAGGGGGGACAGTGTAATACAGGGATGATTTAGGGGGGGCAGTGTAATACAGGGATGATGCACAGGAAAGGGGGACAGTGTGACACAGGTATGATGTAGGGGGACAGTGTAATACAGGGATGATGTAGGGGGGGACAGTGTAATACAGGGATGAAGCACAGGAGAGGGGGGACAGTAATACAGGGATGATTTAGGGGGGGCAGTGTAATACAGGTATGACGCACAGGGAAGGGGGGACAGTGTGACACAGGTATGGCGCACAGGGGAGGGGGTGACGTAGGAAGGGGGTATCCCGGGGCAGTCAGTGACAGGGTGCGATGCTGTGGCCCCCGGTAGTACTCACTCCTCAGGAGCCCCAGCAGACACAGCCGCATGAAGAGAGGAGCCATCATGCTGGGATCACAGCCTCATGTCCCCGGTCCCGGCGCTCTGTACAGGGGTTCCCGTGCTCGCTTCCAGGGGGCTATACTGCAGCCAGCCGGGGGCTCATCCTCACTGCTGCTGCTGCCCCTGTGTACGATGCTGCCGCTGCTGCTGCGGGTATCCGCCTCCTCCGCCCCCGCTGCTGTCACTGGCCGCCGCTGCCGCGCAGACTCCGAGCCCGGCCGTCGGTCACTCTGCGCTGCTGCTGCTGGTGGGGGCCGGGGAGAGAGAAGAGGAGGTCTGGCTTCTCTGTCACCTGTACTGTATATACATCCCCTGTATATACCCTCATAGGAGGAGGCCTGGCTTCTCTGTCACCTGTACTGTATATACATCCCCTGTATATACCCTCATAGGAGGAGGCCTGGCTTCTCTGTCACCTGTACTGTATATACATCCCCTGTATATACCCTCATAGGAGGAGGTCTGGCTTCTCTGTCACCTGTACTGTATATACATCCCCTGTATATACCCTCATAGGAGGAGGCCTGGCTTCTCTGTCACCTGTACTGTATATACATCCCCTGTATATACCCTCATAGGAGGAGGTCTGGCTTCTCTGTCACCTGTACTGTATATACATCCCCTGTATATACCCTCATAGGAGGAGGCCTGGCTTCTCTGTCACCTGTACTGTATATACATCCCCTGTATATACCCTCATAGGAGGAGGCCTGGCTTCTCTGTCACCTGTACTGTATATACATCCCCTGTATATACCCTCATAGGAGGAGGCCTGGCTTCTCTGACACCTGTACTGTATATACATCCCCTGTATATACCCTCATAGGAGGAGGTCTGGCTTCTCTGTCACCTGTACTGTATATACATCCCCTGTATATACCCTCATAGGAGGAGGCCTGGCTTCTCTGTCACCTGTACTGTATATACATCCCCTGTATATACCCTCATAGGAGGAGGTCTGGCTTCTCTGTCACCTGTACTGTATATACATCCCCTGTATATACCCTCATAGGAGGAGGCCTGGCTTCTCTGTCACCTGTACTGTATATACATCCCCTGTATATACCCTCATAGGAGGAGGCCTGGCTTCTCTGTCACCTGTACTGTATATACATCCCCTGTATATACCCTCATAGGAGGAGGCCTGGCTTCTCTGTCACCTGTACTGTATATACATCCCCTGTATATACCCTCATAGGAGGAGGTCTGGCTTCTCTGTCACCTGTACTGTATATACATCCCCTGTATATACCCTCATAGGAGGAGGCCTGGCTTCTCTGTCACCTGTACTGTATATACATCCCCTGTATATACCCTCACAGGAGGAGGCCTGGCTTCTCTGTCACCTGTACTGTATATACATCCCCTGTATATACCCTCACAGGAGGAGGCCTGGCTTCTCTGTCACCTGTACTGTATATACATCCCCTGTATATACCCTCACAGGAGGAGGCCTGGCTTCTCTGTCACCTGTACTGTATATACATCCCCTGTATATACCCTCACAGGAGGAGGCCTGGCTTCTCTGTCACCTGTACTGTATATACATCCCCTGTATATACCCTCACAGGAGGAGGCCTGGCTTCTCTGTCACCTGTACTGTATATACATCCCCTGTATATACCCTCACAGGAGGAGGCCTGGCTTCTCTGTCACCTGTACTGTATATACATCCCCTGTATATACCCTCATAGGAGGAGGCCTGGCTTCTCTGTCACCTGTACTGTATATACATCCCCTGTATATACCCTCATAGGAGGAGGCCTGGCTTCTCTGTCACCTGTACTGTATATACATCCCCTGTATATACCCTCATAGGAGGAGGTCTGGCTTCTCTGTCACCTGTACTGTATATACATCCCCTGTATATACCCTCATAGGAGGAGGCCTGGCTTCTCTGTCACCTGTACTGTATATACATCCCCTGTATATACCCTCATAGGAGGAGGCCTGGCTTCTCTGTCACCTGTACTGTATATACATCCCCTGTATATACCCTCATAGGAGGAGGCCTGGCTTCTCTGTCACCTGTACTGTATATACATCCCCTGTATATACCCTCATAGGAGGAGGCCTGGCTTCTCTGTCACCTGTACTGTATATACATCCCCTGTATATACCCTCATAGGAGGAGGCCTGGCTTCTCTGTCACCTGTACTGTATATACATCCCCTGTATATACCCTCATAGGAGGAGGCCTGGCTTCTCTGTCACCTGTACTGTATATACATCCCCTGTATATACCCTCATAGGAGGAGGCCTGGCTTCTCTGTCACCTGTACTGTATATACATCCCCTGTATATACCCTCATAGGAGGAGGCCTGGCTTCTCTGTCACCTGTACTGTATATACATCCCCTGTATATACCCTCATAGGAGGAGGCCTGGCTTCTCTGTCACCTGTACTGTATATACATCCCCTGTATATACCCTCATAGGAGGAGGCCTGGCTTCTCTGTCACCTGTACTGTATATACATCCCCTGTATATACCCTCATAGGAGGAGGCCTGGCTTCTCTGTCACCTGTACTGTATATACATCCCCTGTATATACCCTCATAGGAGGAGGCCTGGCTTCTCTGTCACCTGTACTGTATATACATCCCCTGTATATACCCTCATAGGAGGAGGTCTGGCTTCTCTGTCACCTGTACTGTATATACATCCCCTGTATATACCCTCATAGGAGGAGGCCTGGCTTCTCTGTCACCTGTACTGTATATACATCCCCTGTATATACCCTCATAGGAGGAGGCCTGGCTTCTCTGTCACCTGTACTGTATATACATCCCCTGTATATACCCTCATAGGAGGAGGCCTGGCTTCTCTGTCACCTGTACTGTATATACATCCCCTGTATATACCCTCATAGGAGGAGGCCTGGCTTCTCTGTCACCTGTACTGTATATACATCCCCTGTATATACCCTCATAGGAGGAGGCCTGGCTTCTCTGTCACCTGTACTGTATATACATCCCCTGTATATACCCTCATAGGAGGAGGTCTGGCTTCTCTGTCACCTGTACTGTATATACATCCCCTGTATATACCCTCATAGGAGGAGGCCTGGCTTCTCTGTCACCTGTACTGTATATACATCCCCTGTATATACCCTCATAGGAGGAGGCCTGGCTTCTCTGTCACCTGTACTGTATATACATCCCCTGTATATACCCTCATAGGAGGAGGCCTGGCTTCTCTGTCACCTGTACTGTATATACATCCCCTGTATATACCCTCATAGGAGGAGGCCTGGCTTCTCTGTCACCTGTACTGTATATACATCCCCTGTATATACCCTCATAGGAGGAGGTCTGGCTTCTCTGTCACCTGTACTGTATATACATCCCCTGTATATACCCTCATAGGAGGAGGCCTGGCTTCTCTGTCACCTGTACTGTATATACATCCCCTGTATATACCCTCATAGGAGGAGGCCTGGCTTCTCTGTCACCTGTACTGTATATACATCCCCTGTATATACCCTCATAGGAGGAGGCCTGGCTTCTCTGTCACCTGTACTGTATATACATCCCCTGTATATACCCTCATAGGAGGAGGCCTGGCTTCTCTGTCACCTGTACTGTATATACATCCCCTGTATATACCCTCATAGGAGGAGGCCTGGCTTCTCTGTCACCTGTACTGTATATACATCCCCTGTATATACCCTCATAGGAGGAGGCCTGGCTTCTCTGTCACCTGTACTGTATATACATCCCCTGTATATACCCTCATAGGAGGAGGCCTGGCTTCTCTGTCACCTGTACTGTATATACATCCCCTGTATATACCCTCATAGGAGGAGGCCTGGCTTCTCTGTCACCTGTACTGTATATACATCCCCTGTATATACCCTCATAGGAGGAGGCCTGGCTTCTCTGTCACCTGTACTGTATATACATCCCCTGTATATACCCTCATAGGAGGAGGCCTGGCACCTCTACTGTATATATACATTACACTATACATCCCCTGTATATACCCTCATAGGAGGAGGTCTGGCTTCTCTGTCACCTGTACTGTATATACATCCCCTGTATATACCCTCATAGGAGGAGGCCTGGCTGGCACCTCTACTGTATATATACATTACACTATACATCCCTATATACATCTCCACAGGAGGAGGCCTGGCACCTCTACTGTATATATACATTACACTATACATCCCTATATACATCCCCACAGGAGGAGGCCTGGCTGCTCTGTCACCTGTACTGTATATACATCCCCTGTATACACCCTCATAGGAGGAGGCCTGGCACCTCTACTGTATATATACATTGCACTATATATCCCCTATATACATCCCAACAGGAGGAGGCCTGGCTTCTCTGTCACCTGTACTGTATATACATCCCCTGTATACACCCTCATAGGAGGAGGCCTGGCACCTCTACTGTATATATACATTGCACTATATATCCCTATATACATCCCCACAGGAGGAGGCCTGGCACCTCTACTGTATATATACATTGCACTATATATCCCTATATACATCCCCACAGGAGGAGGCCTGCCACCTCTACTGTATATATACATTACACTATACATCCCTATATACATCCCCACAGGAGGAGGCCTGGCTGCTCTGTCACCTGTACTGTATATACATCCCCTGTATACACCCTCATAGGAGGAGGCCTGTATATATACTGTATATATACATTACACTACATATCCCCTATATACATCCCCACAGGAGGAGGCCTGGCTGCTCTGTCACCTGTACTGTATATATACATTACACTATACATCCCCTATATACATCCCCACAGGAGGAGGCCTGGCCGCTCTGTCACCTCTACTGTATATATACATTACACTATACATCCCCTATATACATCCCCACAGGAGGAGGCCTGGCCGCTCTGTCACCTCTACTGTATATATACATTACACTATACATCCCCTATATACATCCCCACAGGAGGAGGCCTGGCCGCTCTGTCACCTCTACTGTATATATACACTGCTCAAAAAAGTAAAGGGAACTCTTAAACAACACAATGTAACTCCAAGTCAATCACACTTCTGTGAAAGCAAACTGTCCACTTAGGAAGCAACACTGATTGACAATCAATTTCACATGCTGCTGTGCAAATGGAATAGACAACAGGTGGAAATTATAGGCAATTAGCAAGACACCCCCAATAAGGAGTTTTTCTGCAGGTGGTGACCACATACCACTTCTCAGCTCCTATGCTTTCTGGCTGATGTTTTGGTCACTTTTGAAAGCTGGCGGTGCTTTCACTCTAGTGGTAGCATGAGTCTACAACCCACACAAGTGGCTCAGGTAGTGCAGCTCATCCAGGATGGCACATCTATGCGAGCTGTGGCAAGAAAATTTGCTGTGTCTGTCAGCGTAGTGTCCAGAGCATGGAGGCGCTACCAGGAGACAGGCCAGTACATCAGGAGACGTGGAGGAGGCCGTAGGAGGGCAACAACCCAGCAGCAGGACCGCTACCTCCCGCCTTTGTGCAAGGAGGAACATGAGGAGCACTGCCAAAGCCCTGCAAAATGACCTCCAGCAAGCCACAAATGTGCATGTGTCTACTCAAACGATCAGAAACAGACTCCATGAGGGTGGTATGAGGGCCCGACGTCCACAGGTGGGGGTTGTGCTTACAGCCCAACACGGTGCAGGACGTTTGGCATTTGCCACAGAACACCAAGATT
Organism: Pseudophryne corroboree; assembly: GCF_028390025.1. Lineage (NCBI taxonomy): Eukaryota > Metazoa > Chordata > Amphibia > Anura > Myobatrachidae > Pseudophryne > Pseudophryne corroboree. The sequence continues at coordinate 7,014,964 of NC_086455.1, read as the reverse complement.
GGCAAATTCGCCACTGGTGCCCTGTGCTCTTCACAGATGAAAGCAGGTTCTCACTGAGCACATGTGACAGACGTGACAGAGTCTGGAGACGCCAAGGAGAACGTTCTGCTGCCTACAACATCCTCCAGCATGATCGGTTTGGCAGTGGGTCAGTAATGGTGTGGGGTGGCATTTCTTTGGGGGGCCGCACAGCCCTCCATGTGCTCGCCAGAGGTAGCCTGACTGCCATTAGGTACCGAGATGAGATCCTCAGACCCCTTGTGAGACCATATGCTGGTGCAGTTGGCCCAGGGTTCCTCCTAATGCAAGACAATGCTAGACCTCATGTGGCTGGAGTGTGTCAGCAGTTCCTGCAAGACTGGCCCGCCCGTTCCCCAGACCTGAATCCAATTGAGCACATCTGGGACATCATGTCTCGCTCCATCCACCAACGCCACGTTGCACCACAGACTGTCCTGGAGTTGGCGGATGCTTTAGTCCAGGTCTGGGAAGAGATCCCTCAGGAGACCATCCGCCACCTCATCAGGAGCATACCCAGGCGTTGTAGGGAGGTCATACAGGCACGTGGAGGCCACACACACTACTGAGCCTCATTTTGACTTGTTTTAAGGACATAACATCAAAGTTGGATCAGCCTGTAGTGTGTTTTTCCACTTTCATTTTGAGTGTGACTCCAAATCCAGACCTCCATGGGTTAATAAATTTGATTTCCATTGATAATTTTTGTGTGATTTTGTTGTCAGCGCATTCAACTATGTAAAGAACAAAGTATTTAATAAGAATATTTCATTCATTCAGATCTAGGATGTGTTGTTTAAGTGTTCCCTTTATTTTGTGAGCAGCTTTACACTATACATCCTTATATACATCCCCACAGGAGGAGGCCAGCTCTGTACAGTCACCGCTGAGTGTCCATATACATTATATATCCCCATATACCCCTTATATGCCATCACATCTGCTCACATACCCCTTACATGCCATCCCATCTGCTCAAATACCTCTTACATGCCATCACTTCTGCTCACATACCCCTTACATGCTACCACATCTGCTCACATTCCCCTTACATGCCATCACATCTGTTCACATACCTCTTACATGCGATCTGCTCACATACCCCTTACATGCCACAACATATGCTCACATTCCCCTTACATGCCATCCCATCTGCTCACATACCCCTTGCATGCCATCTCATCTGCTCACATACCCCTTGCATGCCATCAAATCTGCTCACATACCCCTTGCATGCCATCCCATCTGCTCACATACCCCTTGCATGCCAACAAATCTGCTCACATACCCCTTGCATGCCATCCCATCTGCTCACATTCCCTTTACATGCCATCCCATCTGCTCACATTCCCTTTACATGCCATCCCATCTGTTCACATACCCCTTGCATGCCATCAAATCTGCTCACATACCCCTTGCATGCCATCCCATCTGCTCACATTTCCCTTGCATGCCATCAAATCTGCTCACATTCCCCTTGCATGCCATCCCATCTGCTCACATTCCCTTTACATGCCATCCCATCTGCTCACATTCCCTTTACATGCCATCACATCTGTTCACATACCCCTTACATGTCATCACATCTGCTCACATACCCCTTACATGCCACCACATCTGCTCACATACCCCTTACATGCCATCCCATCTGCTCACATACCCCTTACATGCCATCCCATCTGCTCACATTCCCCTTACATGCCAACCCATCTGCTCACATTCCCCTTACATGCCATCCCATCTGCTCACATTCCCCTTACATGCCTTCCCATCTGCTCACATTCCCCTTACATGCCATCCCATCTGCTCACATACCCCTTACATGCCATCCCATCTGCTCACATACCCCTTACATGCCATTCCATCTGCTCACATTCCCCTTACATGCCACCACATCTGCTCACATTCCCCTTACATGTCATCACATCTGCTCACATAACCCTTACATGCCACCACATCTGCTCACATACCCCTTACATGCCACCACATCTGCTCACATACCCCTTACATGCCATCACTTCTGCTCACATACCCCTTACATGCCATCACTTCTGCTCACATACCCCTTACATGCCATCACTTCTGCTCACATACCCCTCACATGCTACCACATCTGCTCACATTCCCCTTACATGCCATCACATCTGTTCACATACCCCTTACATGCAGATCTGCTCACATACCCCTTACATGCCATCACTTCTGCTCACATACCCCTCACATGCTACCACATCTGCTCACATTCCCCTTACATGCCATCACATCTGTTCACATACCCCTTACATGCCACATCTGCTCACATTCCCCTTACATGCCACCACATCTGCTCACATAACCCTTACATGCCAACACATCTACTCACATACCCCTTACATGCCACCACATCTGCTCACATACCCCTTATATGCCATCACATCTGCTCACATACCCCTTACATGCCACCACATCTGCTCACATACCCCTTACATGCCATCACATCTGCTCACATACCCCTTATATGCCATCAGATCTGCTCACATTCCCCTTACATGCCATCACATCTGCTCACATACCCCTTACATACACATCTGCTCACATACCCCTTACATGCCATCACTTCTGCTCACATACCCCTTACATGCCATCACATCTGCTCACATATCCCTTACATGCCACCACATCTGCTCACATACCCCTTACATGGCATCACATCTGCTCACATACCCCTTACATGCCACATCTGCTCACATTCCCCTTACATGCCACATCTGCTCACATAACTCTTATATGTTCCCTAATATCGTGTAAGCCTGGTTTTTCTCCCTCACACTTGCTAGAATTGGATGCCGGAGCCTAGGCACCTTCCCCCTTAGTGCTCCCACTAAGCTTTGTCAGGGTGTCGCACCACGAATGTAGTTACATTGCCAGCAGTCGGGATCCCGGCGGTCAGGTTACCGACGCCAGAATCTCGACCACTGACAATGCCGCCAATGGAATCCCTGCTAACAGGGGCTACTCCCACTTGTGGGTGTCCACGACACTCATAGAGAGGGTATAGAACCTGTGCCAAGCGCAGCGAGCCCGCAAGGGTCTTCATTGCGCTCACCCCCCTGCCGGCATTCTAGTGGGCTGGATCCCAGTGTCGGTATGCTGACCGCCGGGATCCCATACCCAACGCCCGCACCATGCCCATTTAGTAACTATTGAGATGATCCCTATCCGTGCTGAAGTGCGCCCTGCACGTCTCTGGAGCACGCCACACCAGGAGCATCAAGAGTTAAGTAGACCGAAGGATTGGGCACCCGGCCACAATCTTACCCCCAAAAGGTAGAAGAGGAGGGAAGACCCTGGAGCTTCCACTCAATGGCGCTGCCAGCTGAGGACTTGCTGTGCCTCTGCTCCTTCCAACATCTTCACCCTCGTATCGCGTGACCTCACAATGCGCATCACATCTTGGCCACACAGGGGTCAGATCATGCGTCTGAATCTTAAGGTGGTCGTCAGCCACAGTTTGAGAACCACTGCAGTAGTTAAATGGGAATTAATTACGCCCCTATTCACTCCTGTTGTATGGTGTGATTTGTGCAATGGCATATATGCATGTGTTTGCCTTCTGAGGGCAATCACACAAAATATGCACCTGCTCGTTAATGCAGAAATCTAACGAGCCATTCATGTAACAGCAGGTGAATGCTGGTTAAGAGGTTCAGTTGTTGTTCAGACTTAACATCAGAATGTGCACTAGGTGACTTAGACGGTGGTATGAATGCTGGTACCAAATGAAGCGGTTTGAGCATTTGACACTCCTGGGATATTACACAACTGCCTCCAGAAGTTACGGGGAATGGTGGCCCGCCAGTGAGCGGCAGTCCTGTGGGAGAAAATGCCTTGTTATTGAAGTAGAAGATGGTTCAGGCGGTGTAACAATGTGGGAGATATTTCCCTTGATAAATAAGCCTTATATCTGCTCAGGGAAACAGAATGTCCCCAGCCGAGAACTGTGGGTTTATCAATTGTCAGCACTTCTGTAAAATAAAAATGTTGTGCAGGAAGATGCGGCCGTATTGATCCCGTAATAAGCCTGGTCCTCGGTGAGGCCGTGTTAAGTAATGGCAGAATGGCTGATATTAGGCCGAGTCGCGCAGCTAATCAGGGGCCTTTCATCTGACAAATGATAGGAGATACTCTGTGTAGCGGGGGCTCTGATCAATACGTGGGGGTAATTGCGCGGTCACTGGAAGGTTGTAGCGACAAAACCCAAAAGGTTTAACTCCCATCAATCAATCCCAGTCTATTGGTAATCACTTGATCTGATGGAGCAGCCCATCCCGCGGACCTCATTCCGTGCTGGAGACAACATGAAAAGACGTTGTCCATTGTGTCCGTACAAATCCAAATTGGTTTTCTCGCTCAGTCTGTTATCTGCAATGCAGTCTTAAAATGTAATGGAATTAAAAGATTTAAGCTACAGAAGTTGCAATTTAATGAGAATATAAATAGGTTTCGCTCGGTCCCTTGGTCTCTGGAAATGATTTGAAAGCTACGGCGGCGAGGGCCGCTCTTGCGGAATTAGCTTGTATAGAGAGATGATGGCTGTGCTTTCATGTGCTTCCAAATTGCATCTCCTCTCCCTCCTCATACTTCTGCCCTTGCCAAACCTGGCATCAGCCCCCATCGCATGTGCCGGAGGTAGAGTGGAAACAGAAGAGAGATGCGGAGGGACAGCCCTTATTATTACCAATGTAATGTAACACCAACGTCTCTAAGGGGGAGTTGTATCAAAGCTTGGAGAGAAAGAAACAACTAATCAGCTCCTAGCTGTCATTTCTCAAACACAGCCTGTAACATGGCACTTAGGAGCGGATTGGTTTGTACTTTATCGCTCTCCACTTTAGCCTATGGGCTACTCACCGCACTTGTGTCTGGGCAGAGGGTACCCCCGGAAGTGTCCTCTGTGCAGCGCGGTCATTGCAGACCCCCCAGCAGCCGTCTGAGCACATTCCAGAGTCAGTCTCAGTGCCCCTGTCCCCGCGGGTGCTGGATTTTACATCCAGACGAAGAGATGGCATTAGATGCCGCCCAGACAGCATTCAATATGCAATCAATGATAAGTGGGTCCCTTAATGTGAGACAAAACATATTACATTTAGCATTGAGCTGAATAAATAAAATCCTCTTCTGTGGTACAGGTTTGTGATGGAGAGGTCTCATTTATAGGCTTTCCCAGTCTTGTCTGAGGGTGGACAGTCTTTCAGTGTGTGTGTATGGTGAGGTATCAGGATGGTGAACACCTCACTCTGGACCTGTAGCCAGGGCCGTCTCAACAGCAGTGTAGGCCCCTGGGCACAGCAATGCACTGGGCCCCCTACTCATCCTCCAGCGGTAGGGGTGGGGGGTGCTATCAGCGGCAGCTTTGATGTCCCGCGGGCGGTAGGGGGTGTTCTATCTTCCGCTCAGCATGTAGGACTGGAGCAGTAGTTTCTGCCAATCACTCCTTTACTGCACAGATGGGGCTAAACTGTAGAAGGGGCATTGGGCGGAATGAAGGGGTCCCGGTACATGACTTCCAGGGTGGTAGGGGGTGTTCAATACGCAGGGGAGGGGTGGATAGTGGAGTGGGCTTTAATAGTTATCATTTTACGGTGGGAGAGCAGCTTGCTTAACTGCAGATATCTCCAGTTCCTGGAAATAGATTTTTTAGCTTTCGATGGGATAGAAATAATAAGATTTTACTTACCGATAAATCTATTTCTCGTAGTCCGTAGTGGATGCTGGGACTCCGTCAGGACCATTGGGGATTAGCGGCTCCGCAGGAGACAGGGCACAAAAATAAAAGCTTTAGGACTAGGTGGTGTGCACTGGCTCCTCCCCCTATGACCCTCCTCCAAGCCTCAGTTAGGATACTGTGCCCGGACGAGCGTACACAATAAGGAAGGATTTTGAATCCCGGGTAAGACTCATACCAGCCACACCAATCACACCGTACAACTTGTGATCTGAACCCAGTTAACAGTATGACAAACGTAGGAGCCTCTGAACAGACGGCTCACAACAATAACAACCCGATTTTTTTGTAACAATAACTATGTACAAGTATTGCAGACAATCCGCACTTGGGATGGGCGCCCAGCATCCACTACGGACTACGAGAAATAGATTTATCGGTAAGTAAAATCTTATTTTCTCTGACGTCCTAGTGGATGCTGGGACTCCGTCAGGACCATGGGGATTATACCAAAGCTCCCAAACGGGCGGGAGAGTGCGGATGACTCTGCAGCACCGAATGAGAGAACTCCAGGTCCTCTTTAGCCAGGGTATCAAATTTGTAGAATTTTACAAACGTGTTCTCCCCCGACCACGTAGCTGCTCGGCAGAGTTGTAATGCCGAGACCCCTCGGGCAGCCGCCCAAAATGAGCCCACCTTCCTTGTGGAATGGGCCTTGATAGATTTAGGCTGTGGCAGGCCTGCCACAGAATGTGCAAGTTGAATTGTGCTACAAATCCAACGAGCAATCGTCTGCTTAGAAGCAGGAGCACCCAGCTTGTTGGGTGCATACAGTATAAACAGCGAGTCAGATTTTCTGACTCCAGCCGTCCTTGAAATATATATATTGTCAATGCCCTGACAACGTCCAGCAACTTGGAATCCTCCAAATCGCTAGTAGCCGCAGGCACCACAATAGGCTGGTTCAGGTGAAACGCTGAAACCACCTTAGGCAGAAACTGAGGACGCGTCCGCAGTTCTGCCCTGTCCGAATGGAAAATCAGATATGGGCTTTTATACGATAAAGCCGCCAATTCTGACACTCTCCTGGCTGAAGCCAGGGCCAGTAGCATGGTTACTTTCCATGTAAGATATTTCAAATCCACCGATTTGAGTGGCTCAAACCAATGGGATTTGAGAAAATCCAAAACTACATTAAGATCCCACGGAGCCACTGGGGGCACAACCGGGGGCTGTATATGTAGTACTCCTTTTACAAAAGTCTGGACTTCAGGAACTGAAGCCAATTCTTTCTGGAAGAAAATCGACAGGGCCGAAATTTGAACCTTAATGGACCCTAATTTGAGGCCCATAGACAATCCTGTTTGCAGGAAATGTAGGAATCGACTCAGTTGAAATTCCTCCGTCGGGGCCTTCCTGGCCTCACACCACGCAACATATTTTCTCCAAATGCGGTGATAATGTTGTGCAGTCACCTCCTTCCTGGCTTTTACCAGGGTAGGGATGACCTCTTCCGGAATGCCTTTTTCCCTTAGAATTCGGCGTTCAACCGCCATGCCGTCAAACGCAGCCGCGGTAAGTCTTGGAATAGACACGGTCCCTGCTGAAGCAGGTCCCGTCTTAGAGGTAGAGGCCACGGATCTTCCGTGAGCATCTCCTGAAGTTTCGGGTACCAAGTTCTTCTTGGCCAATCCGGAGCCACGAGTATCGTTATTACTCCCCTTTGCCGTATAATTCTCAGTACTTTTGGTATGAGAGGCAGAGGAGGAAACACATACACTGACTGGAACACCCACGGTGTTACCAGAGCGTCCACAGCTATTGCCTGAGGGTCTCTTGACCTGGCGCAATACCTGTCCAGTTTTTTGTTGAGGCGGGACGCCATCATATCCACCTTTGGTTTTTCCCAACGGTTCACAATCATGTGGAAGACTTCTGGATGAAGTCCCCACTCTCCCGGGTGTAGATCGTGTCTGCTGAGGAAGTCCGCTTCCCAGTTGTCCACTCCCGGAATGAACACTGCTGACAGTGCTATCACATGATCTTCCGCCCAGCGAAGAATCCTTGCAGCTTCTGCCATTGCCCTCCTGCTTCTTGTGCCGCCCTGTCTGTTTACGTGGGCGACTGCCGTGATGTTGTCCGACTGGATCAACACCGGCTGACCCTGAAGCAGGGGTTTTGCCAGGCTTAGAGCATTGTAAATCGCTCTTAGCTCCAGTATATTTATGTGAAGAGACATCTCCAGGCTTGACCACACTCCCTGGAAGTTTCTTCCCTGTGTGACCGCTCCCCAGCCTCTCAGACTGGCATCCGTGGTCACCAGGACCCAGTCCTGTATGCCGAATCTGCGGCCCTCTAACAGATGAGCACTCTGCAACCACCACAGAAGAGACACCCTTGTCCGTGGAGACAAAGTTATCCGCTGATGCATCTGCAGATGCGATCCGGACCATTTGTCCAGCAGATCCCACTGAAAAGTTCGTGCGTGGAATCTGCCGAATGGAATCGCTTCGTAAGAAGCCACCATTTTTCCCAGGACTCTTGTGCATTGATGCACAGACACTTTTCCTGGTTTTAGGAGGTTCCTGACAAGTTCGGATAACTCCCTGGCTTTCTCCTCCGGAAGAAACACCTTTTTCTGAACCGTGTCCAGAATCATTCCCAGGAACAGCAGACGTGTCGTCGGGGTCAATTGAGATTTTGGAAAATTCAGAATCCACCCGTGCTGTTGCAGCACTACTTGGGTTAGTGCTACTACGTCCCCCAGCTGTTCTCTGGACCTTGCCCTTATCAGGAGATCGTCCAAGTAAGGGATAATTAATACGCCTTTCCTTCGCAGAAGAAACATCATTTCGGCCATTACCTTGGTAAAGACCCGAGGTGCCGTGGACAATCCAAACGGCAGCGTCTGAAACTGATAATGACAGTTTTGCACCACGAACCTGAGGTACCCTTGATGTGAAGGGCAAATTGGGACATGCAGGTAAGCATCCTTGATGTCCAGGGACACCATAAAGTCCCCTTCTTCCAGATTCGCTATCACTCATAGGTGTGCGCAGGGGGGGTGCCTGGTGCGCACAGGCACCCCCTAATGTCTGGCACCCCGATCTCACATGCCTGATGCAGCGATCGCCGAGCAGGCTGATTACTGTCCCCTCTGCGCTGCACCCTGTCAGGATTGCATTACTGACTGGATGCCTGGGTTAATCAAGGGTGCCACTGACATTGGCTTTCAAATTCCCAGCTCCACCTCCATGTACAAAAAATAAGATTTTACTTACCGATAAATCTATTTCTCGGAGTCCGTAGTGGATGCTGGGGTTCCTGAAAGGACCATGGGGAATAGCGGCTCCGCAGGAGACAGGGCACAAAAAGTAAAGCTTTTTCCGATCAGGTGGTGTGCACTAGCTCCTCCCCCTATGACCCTCCTCCAGACTCCAGTTAGGTACTGTGCCCGGACGAGCGTACACAATAAGGGAGGATTTTGAATCCCGGGTAAGACTCATACCAGCCACACCAATCACACCGTACAACTTGTGATCTAAACCCAGTTAACAGTATGATAACAGCGGAGCCTCTGAAAGATGGCTTCCTACAACAATAACCCGAATAAGTTAACAATAACTATGTACAATTTATGCAGATAATCCGCACTTGGGATGGGCGCCCAGCATCCACTACGGACTCCGAGAAATAGATTTATCGGTAAGTAAAATCTTATTTTCTCTATCGTCCTAGTGGATGCTGGGGTTCCTGAAAGGACCATGGGGATTATACCAAAGCTCCCAAACGGGCGGGAGAGTGCGGATGACTCTGCAGCACCGAATGAGAGAACTCCAGGTCCTCCTTAGCCAGAGTATCAAATTTGTAAAATTTTACAAACGTGTTCTCCCCTGACCACGTAGCTGCTCGGCAAAGTTGTAATGCCGAGACCCCTCGGGCAGCCGCCCAAGATGAGCCCACCTTCCTTGTGGAGTGGGCCTTTACAGATTTAGGCTGTGGCACGCCTGCCACAGAATGTGCAAGTTGGATTGTGCTACAGATCCAACGAGCAATCGTCTGCTTAGACGCAGGAGCACCCATCTTGTTGGGTGCATACAATATAAACAACGAGTCAGATTTTCTGACTCCAGCTGTTCTTGCAATATATATTTTTAATGCTCTGACAACGTCCAGTAACTTGGAGTCCTCCAAGTCACTTGTAGCCGCAGGCACTACAATAGGCTGGTTCAGATGAAATGCTGACACCACCTTAGGGAGAAAATGCGGACGAGTCCGCAGTTCTGCCCTGTCCGAATGGAAAATCAGATATGGGCTTTTGTAAGATAAAGCTGCCAATTCTGACACTCTCCTGGCAGAAGCCAGGGCTAGAAGCATGGTCACTTTCCAAGTGAGATATTTCAAATCCACCTTATTTAGTGGTTCAAACCAATGAGATTTTAGAAAATCCAAAACTACATTGAGATCCCACGGTGCCACTGGAGGCACCACAGGAGGCTGTATATGCAGCACTCCCTTCACAAAGGTCTGGACTTCAGGGACTGAAGCCAATTCTTTTTGAAAGAAAATCGACAGGGCCGAAATTTGAACCTTAATAGATCCCAATTTGAGACCCATAGACAATCCTGATTGCAGGAAATGTAGGAATCGACCCAGTTGAAATTCCTCCGTCGGAGCACTCCGATCTTCGCACCACGCAACATATTTTCGCCAAATTCGGTGATAATGTTGCACGGTTACTTCTTTCCTTGCTTTAATCAAAGTAGGAATGACTTCTTCCGGCATGCCTATTTCCATTAGGATCCGGCGTTCAACCGCCATGCCGTCAAACGCAGCCGCGGTAAGTCTTGAAACAGACAGGGACCCTGCTGAAGCAAGTCCCTCCTTAGAGGTAGAGGCCACGGATCTTCCGTGATCATCTCTTGAAGTTCCGGGTACCAAGTCCTTCTTGGCCAATCCGGAACCACTAGTATCGTTCTTACGCCTCTTTGCCGTATAATTCTCAATACTTTTGGTATGAGAGGCAGAGGAGGAAACACATACACCGACTGGTACACCCAAGGCGTTACCAGCGCGTCCACAGCTATTGCCTGCGGATCTCTTGACCTGGCGCAATACCTGTCCAGTTTTTTGTTGAGGCGAGACGCCCTCATGTCCACCATTGGTCTTTCCCAACGGGTTACCAGCATGTGGAAGACTTCTGGATGAAGTCCCCACTCTCCCGGGTGAAGATCGTGTCTGCTGAGGAAGTCTGCTTCCCAGTTGTCCACTCCCGGGATGAACACTGCTGATAGCGCTATCACATGATTCTCTGCCCAGCGAAGAATCCTTGCAGCTTCTGCCATTGCACTCCTGCTTCTTGTGCCGCCCTGTCTGTTCACATGGGCGACTGCCGTGATGTTGTCCGACTGGATCAACACCGGTTTTCCCTGAAGCAGAGGTTCTGCCTGGCTTAGAGCATTGTATATTGCTCTTAGTTCCAGAATGTTTATGTGAAGAGACGTTTCCAGGCTCGTCCATACTCCCTGGAAGTTTCTTCCTTGTGTGACTGCTCCCCAGCCTCTCAGGCTGGCGTCCGTGGTCACCAGGATCCAATCCTGTATGCCGAATCTGCGGCCCTCCAATAGATGAGGACTCTGCAACCACCACAGAAGAGACACCCTTGTCCTTGGAGACAGGGTTATCCGTAGGTGCATCTGAAGATGCGACCCTGACCATTTGTCCAACAGATCCCTTTGGAAAATTCTTGCGTGGAATCTGCCGAATGGAATTGCTTCGTAAGAAGCCACCATTTTTCCCAGGACTCTTGTGCATTGATGTACAGACACCTTTCCTGGTTTTAGGAGGTTCCTGACAAGCTCGGATAACTCCTTGGCTTTTTCCTCCGGGAGAAAAACCTTTTTCTGAACCGTGTCCAGAATCATCCCTAGGAACAGCAGACGAGTTGTCGGCATTAACTGGGATTTTGGAATATTCAGAATCCACCCGTGCTGTTTTAGCACTTCTTGAGACAGTGCTAATCCCATCTCTAGCTGTTCTCTGGACCTCGCCCTTATTAGGAGATCGTCCAAGTATGGGATAATTAATACGCCTTTTCTTCGAAGAAGAATCATCATCTCGGCCATTACCTTTGTAAAGATCCGAGGTGCCGTGGACAATCCGAACGGCAGCGTCTGAAACTGATAGTGACAGTTTTGTACAACGAACCTGAGGTACCCCTGGTGTGAGGGGTAAATTGGAACGTGGAGATACGCATCCTTGATGTCCAAGGATACCATAAAGTCCCCCTCTTCCAGGTTCGCTATCACTGCTCTGAGTGACTCCATTTTGAACTTGAACTTCTTTATGTACAGGTTCAAGGACTTCAGATTTAGGATAGGCCTTACCGAGCCATCCGGCTTCGGTACCACAAAAAGAGTGGAATAATACCCCTTCCCTTGTTGTAGAAAAGGTACCTTGACTATCACCTGCTGAGAGTACAGCTTGTGAATGGCTTCCAAAACCGTCTCCCTTTCGGAGGGGGACGTTGGTAAAGCAGACTTCAGGAAACGGCGAGGTGGATCCGTCTCTAATTCCAACCTGTACCCTTGAGATATTATCTGCAGGATCCAGGGATCTACCTGCGAGTGAGCCCACTGCACGCTGTAATTTTTGAGACGACCGCCCACCATCCCCGAGTCCGCTTGAGAAGCCCCAGCGTCATGCTGAGGCTTTTGTAGAAGCCGGGGAGGGCTTCTGTTCCTGGGAAGGAGCTGCGTGTTGCTGTCTCTTCCCTCGACCTTTGCCTCGTGGCAGATATGAATAGCCCTTTGCTCTCTTATTTTTAAAGGAACGAAAGGGCTGCGGTTGAAAAGTCGGTGCCTTTTTCTGTGGGGGAGTGACTTGAGGTAGAAAGGTGGATTTCCCGGCTGTAGCCGTGGCCACCAAATCTGATAGACCGACTCCAAATAACTCCTCCCCTTTATACGGCAAAACTTCCATATGCCGTTTTGAATCCGCATCACCTGACCACTGTCGCGTCCATAAAGCTCTTCTGGCCGAAATGGACATAGCACTTACCCGTGATGCCAGTGTGCAGATATCCCTCTGTGCATCACGCATATAAAGAAATGCATCCTTTATTTGTTCTAACGACAGTAAAATATTGTCCCTGTCCAGGGTATCAATATTTTCAATCAGGGACTCTGACCAAACTACCCCAGCACTGCCCATCCAGGCAGTCGCTACAGCTGGTCGTAGTATAACACCTGCATGTGTGTATATACTTTTTTGGATATTTTCCATCCTCCTATCTGATGGATCTTTAAGTGCGGCCGTCTCAGGAGAGGGTAACGCCACTTGTTTAGATAAGCGTGTTAGCGCCTTGTCCACCCTAGGAGGTGTTTCCCAGCGCTCCCTAACCTCTGGCGGGAAAGGGTATAATGCCAATAATTTCTTTGAAATTATCAGTTTTTTATCAGGGGCAACCCACGCTTCATTACACACGTCATTTAATTCTTCTGATTCAGGAAAAACTATAGGTAGTTTTTTCATACCCCACATAATACCCTGTTTAGTGGTACCTGTAGTATCAGCTAAATGTAACGCCTCCTTCATTGCCAAAATCATATAACGTGTGGCCCTACTGGAAAATACGGTTGATTCGTCACCGTCACCACTGGAGTCATCGCCTGTGTCTGGGTCTGTGTCGACCGACTGAGGCAAAGGGCGTTTCACAGCCCCTGACGGTGTTTGAGTCGCCTGGACAGGCACTAATTGATTGTCCGGCCGCCTCATGTCGTCAAACGACTGCTTTAGCGTGTTGACATTATCCCGTAGTTCCATAAATAAAGGCATCCATTCCGGTGTCGACTCCCTAGGGGGTGACATCCTCATATTTGGCAATTGCTCCGCCTCCACACCAATATCGTCCTCATACATGTCGACACACACGTACCGACACACAGCAGACACACAGGGAATGCTCCTAACGAAGACAGGACCCACTAGCCCTTTGGGGAGACAGAGGGAGAGTTTGCCAGCACACACCAAAAGCGCTATATATATATCAGGGATAGCCTTATAATAAGTGCTCCCTTATAGCTGCTTTGTTATATCAAATTATCGCCATAAATGTGCCCCCCCCTCTCTGTTTTACCCTGTTTCTGTAGTGCAGTGCAGGGGAGAGACTTGGGAGCCGTCCTGACCAGCGGAACTGTGAGAGGAAATGGCGCCGTGTGCTGAGGAGATAGGCCCCGCCCCTTTTCTGGCGGGCTCGTCTCCCGCTATTTAGAGAAATCAGGCAGGGGTTAAATATCTCCATATAGCCTCTAGGGCTATATGTGAGGTATTTTTAGCCTTTATAGGTAATCATTTTGCCTCCCAGGGCGCCCCCCTCCCAGCGCCCTGCACCCTCAGTGACTGCCGTGTGAAGTGTGCTGAGAGGAAAATGGCGCACAGCTGCAGTGCTGTGCGCTACCTTTTGAAGACTGCAGGAGTCTTCAGCCGCCGATTCTGGACCTCTTCTGTCTTCAGCATCTGCAAGGGGGCCGGCGGCGTGGCTCCGGTGACCATCCAGGCTGTACCCGTGATCGTCCCTCTGGAGCTTGATGTCCAGTAGCCAAGAAGCCAATCCATCCTGCACGCAGGTGAGTTGACTCCTTCTCCCCTCAGTCCCTCGCTGCAGTGATCCTGTTGCCAGCAGGAATCACTGTAAAATAAAAAACCTAGCTAAACTTTTTCTAAGCAGCTCTTTAGGAGAGCCACCTAGATTGCACCCTTCTCGGCCGGGCACAAAAATCTAACTGGAGTCTGGAGGAGGGTCATAGGGGGAGGAGCTAGTGCACACCACCTGATCGGAAAAAGCTTTACTTTTTGTGCCCTGTCTCCTGCGGAGCCGCTATTCCCCATGGTCCTTTCAGGAACCCCAGCATCCACTAGGACGATAGAGAAACAGTGTGATGTGACGTGATTACGTCATGCTGCTCGCACACCCACCCGTCACACCCACCACATGCCCACCTCTCTCCTTCTATGCTATGCCAATGCCAGCCACTGATGAGGAGCAGCATGCAGCCAGCATTCCTCCTAGGAAGACAAATTCAATACTAGCAGACGGCCGGCAGCAGCATTGAGACGTCACTAATTTTTCCAGCAGCATCAATACTAGTCTGCGACTGTCAGTGTCAGTGAGTGACTGACTTGTAAGTAAGCTGCTGCAGCTTGCAGGGGAAAGAGAGGGGGAGCCAGACCAGGCTGAGGAGGAGCAGTGTAATTGCAGTGAGTGCATTCAGGGGTGTTTGTTTGGTGCACACCACAACATCTGACAATGTATCTGCTTTATTAGGATTGGTACAAAGATGGATATTTTATATGTGTTGACCATCAATAGATGGTACTAAACACGCCCAAAAGGCGGTGATAGACCCCCCCTCCCCCCCCCGATGGTGCACCCCCTAATAAAATGTGCTGCGCACGCCAGTGCTATCACTGCTCTGAGTGACTCCATCTTGAACTTGAATTTTTGTATGTACAGGTTCAAAGATTTCAGATTTAGAATAGGTCTTACCGAGCCGTCCGGCTTCGGTACCACAAATAGTGTGGAATAATACCCCTTTCCCTGTTGTAGGAGGGGTACCTTGACTATCACCTGCTGAGAATACAGCTTGTGAATGGCTTCCAATACCGTCGCCCTGTCTGAGGGAGACGTTGGCAGAGCAGACTTTAGGAACCGGCGAGGGGGAGACTTCTCGAATTCCAACCTGTAACCCTGAGATACTACCTGCAGGATCCAGGGGTCCACCTGTGAGTGAGCCCACTGTGCGCTGAAATTCTTGAGTCGACCCCCCACCGCCCCTGAGTCCGCTTGTAAAGCCCCAACGTCATGCTGAGGGCTTTGCAGAAGCCGGGGAGGGCTTCTGCTCCTGGGAGGGAGCTGCTTGGTGCACTCTCTTACCCTTTCCTTTGCCTCGGGGCAGATATGACTGTCCTTTTGCCCGCTTGTTCTTATAGGAACGAAAGGACTGCGGCTGAAAAGACGGTGTCTTTTTCTGTTGGGAGGGGACCTGAGGTAAAAAGGTGGATTTCCCGGCTGTTGCCGTGGCCACCAAATCCGATAGACCGACCCCAAATAATTCCTCCCCTTTATACGGCAATACTTCCATATGCCGTTTGGAATCCGCATCACCTGACCACTGTCGCGTCCATAAACTTCTTCTGGCAGATATGGACATCGCACTTACTCTCGATGCCAGAGTGCAAATATCCCTCTGAGCATCTCGCATATAAAGAAAAGCATCCTTTAATTGCTCTATAGTCAATAAAATACTGTCCCTATCCAGGGTATCAATATTTTCAGTCAGGGAATCCGACCAGACCACTCCAGCACTGCACATCCAGGCTGAGGCGATGGCTGGTCGCAGTATAACACCAGAATGAGTGTATATACTTTTCAGGGTAGTTTCCAGCCTCCTATCAGCTGGATCCTTGAGGGCGGCCGTTTCAGGAGACGGTAACGCCACTTGTTTTGATAAGCGTGTGAGTGCCTTATCCACCCTAGGGGGTGTTTCCCAGCGCGCCCTAACCTCTGGCGGGAAAGGATATAATGCCAATAACTTCTTTGAAATTAGCAGTTTTCTATCGGGGTTAACCCACGCTTCATCACACACTTCATTCAATTCCTCTGATTCAGGAAAAACTACAGGTAGTTTTTTCAGACCCCACATAATACCCCTTTTTGTGGGACTTGCAGTATCAGAGATATGCAAAGCCTCCTTCATTGCCGTGATCATATAACGTGTGGCCCTACTGGAAAATACGTTTGTTTCTTCACCGTCGACACTAGATTCGGTGTCCGTGTCTGGGTCTGTGTCGACCGACTGAGGTAAAGGGCGTTTTACAGCCCCTGACGGTGTCTGAGACGCCTGGACAGGTACTAACTGGTTTGCCGGCCTTCTCATGTCGTCAACTGATTTTTGTAACGTGCTGACATTATCACGTAATTCCATAAACAAAGCCATCCATTACGGTGTCGACTCCCTAGGGGGTGACATCACCATTACCGGCAATTGCTCCGCCTCCACACCAACATCGTCCTCATACATGTCGACACACACGTACCGACACACAGCAGACACACAGGGAATGCTCTTATCGAAGACAGGACCCCACTAGCCCTTTGGGGAGACAGAGGGAGAGTTTGCCAGCACACACCCAAGCGCTATAAATATATAGGAACAACCCTACAGAAGTGTTGTTTCCTTTATAGCAGCTTAATATATCAATATCGCCAAAAAAGTGCCCCCCCTCTCTGTTTTTTTACCCTGTTTCTGTAGTGCAGTGCAGGGGAGAGTCCTGGGAGCCTTCCTCGCAGCGGAGCTGTGCAGGAAAATGGCGCTGTGTGCTGAGGAGATAGGCCCCGCCCCCTATTTCGGCGGGCTCTTCTCCCGGTGTTTGTGAGACCTGGCAGGGGTTAAATACATCCATATAGCCCCAGGGGCTATATGTGATGTATTTTTAGCCAGAACAAGGTATTATCATTGCTGCCCAGGGCGCCCCCCCCCCAGCGCCCTGCACCCTCAGTGACCGCTGGTGTGAAGTGTGCTGACAACAATGGCGCACAGCTGCAGTGCTGTGCGCTACCTCATGAAGACTGAAAAGTCTTCTGCCGCCGGTTTCTGGACCTCTTCACTTTTCGGCATCTGCAAGGGGGTCGGCGGCGCGGCTCCGGGACCGGACTCCATGGCTGGGCCTGTGTTCGATCCCTCTGGAGCTAATGGTGTCCAGTAGCCTAAGAAGCCAATCCATCCTGCACGCAGGTGAGTTCACTTCTTCTCCCCTAAGTCCCTCGTTGCAGTGAGCCTGTTGCCAGCAGGACTCACTGAAAATAAAAAACCTAATAACTTTTTCTAAGCAGCTCTTTAGGAGAGCCACCTAGATTGCACCCTGCTCGGACGGGCACAAAAACCTAACTGAGGCTTGGAGGAGGGTCATAGGGGGAGGAGCCAGTGCACACCACCTAGTCCTAAAGCTTTTATTTTTGTGCCCTGTCTCCTGCGGAGCCGCTAATCCCCATGGTCCTGACGGAGTCCCAGCATCCACTAGGACGTCAGAGAAACTAGAGTGTTCCACCTTTCAGGAGGTACTGGGGACACCTCTCAGGAGGTACTGGGAACACCTCTCAGGAGGTACTGGGGACACCTCTCAGGAGGTACTGGGGACACCTTTCAGGAGGTACTTGGCACACCTCTCAAGAGGAACTGCGGACACCTCTCAGGAGGTACTGCGGACACCTCCCAGTAGGTGCTGGGGACACCTCTAAAGAGGTACTGGGGACACCTCTCAGGAGCCAGAGCAATCCACTGACGAAAATCTAAAACTACATACCCGGCGTGTGGAGCTGGAGATAGCTGGGGATAGTAGAGACAAGCTGCCAGTGTCCACAGAAAGGGGAGAGTCCCGGCTTTTGGATTATACCCTCTGGCTGGGAAGATCAATTATCAGGCTTGGATGGGGACCACTGCTTGAAGTCAGATATTTCCATTTCTCCAGGGCTGTTTTAAAAAAAATCTGGTACCCCTGGAATAAGAGGACGCTCAACTATCAGCCTAGTGCCCTTATACTCTTGGGGCCCTTGGCCCTGCCTGTAGGGAGGTGGATGCAGTCCAGATTATTTTGTAAATGGACAATGTTTTGTCTACTGCACATGCACCACAGTTGCAATGCGTATTTAGACGCAGGGTGACTGACAGATAGGGAATGTTTTGTGTGTGTGTGGTGACAAAAATGCAGGCATAACACTACTGTTTTGTGAGTGTCAAAAACAGCGACTGTGTCTTCAGATGCAGCGGTTTTGGACCCGGAGTACAGCTGCTCAGATGTGCGATGGTGCAACAGATGCGGCATCTTTATCTGCAAGCGGCGGATCCAATCGTCTCAGTACAAAAGAAGGCTCCTGCGTCTCTGCATAATTTCTCAGATATGCTGCGTACAAATGAGAACTTCTGTATTTAAAGAAGCAACTGTAATAAATACTAAATCAGGGTGCTTACCACTTATTTCTGTTGCTGCTTTAAAGTCATTGGTTAAAACTTTGACAAATTGACATTTAGTAAAATGTACCCCAGAGAGTGGTAGATAGACAAAGC
Organism: Pseudophryne corroboree; assembly: GCF_028390025.1. NCBI lineage: Eukaryota > Metazoa > Chordata > Amphibia > Anura > Myobatrachidae > Pseudophryne > Pseudophryne corroboree. Next base: position 6,996,118 of record NC_086455.1, on the reverse strand, counting down.
ACAAACTATAGGAAAGCGACCAAAAAACAAAACAAAGAGTTGTGGGAAGGCGTTGGGCACGGATGGCTCACGGTAGATGGTAACCTGTGGGCCAGGCAGGGCTTGGAACCTACGCGGGCCCCTGATCGCTTCCTGAACTGGCTGTTACTGGTCCTTTACTAGAATGTGCACTGTCCCACCGATGGAGCAAGGTAGTCACACTGAGGCCAGGTGAGGTGGGCCAAGAGAAAGCAGGGAGGCGGCACACGTATACAGCCGCACTGTGGCAACAGGCAGCCCATGTTCCCCCACTTGTGGGCCGCTTTCAGCAGGTGGAGGGGCACTGCCGCTGCGCATGGGTGTTTTCTGGGACATAGCCAAAAGTATTGGTTGATAAATATCCTACGCAAACAGACTGTGGATTGGGAAATGTGCATTTGTCTGCAGACTCCCAACCTTCCCATCTGCTAACACAGTAACCTTTCACACTCTCTCTCAGCTTTCAGGTACAGCGGGTCCCCGGGGCCCCCACCTCACCAGGCCTGTGAGTGACAGAGCCAGTGATCCTGTCAGACTGACCTCAATCCTTCCTGCACTCACCGAGCGATCACCGATATCCACAAACGAGTGTCATTGCCACTGTGGCTGGAGGTCAGGAGGAAGCCTCTCGGTGATCAGGAGGGGACTGCGGCCACAGGCTCAGCCTCTGCTCTGGGGACGTACAGCAAGGTCTCATATAAATAGCATATACTGTCCGCTGTATGATCCCCTGACACGACCCTGCCTGATATAAACAAACATTAATGGGAGAGACGTCGCACAAGCGTAATGCATGAATATACAGTATACATATTTACAGCATTCACCTGTATCAGCAGGAATATCACACGTACCACCACAGATTATCAGTATAAAGTCAGTCACCTGGGGAGACCAAATAACTGATTCAGAAATTCCATGTTTAGCAATGTATATGGAATTCTGCCCATACTCAGAGTCAGCCGAATCTATGTGCCCCCACTAGGGATGGGCGCCGCAGATCCAACGTGCAGAAATATCGGTCTTCATGGCTGGTACATTGACGTTGGAGCTCAGATGGATCAATAGGATCAATCCTAAAATCGTGATGCTAAATCCCGAACTACATGTGTGCGATTTTACCCCTGCTACCCGACTGCGCATGCACGAAAGTAATATTTTGTACATTTTTCTCTTAATTAAATACAGAAAAACCGATGGCGTGGCAATCCAAAAGATACAGGATCTCTGATTGGCCATCCCTAGACACCTCTCCTCCATACAAAGCCTATCTGTGCCCAATCCTTGGTGCTCCTTGGTGCAGGAGACGTGCCTGACCTCAGAAGCCTGCAATCCCGTCACCACCTTATGTACTTCTCGGGATTAGCAGGAAAGTGCTTAGAAGTAGGGAGACGTCCTTCACCAACAATGCATTATGGTGTAAGATTTACACTACACCACGACAAACAGACACTCACTTTCATTGACTACCATGCACTGGCCAGATTAAAGCAAACTCTGCAACGCCGGAGAGTCAGAGTAACAGATCATGTAAAATGCAGTCGCACGTAATCAGTTCAGACGCAGGTGCTGAAAGAGTTGTAGACATGAGATACAGGGTACGGGATCCGGTCTGAAGATCGACAGTGTCTAGGTCGACAATGTTTAGGTCGACAGTCACTAGGTCGACATGGATGGAAGGTCGACAGGGTTTCTAGGTCGACATGAGTTTTTCACATTTTTTATTTTTTTTTGGATTTTTTATACTTAACGATCCACGTGGACTACGATTGGAACGGTAAAGTGTGCAGAGCGAAGCGGTAGCGGAGCGAAGGCACCATGCCCGAAGCATGGCGAGCGAAGCGAGGGGACGCGGTGCACTAATTTGGGATCCCGGTCACTCTACGAAGAAAACGACATCAAACCCCCCCCCCCCTCATGTCGACCTTTAGACCTGTCGACCTAGAAACCCTGTCGACCTTCCATCCATGTCGACCTAGTGACTGTCGACCTATAGTGGTCGACCTAAACATTGTCGACCTAGATACGGTCGATAAAATGAACCACACCCACAGGGTACAGAGGAACCATCGCGTGGGAGCTTACAATCTAAAAGAGTGAAATGCTGAGACGATAGAGGCTAGTGGGACTCGGAGTGGAGGCGGTTCTGGAGCTGGCAGTGCACCCAGAAACGGAGGTATAATAGGATACAGTGAAGAGGTGGGTTTTCAGACAGTGCTTGAGAAAACGAAGGTTGGGGGAGAGTCTGGCAGCTGTGGGAAGGAGCACCATAAGTGAGGAACAGCAGCACTGGAGAAGTTTCGTAAGTGGGATAGTTATCATGGAGGAGGCAGATCTAAGAATATCTCATAACGAGGTCAAAGATTTATAAAGAAAAGGAGCTAGTAAGGGCAAGTAGCTAGAACAGAATCTTGGTGGGAATTGAGATCGAGCACATGGATTTCCATAGTGGTGCAAAGAATGTAAAGCGGAAGAGAGAGTGGCCATTCAGGGGCATGTAGAGTGGAAAGACGGGTGAGTAGGTCACATAGTAGAAGGTTGCAGTAGCCATGACAGGGATTGAGAGAATGGATGTAGGTTAATATAACCCTTATCTAAGGTGGAGGCGGCAAGAAAGCACAAGGACTATACGTGTAGCGCAACTCTGAGGATGGAGCGGAGAATGACACCCAAGCAGCAGACCTGGGGAACGGTGGAGATAGAGATATAGGCACCATGTGGGAGAAAGCCTTTGATGGGGAGGATGACAGACCATGATCTTGAGACACAACCAGGTAGAGGCAGCTGGGTTCCGCCTGATGAGTCAAGGTCAGGGGACAGCTAGATACTTCTACATAGAGGCGGCAGTGGAGGCCAAAGGAGCGCATTAGTTCACTGAGAGAAGAGTATGAGGGAGAAGTGGAAGGCTAAGAACAGAGGCCCTCATTCAGAGTTGTTCGCTCGTTATTTTTTTTCCGCTACGGAGCGATTAGTCGCAAACTGCACATGCGCAATGTTCGCAGTGCGCCTGCACCAAGTAAATTTGCACAAAAGTTTGTTATTTTACTCACGGCCTAACGAGGTTTTTTCATCATTCTGCTGATCGTAGTGTGATTGACAGGAAGTGGGTGTTTCTGGGCGGAAACTGACCGTTTTCTGGGAGTGTGCGGAAAAACGCAGGCGTGTCAGGGAAAAACGTGGGAGTGTCTGGAGAAACGGGGGAGTGTCTGGGCGAACGCTGGGTGTGTTTGTGACGTCAAACCGGGAACGAAACTGACTGAACTGATCGCAGTGTAGGAGTAAGTCTCGAGCTACTCAGAAACTGCTAAGAAATTTCTATTTGCAATTCTGCTAATCTTTCGTTCGTACTTCTGCTAACCTAAGATACACTCCCAGAGGGCGGCGGCCTAGCGTGTGCAATGCAGCTAAAAGCAGCTAGCGAGCGAACAACTCGGAATGAGGGCCAGAGGCTGGAGGAACCTCAGAGGGAGTGGAGAAGGGGATGCCAGCTGAAGAGAGAGAAGGAATGTTCAGAAAGGTAGGAGTTGAATCAGGAGAATTCCCTGCACTCCCTTATCCTCGCTTTCCCAGTTCCACCCATGTTATGCAATGATTCCAGCAGCTGGACACTAGCAATAATGTGACAAAGAAAAAAAAAAGAAAATGACGGTGATTAATGACTCAGTAATGCTCATGAATATTCATAGCTGTCCAGAAGATGAATAGCTTCCTGCGGAGGTGTAAGACACAGGGGATGTAACCAGGTATATGTAATCTGTGCAGACATCTGCGTAACGTGCGGCCGTGTGTCAGAGACAGGTCTGCAGCAATGGCGGTAATCCTGATTGGGGGTACCGGCGTTTCCAGCAAGAGGAAATGGGATTTATGGCGTGAGAGGAGACATTTCTCCTTCACAGACGACCTTCTGTATGTTCTGCCTCATTAATAAGTAACTATAATCATTTCTCCCATACAGCTGCTGTGGATAGAAGCGTCTCACCGCAGCAGCTTAGAGGTGTCTCCACGGACGAAGCATTATGTCTGTTTTACTGTCACGGTGGTGACGCAGCTGTGTACAGTGCAGGCTCCCGGGGACTACGCAGCGGTACGGGGACCCAGCAGAGCAGTGCCATGTCTCATGTTGTGTTGCAATGATATAGAATGAGGAACATGGCAGTGTTTCATTAGATCACGTTGTACAGGACTCTCTGACTACATGGATATCTTCTCATCAGTGGCGTAACTAGAAATTTTTCTCCCCCAAGCCAAAAAATTCTTTGGCGCCCCCCCCCCCCCCCCCCACCCGCCGCATAATTGGGAGCAAGAAAGGGATAAATATGCGCGCGCCAAAGTCGCGCGCTGCAAAAAAAGGGGCGTGGTTTTGTTGGGATGGGCGTGGTTTCTCATAAAGGGGCGTGGTATTGCAGGAAAAGACTACCTTATACCCCAGTTTTGCAACCTGCACGCCCAGACGTTAGCCACCACAGGAAAGAAAAATAATCCTGATTCATGCCCCTTACATTATTTGTCATTTTTCCTCCTTATAGTAATGCCCAGTATACATTATGCCACATACTGCAATGGCCCTTAGACATTATTCCACACACAATAATGCACATGACACATTATGCCACACACCATAATGCCCCCGACACATTATGCCACACACCGTAATGCCTGTGACACATTATGCCACACACCGTAATGCCTGTGACACATTATGCCACACACCGTAATGCCCCCGACACATTATGACAGGAATCGCAATGCCCGTTATACATTATGCTATGCACTGCAATGCCCCTGATACATTATAGCACATACAATGCCTGTGACACATTATGACACACACCGCAATGACCTTGAGACATTATACCACAATGCCCGTGATATAGTATACCATACACCGTAATGCCTGTGACACATACCGCAATGCCCTGCCCGTTATACCCTATGCCACACACCGCAATGCCCGTTATGTATTATGCCACACTGCAATGACCCTGAGACATTATACCACATACCACAATGCCCGTGATATAGTATACCACACACCGTAATGCCTGACACATTATGACACACACCGCAATGTCCGTGATACATTATGCCACACACTGCAATGACCCTGAGACATTATACCACATATCACAATGCCCGCGATATAGTATACCATACACCGTAATGCCTGTGACACATTATGACACACACCGCAATGTCCGTGATACATTATGCCACACACCGTAATGCCCATTACACATTAAGTCCTACAGTAAGGCTTCTAATTACTTTTCATTTACCTTCTCGTTGTCAGGGGTTTCATGCACTGGGTGTCATGCTCGTTGCCAGGTGTTTCATGCACTGGGTGTCATGCTCGTTGTCAGGTGTTTCATGCACTGGGTGTCATGCTCGTTGCTAGGAGGTAGTCCTTGTTGCTAGGGCTGTGCTCCCAGTGCCACATATGACCCCAGTGCCAGATATTCCCCCACGGTGCCAGGTACTCACATGCCCCCGGTGCCAAATATAGCCCCCCCCATGTGCCAGGTACACATATACCCCCCCCCCAGTGCCACATATGCCCCCAGTGACAGATATTCCCCCCCAGTGCCACATATGCCCCCAGTGACAGATATTCCCCCCGTGCCAGATATGCCGCCAGTGCCATATATTCCCCCCCAGTGCCACATATGCCCCCAGTGCCAGATATTCCCCCAGTGCCAGATATCCCCTAGTGCCAGACATCCCCCCCCCAGTGCCAGACATCCCCCCCCCAGTGCCATATATGCCCCAGTGCCAGACATCCCCCCCCCCCAGTGCCAGATATCCCCCCCAGTGCCAGACATCCCCCCCCAGTGCCAGACATCCCCCCCCAGTGCCATATATGCCCCAGTGCCAGACATCCCCCCCAGTGCCATATATGCCCCAGTGCCAGACATCCCCCCCCCAGTGCCAGATATCCCCCCCAGTGCCAGACATCCCCCCCCCAGTGCCAGATATCCCCCCCCCCCCCAGTGCCATATATGCCCCAGTGCCAGATATCCCCCCTAGTGCCAGACATCTCCCCCCCAGTGCCATATATGCCCCAGTGCCAGACATCCCCCCCAGTGCCAGATATCCCCCCCAGTGCCAGACATCCCCCCCCCCAGTGCCATATATGCCCCAGTGCCAGATATCCCCCCTAGTGCCAGATATCCCCCCCAGTGCCAGACATCCCCCCCCCCCCAGTGCCATATATGCCCCAGTGCCAGATATCCCCCCTAGTGCCAGACATCTCCCCCCCAGTGCCATATATGCCCCAGTGCCAGACATCCCCCCCCCCCCAGTACCAGATATTCCCCCCAGTGCCGCCGTCGCCGCTTATTGGAGGGACACGGAGGGCACAGCGTCTCCTGTGTCCCTCCTGCTGCATTATCTCCGGCGGCCGCGGGTCTAATAGGGGGAAGTGCCGTCCGTGAGCCAATTAGAGCTCACGGACGGCACTTCCCCCTATTAGACCCGCGGCCGCCGGAGATGATGCAGGAGGGACACAGGAGAGGCACACGCTGTGCCGTCCGTGTCCCTCCAACAAGCGGCGGCGGGAAGGAAAAGCAGACTGACATGCGGGCGCTCGTCCGCATGTCAGTCTGCTGTAATCAGTGGCGCCCCCGCAGCCCCTCGCCCCCAAGCCACCGCGAGGACTGCGGGGGCAGTAGTTACGCCACTGCTTCTCATTTACCCAGAGACTGGTCCTGGACTTGGTATACTAGGAGAGCAGATACATGCTTCCTGGTATAATGTGTATCGCCCCCAGCATCCATTGTCTAGACACGTCACTATCCTCTCTCAGTTAGTACACCCTTGTCACACATCCCCGGTCACTGATGCAGCGCTACACCCTGATCCCGAGAGCAGCAGCCGCTATTATGTGTTTCCTTATATTACAGGATAGAATGATAGATGAGCTTCCCTGCCATTATCCGGTGACTCCTATGTGGCCGCTGCAGCGACAGATCTCTGCCCTCCCCTCACACACATCACACTGTCCTGTACTCCGCTCTTCTCGTGAAACCATTACAGAAAGATTTCTGGATAAAACATTATACAATCTGAAGCCCATTACACTGGCAGGAGTGTTATTAGAATTCAGTTATTTGGAAGGCGAAACAACTTCTGTAGTAACTGTACACTATGTACATGTGATAGGAGGCACACAGTGTGTAATAACCATCCCCCACATACGTGTCCCAGGAGGCAGCACAGTGTGTAACAACCGTCCCCCACATACGTGTCCCAGGAGACAGCACAGTGTGTAACAACCGTCCCCCACATACGTGTCCCAGGAGGCAGCACAGTGTGTAATAACCATCCCCCACATACGTGTCCCAGGGGGCAGCACAGTGTGTAACAACCGTCCCCCACATACGTGTCCCAGGAGACAGCACAGTGTGTAACAACCGTCCCCCACATACGTGTCCCAGGAGGCAGCACAGTGTGTAATAACCATCCCCCACATACGTGTCCCAGGAGACAGCACAGTGTGTAACAACCGTCCCCCACATACGTGTCCCAGGAGGCAGCACAGTGTGTAATAACCATCCCCCACATACGTGTCCCAGGGGGCAGCACAGTGTGTAACAACCGTCCCCCACATACGTGTCCCAGGAGACAGCACAGTGTGTAACAACCGTCCCCCACATACGTGTCCCAGGGGGCAGCACAGTGTGTAACAACCGTCCCCCACATACGTGTCCCAGGAGACAGCACAGTGTGTAACAACCGTCCCCCACATACGTGTCCCAGGAGGCAGCACAGTGTGTAATAACCATCCCCCACATACGTGTCCCAGGAGACAGCACAGTGTGTAACAACCGTCCCCCACATACGTGTCCCAGGAGGCAGCACAGTGTGTAACAACCGTCCCCCACATACGTGTCCCAGGAGGCAGCACAGTGTGTAATAACCATCCCCCACATACGTGTCCCAGGAGGCAGCACAGTGTGTAACAACCGTCCCCCACATACGTGTCCCAGGAGACAGCACAGTGTGTAACAACCGTCCCCCACATACGTGTCCCAGGAGGCAGCACAGTGTGTAACAACCGTCCCCCACATACGTGTCCCAGGAGGCAGCACAGTGTGTAATAACCATCCCCCACATACGTGTCCCAGGAGGCAGCACAGTGTGTAACAACCGTCCCCCACATACGTGTCCCAGGAAACCGCATAGTGTGTAATAACTGTCCCCTACATACATGTCATAGGAGGTAGCATTATAATAACTGTACCCTACATATGTGTCATAGGAGGAAGTAATGTATAGTAACTGCCCCCACATACATGTTAGAGGAAGCACAGTGTATATATAGTAAGTGCCCCTCACATACATGTTAGAGGAGGAAGCACAGTGTATATAGTAAGTGCCCCTCACATACATGTTAGAGGAGGAAGCACAGTGTATATAGGAAGTACCCCCCACATACATGTTAGAGAAGGAAGCACAGTGTATATAGTAAGTGCCCCTCACATACATGTTAGAGGAGGAAGCACAGTGTATATAGTAAGTGCCCCTCACATACATGTTAGAGGAGGAAGCACAGTATATATAGTAAGTGCCCCCCATATACATGTTGTAGGAGGCAGTGCAGTATAATGGACAGCCAGTGGTGTAGACTGCAGCAATACTTGTGTGTACATTCTGTGTATAACACAGCAATCAGCTCTCTTATAAAGAGAATAGGCGTCCCTGCATTACCGCTATGCTGAGTGCGTCCCTGCATTACCGCTATGCTGGCTGCGACCCTGCCTTACCGCTATGCTGGCTGCGTCCCTGCCTTACCGCTATGCTGGCTGCGTCCCTGCCTTACCGCTATGCTGGCTGCGTCCCTGCCGTACCGCTATGCTGGCTGCGTCCCTGCAGTACCGCTATGCTGAGTGCGTCCCTGCAGAACCGCTATGCTGAGTGCGTCCCTGCAGAACCGCTATGCTGAGTGCGTCCCTGCATCTCCTCCATTTACTTTTTTCCTGTCAGTTTCATTTTTTGCCTATTAAAAAAAAAGAAGATTGAAGAGTTGTAAATTCATCCTACGGGATTTTTACGACACCTGTCCCACAGCTAAAAAGCTGCTGTAACCTGTAGCAACCAGAGAATGCCATTTGCTAGCAGTTTAGAAAATAAAATGTAGATATCTAGTTGTTACAGGTTATAGCGCGGCTTTTATTTTTTGCCAAGTTACCTGCGCAGTCCCTGTGGCTTCCAGGTCGCTATGCATTGTTGGTGTCACGGGCTGATAATTAGCGCTCCTGTCATTACGACTGCAAGTGTCATCCGCGCAATAGCTGTGGGAGTGTAGTCACGGTCACCCCCAGCCCCGGGAACCACTGACTTCTGGATGGCTGGTGTAACTGCTGCAGCACCTCTTTCCTGGTGGTTGGTTCCTCCTGACCACTTTCTGCAGATCAGAACTACTGGGCTCAAACACAGGACAAGCGGGGATGAATTAGAATGTTAGCTCTTAGGGGGGGCAGCATTTATCAAAAATAGCATTTCCAATGCGATCTGGGCGCAACTTAAGGGCACCGTACACTAGGGAGATGTATCTCAGCAATGACTTGCATCCAATTTTAGGGTATGGGTCGTTGGGTCAACCCAACTTAGGTCGACAGGTGAAAAGGTCGACATGAGGTTTTTGATGTTTTCTCCGTAATGTGACGGGGAACCCCAATGTGACACTTTTCATGCTATCCGTCTCAGGAACTCGTCTCAACTGCATGAAAACGTGCAATATCGCACTAGTGTATCGGGCCTTTAGCGGCCATGATCGCATTGCAGGACGCAGTGTAACCGGTGGCATGTATAAAACGGCACTCGCAGGAGCTATCCCTGTAACATGCTCTGCATGGAAGTAGGACTACTGCACACGTGCAATCCTGCTGACCACACGCACAGCGGACATTTCCTGGGGACCCTCTGCTGGCTAGAATTGTGATGTGTAAAATAGCTCGCTATCTTCAGATGTCCGTCCTGCCGTGGCCAATTCCACGGGAACCCTCTGACAGGTAGCGCACAATGTGTAGCCCATAGGCTACCTCCATCTTCAGCAGCAGGGGCTTCGCATTATGGAAGTTGGTAAACCTAGAAACCTATTGGGGTTGTGGCTGCCGGCAGGATAGTAGGGATCGCATAAAGTATCGATGATACCTCGGAGATACTTTAGGGGATGCTAAATATATGCAGTTAACTCCAAAACTTGGTGTTTTGGAGGATTTATCTGAAAATATTCAATGATAAAAGGGCTCCATAGTCACAGAACATTTCCTGCCATCTTTGTATTATACTTGGCATGAACACGTCTCTCTGCCAATATCAGGTCTAAAGAGGAAACTCATCGGATGAAACCTATGCCACCAGAACCACCCAGTCTGATGCACACGACAATATTCCTGATTATAGGTCATTGTACACGGCATGAGATATGGCATTACCCTGCTGCGTCACCACCGGCGGCAGTCACCTTTGTGACAGTAAAACAGACATAATGCTTCGTCCGTGGAAACACCTCTAAGCTGCTGCGGTGAGACGCTTCCATCCACAGCAGCTTTATGGGAGAAATGAATATAGTTACTTATTAATAAGGCAGAACATACAGAAGGTCGTCTGTGAAGGAGAAATGTCTCCTCTCACGCCATAAATCTCATTTCCTCTTGCTGGAAACGCCAGTACCCCCAATCGGTATTACCACCATTGCTGCAGACCTGTCTCTTACACACGGCCACACGTTACACAGATGTCAGACCACATATACCTGATTACATAGTCCATACCCTGTGTCTTGCACCTCCGCAGGAAGCTATTCATCTTCTGGGCAGCTATTAATATCATGAGCATTAAGTACAATATTATTCAAGACACAGGCAGCTGGTCACGACCCTATGGAGATCATTACCGGAGAGAAAGCCTCAACAGCAAGGAGAACTCAAATCAAGGACTAGCTGTACCAAGGGATGGACATTTAACACCATCGAAGCTCAGCCTCCATTCAATGGTAGGCTTCCAACGTCCAACACTAGCCCAGAGTACAGTCCAGCCTCTGGTGCGGATCCTGGTATAATGTGCAAAGCTTGTGAAGAGAGGTAACGTGTTGGTTAGTGCTAGGACGGTTCATGACTGGGCTGAACCAAAGTAGGTAAATCAAGAACCAGCATGGTCATGGCCAATAGTTTTGCTTGAAGATGGTAAAGTTGGAAGGCTGAGAGTAATGCTGCGGTGGAGGAGGGTGGGGAGTAGCAGCATTGACAGGCATTTTGAGATCTGGGTGGTGGCAACAGAACATAAATGGAAGAGGATGGTATAGGCACGACTAGTGGTCAGGAAACACACCCAAGACAGGAAAGAAGAACATATCACCAAAATTGGGTGAACGAAGACAGAAGGGGCTATCTGTTGGGCCAAGGTACTTCGTCCTGGAATAATCACAATATTTAACAAGTAGTAGAGTAACTGTCCCACGGTCTAATGACTCATGAGGTTGCCTGACAGGTTGAAAAGTCCACAGTCAAAGCAGAAAACCATAATTTGCAGGTTACCGAGCACCTGTGATCTCCTCAGCATTGCAGTCCTTAGAAGAACGCAGGAAAAAGCGCTAACATAAAAAAAAGGATGGTATTCTTTTAGCGTTCGGCAGCCACGTCCTAAAGAGCCGCTGGGCGAAAAGGCCAGTGACGTAGATGAACAGTACTGCTGGTTCCACAAACTCCGGAACATTAGTAGACCAAAGACTACTGCATCAATTTTGCAGAGCTCATCGCTGTTGTTCGAGCCCATCAGTGCAAGTGCCTACAGAGAGCGCGGAGATCTACAATGTTTGTTGGTGGCTGAAAAAGGACCCAAGGTCTCCTTGAATGGACTTGGGGTTCTTTATCATAATGACGGCTAATGTCAACGAATAAGGTACAGATCAAAAAAGGTGATCGCTTGTTGTCCTGAGTCATGATCAGCGCATCCCCCTCTTAGGAGTCAAAGGAAAACAATATGAAGGAATGAACAGCAGGGTCCGTAACCGGGTGGTATTCATGTGACCGCCGGTCAGCTGACCGACAGTCACATGACCTCCTCCACGAGCCCGACGGCTCACTTTACCGATGGTCGGCATGCCGACCAACAGGGACTATTTCCACTCGTGGGTGTCCGCGACACCCATAGAGTGGGAATAGAACCCGTGGCGACCGCAGGTCACCACCGAGCCCGCAAGGGGATTGCTGCACTCGCCCCTCCCCGCCGGCATCCCGGCGTCTGTATGCTGCCGGGATCCCGGTGTCGGTAAGCTGACCGCCGGTCAGCCATACTACACCCCCGTAACCATGGCCCCCGTACATATGCAGTCACAGTTGCAGGAAAGCCCTCTTGCAAGTAGATAACTGGTTGCTGCACTGTTAGTCGTAGTGATATGCAGAAGGTTCCCTTGGATACTGGAGGTCAAAGTTTATGCTGCAGAAATATTTGCAGATAAGAAACACACTGGATCTAGGAATCACAGGAGAAAATACTCCGGTAAAGAGAAGAATAAGGAGCAGCTGAGCCACAGACGCCCTCTTGTGGTGGAAGGAACACACAGCGGTAGAATAAACTGCTATCAGGAGCAGGTATGGGTCATTAGGTCGACCACTGTTGGTCAACATGCATTAGGTTGACATGGTCACTAGGTCAACATGGAAAAAGGTCGATAGAGTTTTTTTAAAACTTGTTTTGGTGTAGTTTTCTTCGTAAAGTGACGGGGAATCCCAATGAATGCACTGTGTCCCCTCACATGCTTCGGGCAAGGTTACTATTCCCAATCGTAGTCCACGTGGGTTGTAAAGTACGAAAAAGTTAAAAAATGGAAAAAAAAAAAGTGAAAAACTCATGTAGACCTTTTTCCATGTCGACCTAGTACCGGTCAACCTAATGACCATGTCAACCGATAGTGGTCGACCTAATGACCGTAAGCCATCAGTAGCTGATGCTGTAGGAACCATCAGCAAAGTAGAAGTCTCACTAGAAGTTAAAGTGAATGGAGCCGGCAGCTGGATGCTGAACCAGAGGCAGAAGTTCCACAGGAGTGGAGACTACAGATATCAAGAGGACAACTGTTGCATTAAGAGTTGCAGAAGAAAATATCGTTGACACGATGAATGCTGGAACATACTGGCAGTCTGCATGTAGCCACAGAAATCTAGGGAGTCAGCTGATGTTCCCAATAAATAAACCGGTTGCAGGTTCTGTAGGTAGGATACAGTAGTTGGGAGCAGCCTATGACCAACGGCAGATGCATTGTCAGAAGCTCTAGAGGCTGCACTCCAGCAGGCCAGTGCAGAGGAACAGGGGATATCTTGGTTGGTAGCCGCTTGAGCAGAAATTCAAGAGCAGTGGGTGGACGCGGCAGTCCAGTGCTCGCTCTTTGGCTGTAGAGAATAGAGGCTTGAAGGGTGCATGGTGACCACTGATAATAGAGTTGGCTAAAACGAATACCACGTTGGAAGCAAATGGGTCGAAAAGGCGGTTAGGTAGCGCCAATAATAAGAATTTACTCACCGGTAATTCTATTTCTCGTAGTCCGTAGTGGATGCTGGGAACTCCGTAAGGACCATGGGGAATAGCGGGCTCCGAAGGAGGCTGGACACTCTAGAAAGATTTATGACTACCTGGTGTGCACTGGCTCCTCCCACTATGACCCTCCTCCAAGCCTCAGTTAGGACACTGTGCCCGGACGAGCTGACATAATAAGGAAGGATTTTGAATCCCGGGTAAGACTCATACCAGCCACACCAATCACACTGTACAACTCGTGATACTATATCCAGTTTGACAGTATGAAAAACAACTGAGCCTCTCAACAGATGGCTCAACAATAACCCTTTAGTTTACAATAACTATTTACAAGTATTGCAGACAATCCGCACTTGGGATGGGCGCCCAGCATCCACTACGGACTACGAGAAATAGAATTACCGGTGAGTAAATTCTTATTTTCTCTGACATCCTAGTGGATGCTGGGAACTCCGTAAGGACCATGGGGATTATACCAAAGCTCCCAAACGGGCGGGAGAGTGCGGATGACTCTGCAGCACCGAATGAGAGAACTCTAGGTCCTCCTCAGCCAGGGTATCAAATTTGTAGAATTTTGCAAATGTGTTTGCCCCTGACCAAGTAGCTGCTCGGCAAAGTTGTAAAGCCGAGACCCCTCGGGCAGCCGCCCAAGATGAGCCCACTTTCCTTGTGGAATGGGCATTTACAGATTTTGGCTGTGGCAGGCCTGCCACAGAATGTGCAAGCTGAATTGTACTACAAATCCAGCGAGCAATAGTCTGCTTAGAAGCAGGAGCACCCAGCTTGTTGGGTGCATACAGGATAAACAGCGAGTCAGATTTTCTGACTCCAGCCGTCCTGGAAACATATATTTCTCTGACGTCCTAAGTGGATGCTGGGGACTCCGTCAGGACCATGGGGATTAGCGGCTCCGCAGGAGACAGGGCACAAAAGTAAAAGCTTTAGGATCAGGTGGTGTGCACTGGCTCCTCCCCCTATGACCCTCCTCCAAGCCTCAGTTAGATTTTTGTGCCCGGCCGAGAAGGGTGCAATCTAGGTGGCTCTCCTAAAGAGCTGCTTAGAGTAAAAGTTTTGTTAGGTTTTTTATTTTCAGTGAGTCCTGCTGGCAACAGGCTCACTGCTACGAGGGACTTAGGGGAGAAGAAGTGAACTCACCTGCGTGCAGGATGGATTGGCTTCTTAGGCTACTGGACACCATTAGCTCCAGAGGGATCGAACACAGGCCCAGCCATGGAGTCCGGTCCCAGAGCCGCACCGCCGACCCCCTTGCAGATGCCGAAGAGTGAAGAGGTCCAGAAACCGGCGGCAGAAGACTTTTCAGTCTTCATGAGGTAGCGCACAGCACTGCAGCTGTGCGCCATTGTTGTCAGCACACTTCACACCAGCGGTCACTGAGGGTGCAGGGCGCTGGGGGGGGCGCCCTGGGCAGCAATGAAATACCTATACTGGCTAAAAGATACATCACATATAGCCCCTGGGGCTATATGGATGTATTTAACCCCTGCCAGGTCTCAGAAAAACGGGAGAAGAAGCCAGCCGAAAAGGGGGCGGGGCCTATTCTCCTCAGCACACAGCGCCATTTTCCCTCACAGAAATGCTGGTGGGAAGGCTCCCAGGCTCTCCCCTGCACTGCACTACAGAAACAGGGTTAAAACAGAGAGGGGGGGCACTTATTTGGCGATATGATTATATATATTAAGATGCTATAAGGGAAAAACACTTATATAAAGGTTGTCCCTGTATAATTATAGCGTTTTGGTGTGTGCTGGCAAACTCTCCCTCTGTCTCCCCAAAGGGCTAGTGGGGTCCTGTCCTCTATCAGAGCATTCCCTGTGTGTGTGCTGTGTGTCGGTACGTGTGTGTCGACATGTATGAGGACGATGTTGGTGAGGAGGCGGAGCAATTGCCTGTAATGGTGATGTCACTCTCTAGGGAGTCGACACCGGAATGGATGGCTTATTTAGGGAATTACGTGATAATGTCAACACGCTGCAAGGTCGGTTGACGACATGAGACGGCCGGCAAACCAATTAGTACCTGTCCAGGCGTCTCAAACACCGTCACCTCAGTCGGTCGACACAGACACGGACACTGACTCCAGTGTCGACGGTGAAGAAACAAACGTATTTTCCATTTGGGCCACACGTTACATGTTAAGGGCAATGAAGGAGGTGTTACATATTTCTGATACTACAAGTACCACAAAAGAGGGTATTATGTGGGGTGTGAAAAAACTACCTGTAGTTTTTCCTGAATCAGATAAATTAAATGAAGTGTGTGATGATGCGTGGGTTTCCCCCGATAAAAAATTATTGGCGTTATACCCTTTCCCGCCAGAAGTTAGGGCGCGTTGGGAAACACCCCTTAGGGTGGATAAGGCGCTCACACGCTTATCAAAACAAGTGGCGTTACCGTCTCCAGATACGGCCGCCCTCAAGGAGCCAGCTGATAGGAGGCTGGAAAATATCCTAAAAAGTATATACACACATACTGGTGTTATACTGCGACCAGCGATCGCCTCAGCCTGGATGTGCAGCGCTGGGGTGGCTTGGTCGGATTCCCTGACTGAAAATATTGATACCCTTGACAGGGACAGTATTTTATTGACTATAGAGCATTTAAAGGATGCATTTCTATATATGCGAGATGCACAGAGGGATATTTGCACTCTGGCATCAAGAGTAAGTGCGATGTCCATATCTGCCAGAAGATGTTTATGGACACGACAGTGGTCAGGTGATGCAGATTCCAAACGGCACATGGAAGTATTGCCGTATAAAGGGGAGGAGTTATTTGGGGTCGGTCCATCGGACCTGGTGGCCACGGCAACAGCTGGAAAATCCACCTTTTTTACCCCAAGTCACATCTCAGCAGAAAAAGACACCGTCTTTTCAGCCTCAGTCCTTTCGTTCCCATAAGGGCAAGCAGGCAAAAGGCCAGTCATATCTGCCCAGGGATAGAGGAAAGGGAAGAAGACTGCAGCAGGCAGCCCATTCCCAGGAACAGAAGCCCTCCACCGCTTTTGCCAAGTCCTCAGCAGGACGCTGGGGCCGTACAAGCGGACTCAGGTGCGGTGGGGGGGTCGTCTCAAGAGTTTCTTTTTTTTTTTTTTTTGAAAGAATATTTTATTAGGTGAAATAGTATTAGGTTACAATTCGTGTGGGAAAAAACAGCAGGCTTATTATGAATTCTTAGCCAAACATTGTGATACTGTAATAAGCGTCTGCGGTCTAATATATATCATTGAAAATTAATAGGAGTGTAACTCATTATAACATTGAAATAGAATTTAACATTTTCTATATGTGGAGAAGAATATACTGGTCAAAAAATCTGATGAAAAAAAAATGTGTAGTAGATTGTAGGAAAGATGGAAGAGGAAAATAGTATAGAACTTTAGTGATTATATATGGGGAGAGACAGGAAGGTAGTAAGGGTGCAGATAAAGAGAATAAGAGAAAGAGAGGGGGAGAGAGAGGGTGATAGAGTGGGTGGGGGGGAGGAAGGATTGGGGATAGGAGTTACAAAACCGAAGTTGCAATCATAAGATACAAGTAGCGGGGGGGGGGGGGGGGTTGCCAGTCGGGGTGTAGCATCATACTAGGTGAATTCAGATGATTTTAGATGGTTGACAAGGGAGGTTCGGCGTTGTAGTAGTCGGTCCAAAGTGACCAAACGCGGATGAATTGAGTCGGGGTGTCATGTAGGACCGAGGAGATTCGTTCCAGCCTGTAGGTTGACCATATGGCGTTGATAGTAGCAGGGACGGGAGGGGGGGTTGTGGATTTCCAGTGCGATGCGATCTGACACTCCGCTGTATTAAGTATGTGGTTGATTAGTTTAAGCGTGGGACGTGGAAGGTTGGGGATCGGTCTGGCTAAGAGAGAATAAAAGGGCGAAGAGGGCATGTCTAAGTCAGTGATTTGTTTAATTAGTTTGTGTATTTCCTTCCAGTATTGACTTATGACAGGACACGTCCACCAAACGTGTAAGAAGGATCCTCTCTGGCCACATTGTCGCCAGCAAAGATCCGAGGCATCAGGGAAAATTGCACGGAGTCGGGCCGGCACCAAATACCATCTTGTATATAGCTTGTAAGCATTCTCTTTAATGCCCACTGAAATTGAGCATTTTGATATGGCCAGTTTAATTAGGGACCAGTCTTCGGGGGTGAGAACCTCCCCCGTGTCATTCTCCCATGCCAGTTCGTGGGATTCCTTAGCAGGTTGATTATGTGATAGTAAGATCTGATAAATTGACGAGATAAGACCTTTAGATAAGTGGTGCGAGCGACATAGGGATTCGATAGCTGAGGTGGGTGTGAGGGGAGTGCCTGGGGAGGAATGGTGAAGCGAGTGGTGGAAGTGTCGGATTTGTAAAAATTGGTAAAATACTCTGTGGGGGAGGTTAAAGCGCGATTGTAGATTAGCAAAGTCCGGGAAGGTATGTAGGGGAGCTAGATCCAAGAGGAACAAAATATTGTGGGCAGTCCAATGTGGGAAATGGCAGTGGTCTATACCAGGAGTGAAGATAGGATTGTTCCATAAGGGGACCAGGAGGGAGTGAAATGAGCGGAGTTTATATAATCGTGTGCAGGAGTCCCATATGGATAGCGTGAATCGTATTGTGGGGAGCATAGTTGAGGTTGGTGGGCGTTGTGTACGCAGGCACCATAAGAGGGTGGAAGGGGAGTATACCGATAGTGTGTGGGCTTCTATATGTGTCCAGACTTTCTGATTGGGCGGGGCGTGCCATTGAATGCATGATGCTAGGTGGGTGGCTCTGTAGTATTTGATTAGATCAGGTATGCCTATACCTCCTGTGGATTGGTGTTTGTGTAGTATTCGCATCTTAACTCTTGGTTTTTTGGTTGCCCATATAAAATTTGAAATGTCGCGCTGCAGATTTTTAAGAATTGACGTAGGGATGTGGATTGGGAGCGTCTGCCATAAATATAATAAGCGGGGTAGAACGTTCATTTTGACTGCCGCAGTACGTCCGAACCATGAAATATATTGTTTATTCCACGCTAATAGGTCCGTTTTGATAGAGGCAAGCAGTCTTGGGAAGTTGGCTGCGTATAGTCGGGGATACGATTTTGTTAGATAGACTCCCAAGTATTTAAGCTTCTCAGGTTGCCAGCGGAAAGGGAAGTTCATTTGAAGTAGTGTTAAGTCTGAGTGTGGGATGTTGATGTCTAAGAATTCTGTTTTATCTGTGTTGATGTTATAATTTGAGTGTAAGCCATAAATGTGAGTCTCAGCAAATAAGGTTGGGAGGGAGACAGTGGGGTTGGTCAATGTCAATATTACATCGTCCGCATACATTGCTATCTTGTGGTCCGAGTGACCTACTCCTATACCCGTGATATTGCTATTAAGCCTTATTCTAGCTGCGAGAGGTTCCATGACAAGGGCAAACAACAAGGGAGAGAGGGGGCAGCCCTGACGGGTGCCGTTTTTTATTTGGAAGGGCTCGGAGGCGAGGCCATTTACTAACACGGAAGCGGAAGGGTTGTGATAGAGGGAGTTAATACCATTGAGAAAAGCGCCTCGAAATCCCATATGGTGTAGGGTTTGAGTCAGAAATGGCCAAGCCACCCTGTCAAAGGCTTTCTCAGCGTCGAGCGCCACCACCAGGGTCGACAGCGAGCGGGTTGTTGCTATTTGAATAAGGTTGATCAGACGCCTCGTATTATCGGAAGCCTGCCTGTTGGGGATAAAGCCCACCTGGTCTGGGTGAACCAAGGACGTCAATATAGGGGAAAGGCGCATGGCAAGAATCTTAGCGAAAAGTTTTAAATCGACATTTAAAAGAGAGATAGGCCTATAATTGCCCATCTCTAGTGGGTCTCTCTGCGGTTTAGGGATAATTATGATGTTGGCCCTGGTGGTGGCGTCATCGAGCGTGCCTCCCTCCAGTAGTGAGATGAAGAGGGGGCGAAGCATAGGTAGCAGTGATTCTGCAAATTTTTTGTAGTATAGGGCGGTAAAGCCATCAGGCCCTGGCGCTGCAGAGCGGCGTAGCGATTTGATGGCTAATCTAATCTCTTCATCAGTGATCGTTGCATTAAGGCTTTGAAGTTGTGCTACGGACAACGTGGGTAGAGAGCATGAGTTCAAGTATTGAGTAAGGGAGGTGATATCAGATGGTACGGTAGGGGGGTTGTGTGAGAGATTGTAAAGCGATTCATAGAATTGGCGGAATTGTCTGGTCATAACTTGAGGGTCATGGGTAATAGTGCCGTCTGTGCATTTTAGCTTGAGAATACGGTTGCGAGTGCGTTTAGCTCTCAGCTTGCGAGCCAAGATGGTGTCTGCTTTATCTGATTTTTCATAAAAAGTTTGTCGAACCCACAAAAGAGTTTGTGCTGCCTTTTTAGATAAGATTTGCGATAGTTGTCCCTTAATAGCAAGTATCTTTAGATAAGTGCGTCTTTTAGGATGATTGTGGTGTAGGTCTGTCAGGGATGTTAGTATCTTTTCTAGCTCTAGTATGCGTGACATCTCTGACCTCTTAGATGCTGCTGACAAATTGATAAGGGTGCCCCGGAGGGTAGCCTTATGAGCTTCCCACAGGATGGATGTGGGGATATCAGGGGTAGTGTTGAGGGTAATAAAATCTGTGAGAGCTGCAGCGATAGTCTCAACATTTGATTGTTTCAAGAAGAGGGATTCATTTAGTCGCCAGTGGCGGGTAGGTCGGGGGCCTACATGAGAAGAAATTTCTAGTTCGATTGCTAGGTGATCTGACCATGGTATAGGGAGGGTCTGAGCGCCTACAAGAGATTGAGATGTGGCACTGTCTACAAAAAAGTAGTCAATGCGAGTGTGTAGGTCATGGGGGGGGGGGGGGGAGTAATGTGTGAAACCTCTCGCGTTGGGGTATTGTACTCTCCATGCGTCATATAGATCGTGAAGGGCCAATCGTGACATGAGCGCCTTAGATGTCTTGGCGTGTTTGGGGGGAGTGTTAGAGGGGCGTGATCTATCTAGTTTGGGGTCCGTGATAGTATTAAAATCCCCTCCTATAATGGTAAGTCCTCGGGGCATCTGGGCAAGTTGGTTAAAGAATGTGGCATAGAGAGAACCTTGTTGGTCGTTAGGGGCATAGACTGAGGCCAATATGATTGGGGCGTTGCTATACGTACCCTTGAGGATAAGAAAACGACCCAGTGGGTCGGAGATTGAGTCATGTATGGTGATAGGTGTGTTGTGGTGGATGAGAATCGCAGTACCTCGACGTTTAGCGTTCATGGAGGAGTGAAAGGCCGTGGGATATTGTTTGGTCGTGAGGGAAGTATGAGGAGTCTTGAGATGTGTCTCTTGTAGCATTACAATGCTAGATTTACGCCTGTGGAGGTATTGGATGGCCATAGCCCTTTTGGTTGGGGAGTTAAGGCCGTTTACATTGAGAGTTAAGACTGTCAACTTCATGGAGGATCAAAAGAAAAAGAGCACAGTAGTAGATGGGGTTCACACCCCGACTGGCGGGAAGGGCAGGTGGGGTGAACATGGAGAAGGTTAAAGATAGTGAGAGAGGGGTTAAGAATCAGGGGGGAGAGAAGGAGACCTACTCCTATAGTGGAGCTAGGTCCATTGTAGTCAGAGGGAGTGTCGTTCTGACACATCCATCTGAGTGTGAGGGTGTGTAAAAACAGTAAAATTCGTTGAACGTGAAACTTAGTGAACATATCAAGTTAACATCTAAAAAGAACGGGGTGGCCTAAGGGAGAACAGGGGTCAATATCAACATATTAACATATTAATGCCCGAGGCAAGAGGCTAAAGAGAAAAGGAAAGAAAAAAGGGCGCCAGGATTGTCTATAGGACAATTATCAAACTTATTGTTGAAGAGCATCGAGAAATATATGGAGAATTAACATTAATAGAGTGTGGGGTAGAGTTTTCTATGTTAGTATGACTAATGTAATTAATGTAATCAATTAATTAATTAATTAAGCCGGGGTCCATTCTTTCGATGGTGCCACGGGTCTAGAGGGTGAAGCAGATTGTCGGCTTATTTCTGGAACATCTTCTAGGAGACCAAACGACTTCAGTAAATCGTATCCTTGATTTGGGGTCTTGACAGCGTGGGTCGTGCCATTTCTGTTGACCAATAATTGGAAGGGGAAGCCCCACTTGTATTTAATAGAGTGGGTCCTCAAAGTCTTGGTGACATTCAATAGGTCTCTCCTTTTCTTTAGGGTCGATGGTGCCAGGTCTTGAAAGAGTTGAAGCTGAGACCAGGAATGGGAGACCGTTGAGAGCCCTCTAACAGCAGTCATAATTTGCTCTTTTGCTTTAAAATAATGAAAGCGGAGGATAACGTCCCGTGGTGGTTGGGTCGAGGGCGGTTTTGGGCGTAGGGCCCTGTGGGCTCGGTCCAAATGAAGGAGGTCCTCTGAGATGTCAGGGCTTATGTGGAGGAAAAGGTCCTTTAGGTAGGCTGGTAGTGCGTCGGCAGTTATTGTTTCCAGGATGTTGCGTACGCGGATGTTATTCCGCCTATTTCGGTTTTCAATATCCTCGAGCTGGTCTTTATATGTTTCCATCTCTGCCCGTAAATCCGTAAATTCTTGATCCATGACGCTTTGGTATTGGCAGATTTCATCTACCTTCTGTTCGAGAGTGCCCGTTCTGGAACCTAGGTCTTCCAATTCTGATTTAAAATCTGCTAGGGCCGATCTCATCTCTGACTGTATCGTTTTAGTGACTATGGCGATCACATCCTGAGCCGACAAAGGGGGGTCGGTACGAGAGGCGCCAGCCATGTTCAGGACGTTTTCCGCTCCAGGTGATTGTTTCGGCAGAGAACCTGCTTTTTCCCACGCCCTGATAATACTGGGTTTGGATGGAGCAGGGGCCTTTCGGCGCTTCTGTGGCATTCCGTGAGGAAAAATAAAAGTGAAAATGGAAAGTTCTGCAATACGGAATGAATATTATGGGGCTTCCCGTGAAAAAATGGCAATTAAGGTCTCATTGAAGTAGATGCATTAGAGGTATGTGACGTTAGTAATAGCAGCGTTCAGTTGAGTCCCCGTTCAGTTCAGGCCACCCCATGATCTAGAGGTAGATCTTCATCAGGCGAATTAGAGAAAACGCATGTAGTGAGGAACTGGGCTCTGTAAGATAGGAATGAAATAGAGGGCGCAGATGAGCTGCACCATCCAGAGGGAGAGGGGGTTCAGGAGCTATGTTTTGAAACGGTGGTATGTCGGCCGGTGTCTCGAGGGCCATGTGTGTGTGTGTGTGCTTCCAATAAAGCAGTAAAGCAGAGGCACAGGGTCCCAAGGAGTGTCCAGCGGGGTCCCCCAACCAGGATCCACAGTATTTGATGTGGGCGGCGGTGCTGGTGGTGTGGAGTTGCTGCCTCTGCCTCTTCTAAGATGGCCGCCAAGCGGGTCCGTTTGGTATGCGGGAGTTGAGTGCGGCAGTAGCCTGGCAATTCAGGCAGAGGTGTCCAGTGGTGAGCGGAGCCCTGTGTGAAGTCGCACTGGGCCCAGCCGAGCAATGCAAGCGGTGGTGTGGTGCCTGCTATTAGTGATTGCCACCTCCAATATGGCCGCCGGACAGTTCACTCGTGATTAGAGTGCTAATTTGTGTGAGGGTGAGTGTGAGTAGCTGTGGGGGGCTGTGTACCTTCGGGGGGGGGGGGGGGGGGGTCCGGTGGCGGGGAGGCCTCCGTAGTGTGTGTGGAGGGTTGCGTTGGTGGCGAGGAGCTCGCCGCGGCCGGACGCCACCTCCAAGATGGCCGACGGGCGGATCCGTGCGCCGAGTGCAGAGGAGCTGTGGCGAGGGTCGGAGGTCGGGCAGGTCTATGAGACGCGTCTGGCGGTGAGCGGAGCCCGGAGTCGTCGTGTGGAGAGTCTCACCGGGTCTGTCAGACAAGTGCAGCCTGCTGTGCGGGGCCCATTCCGAAAGTCTGCCCCTTCCAATATGGCCGCCGGACGGAACACTCCTGGCTGGGGCAGCACCCAGCGCCGTTTGTTTGGTGAGTGTTGCTATTAGCGGCAGCAGTGGGTAGTTAAGCACCGTTGGGAGGGGGGGGGGGTCCTGCGTCCGGAGGGTGCTCGGTGGCTTGCGGGACGGCAGGAGGCCGCGTCGGGTCCACGCCAAAATCGAGGCCCCAGGCTGGAGGGTGCGACTGGGCCTCAATCCGCAGGAGCTTTTTCCAGTTGCTCCCAGATTCTGAGGTCGCAGTCTAAGTGTCCCCCTGAGTGCTGTAGATGGGGTTCTATAAATTGGGGTACTTTGTGAGGGGTTTTTGGTTAAAAATAACCCGTTTAAGCCTTTGGGAGTGGGGAGCTCAAGGCAAGTGTGTCTGTTCCTCACAGTAGCTAGGCCACACCCCTCGTCTCAAGAGTTTCAGCGCGCAGTGGGCTCACTCGCAAGTGGACCCCTGGATCCTACAAGTAGTATCCCAGGGGTACAGATTGGAAATTCGAGACGTCTCCCCCTCGCAGGTTCCTGAAGTCTGCTTTACCAACGTCTCCCTCCGACAGGGAGGCAGTATTGGAAACAATTCACAAGCTGTATTCCCAGCAGCTGATAATCAAAGTACCCCTCCTACAACAAGGAAAGGGGTATTATTCCACACTATATTGTGGTACTGAAGCCAGACGGCTCGGTAAGACCTATTCTAAATCTGAAATATTTGAACACTTACATACAAAGGTTCAAATCAAGATGGAGTCACTCAGAGCAGTGATAGCGAACCAGGAAGAAGGGGACTATATGGTGTCCCTGGACATCAAGGCTGCTTACCTCCATGTCCCAATTTGCCCTTCTCACCAAGGGTACCTCAGGTTCGTGGTACAAAACTGTCACTATCAGTTTCAGACGCTGCCGTTTGGATTGTCCACGGCACCCCGGGTCTATACCAAGGTAATGGCCGAAATGATGATTCTTCTTCAAAGAAAAGGCGTCTTAATTATCCCTTACTTGGACGATCTCCTGATAAGGGCAAGGTCCAGAGAACAGTTGGAGGTCGGAGTAGCACTATCTCAAGTAGTTCTACGACAGCACGGGTGGATTCTAAATATTCCAAAATCGCAGCTGTCTCCGACGACACGTCTGCTGTTCCTAGGGATGATTCTGGACACAGTCCAGAAAAAGGTGTTTCTCCCGGAGGAGAAAGCCAGGGAGTTATCCGAGCTAGTCAGGAACCTCCTAAAACCAGGAAAAGTGTCAGTGCATCATTGCACAGGGGTCCTGGGAAAAATGGTGGCTTCTTACGAAGCGATTCCATTCGGCAGATTTCACGCAAGAACTTTTCAGTGGGATCTGCAGGAAAAATGGTCCGGATCGCATCTTCAGATGCATCAGCGGATAACCCTGTCTCCAAGGACAAGGGTGTCTCTTCTGTGGTGGCTGCAGAGTGCTCATCTACTAAAGGGCCTCAGATTCGGCATTCAGGACTGGGTCCTGGTGACCACGGATGCCAGCCTGAAAGGCTGGGGAGCAGTCACACAAGGAAAAAATTTCCAGGGAGTGTGATCAAGTCTGGAGACTTCTCTCCACATAAATATACTGGAGCTAAGAGCAATTTACAATGCTCTAAGCTTAGCAAGACCTCTGCTTCAAGGTCAGCCGGTATTGATCCAGTGGGACAACATCACGGCAGTCGCCCACGTAAACAGACAGGGCGGCACAAGAAGCAGGAAGGCAATGGCAGAAACTGCAAGGATTCTTCGCTGGGCGGAAAATCATGTGATAGCACTGTCAGCAGTGTTCATTCCGGGAGTGGACAACTGGGAAGCAGACTTCCTCAGCACGACCTCCACCCGGGAGAGTGGGGACTTCATCGGGAAGTCTTCCACATGATTGTGAACCGTTGGGAAAGACCAAAAGGTGGACATGATGGCGTCCCGCCTGAACAAAAAACTGGACAGGTATTGCGCCAGGTCAAGAGACCCTCAGGCAATAGCTGTGGACGTTCTGGTAACACCGTGGGTGTACCAGTCGGTGTATGTGTTCCCTCCTCTGCTTCTCATACCTAAGGTACTGAGAATTATAAGACGTAGAGGAGTAAGAACTATACTCGTGGCTCCGGATTGGCCAAGAAGGACTTGGTACCCCGGAACTTCAAGAGATGCTCACAGAGGACTCATGGCCTCTGCCGCTAAGAAGGGATTTGCTTCAGCAAGTACCATGTCTGTTCCAAGACTTACCGCGGCTGCGTTTGACGGCATGGCGGTTGAACGCCGGATCCTAAGGGAAAAAGGCATTCCGGAAGAGGTCATTCCTACCCTGGTCAAAGCCAGGAAGGAGGTGACCGCACAACATTATCACCACATGTGGCGAAAATATGTTGCGTGGTGTGAGGCCAGGAAGGCCCCACGAAGAAATTTCAACTCGGTCGATTCCTGCATTTCCTGCAAACAGGAGTGTCTATGGGCCTCAAATTGGGGTCCATTAAGGTTCAAATTTCGGCCCTGTCGATTTTCTTCCAGAAAGAATTGGCTTCAGTTCCTGAAGTCCAGAAGTTTGTCAAGGGAGTACTGCATATACAACCCCTTTTGTGCCTCCAGTGGCACTGTGGGATCTCAACGTAGTTCTGAGATTCCTCAAATCACATTGGTTTAAACCGCTCAAATCTGTGGATTTGAAATATCTCACATGGAAAGTAACCATGATGTTGGCCCTGGCCTCGGCCAGGCGAGTGTCAGAATTGGCGGCTTTGTCTCACAAAAGCCCATATCTGATTGTCCATTCGGACAGGGCAGAGCTGCGGACTCGTCCCCAGTTTCTCCCTAAGGTGGTGTCAGTGTTTCACCTGAACCAACTTATTGTGGTACCTGCGGCTACTAGGGACTTGGAGGACTCCAAGTTGCTAGATGTTGTCAGGGCCCTGAAAATATAGGTTTCCAGGACGGCTGGAGTCAGGAAAACTGACTTGCTGTTATCCTGTATGCACCCAAAAAACTGGGTGCTCTTGCTTCTAAGCAGACGATTGCTAGTTGGATGTGTAGTACAATTCAGCTTGCACATTCTGTGGCAGGCCTGCCACAGCCAAAATATGTAAATGCCCATTCCACAAGGAAGGTGGGCTCATCTTGGGCGGCTGCCCGAGGGGTCTCGGCTTTACAACTTTGCCGAGCTGCTACTTGGTCAGGGGCATACCCTGGCTGAGGAGGACCTGGAGTTCTCTCACTCGGTGCTGCAGAGTCATCCGCACTCTCCCGCCCGTTTGGGAGCTTTGGTATAATCCCCATGGTCCTGACGGAGTCCCCAGCATCCACTTAGGACGTCAGAGAAAATAAGAATTTACTTACCGATAATTCTATTTCTCGTAGTCCGTAGTGGATGCTGGGCGCCCATCCCAAGTGCGGATTGTCTGCAATACTTGTACATAGTTATTGTTACAAAAATCGGGTTATTATTGTTGTGAGCCATCTTTTCAGAGGCTCCGCTGTTATCATGCTGTTAACCGGGTTCAGATCACAGGTTGTACAGTGTGATTGGTGTGGCTGGTATGAGTCCTTATTGTGTACGCTCGTCCGGGCACAGTATCCTAACTGAGGCTTGGAGGAGGGTCATAGGGGGAGGAGCCAGTGCACACCACCTGATCCTAAAGCTTTTACTTTTGTGCCCTGTCTCCTGCGGAGCCGCTAATCCCCATGGTCCTGACAGAGTCCCCAGCATCCACTACGGACTACGAGAAATAGAATTATCGGTAAGTAAATTCTTATTTTTCAGGGCCCTGACAACGTCTAGCAACTTGGAGTCCTCCAAATCCTTAGTAGCCGCAGGCACCGCAATAGGCTGGTTCAGGTGAAACGCTGACACCACCTTAGGTAGAAACTGGGGACGAGTCCTCAATTCTGCCCTATCCATATGGAAAATCAGATAAGGGCTTTTACATGATAAAGCCGCCAATTCTGACACTCGCCTGGCTGAAGCCAAGGCCAATAACATGACCACTTTCCACGTGAGATATTTTAGATCCACGGTTTT
The DNA here is from genome assembly GCF_028390025.1 of Pseudophryne corroboree. Lineage (NCBI taxonomy): Eukaryota > Metazoa > Chordata > Amphibia > Anura > Myobatrachidae > Pseudophryne > Pseudophryne corroboree. The sequence continues at coordinate 6,968,606 of NC_086455.1, read as the reverse complement.
TAGTGGCTCAAACCAATGTGATTTTAAGAAACTCAACACCACGTTGAGATCCCAAGGTGCCACAGGGGGCACAAACGGGGGCTGAATATGCAGCACTCCTTTCACAAATGTCTGAACTTCAGGTACTGAAGCTAGTTCTTTTTGAAAGAAAATCGACAGAGCCGAGATCTGTACTTTAATGGAGCCTAGCTTTAGGCCCATATTCACTCCTGCTTGCAGGAAATGTAGAAATCGACCCAGCTGAAATTCCTCTGTTGGGGCCTTTTTTGCCTCGCACCATGCAACATATTTCCACCATATGCAGTGATAATGCTTTGCCGTAACATCTTTCCTGGCCTTAATAAGCGTAGGAATGACTTCTTCCGGAATACCCTTTTCCTTTAGGATCCGGTGTTCAACCGCCATGCCGTCAAACGCAGCCGCGGTAAGTCTTGGAACAGACAGGGCCCCTGCTGTAGCAGGTCCTGTCTGAGCGGTAGAGGCCACAGGTCCTCTGAGAGCATCTCTTGAAGTTCCGGGTACCACGCTCGTCTTGGCCAATCCGGAACCACGAGAATTGTGTTTACTCCTCGCTTTCTTATTATTCTCAATACCTTTGGTATGAGAGGCAGAGGAGGGAACACATAAACCGACTGGTACACCCACGGTGTCACTAGAGCGTCCACAGCTATCGCCTGAGGGTCCCTTGACCTGGCGCAATATCTTTTTAACTTTTTGTTGAGGCGGGACGCCATCATGTCCACCTGTGGTTTTTCCCAACGGTTTACCAGCATCTGGAAGACTTCTGGATGAAGTCCCCACTCTCCCGGGTGGATGTCGTGTCTGCTGAGGAAGTCTGCTTCCCAGTTGTCCACTCCCGGAATGAACACTGCTGACAGTGCTAGTACATGATTCTCCGCCCATCGGAGAATTCTTGTGGCTTCTGCCATCGCCATCCTGCTTCTTGTGCCGCCCTGTCGATTTACATGGGCAACTGCCGTGATGTTGTCTGACTGGATCAGCACCGGCTGGTGTAGGAGCAGGGATTTTGCTTGATTTAGGGCATTGTAGATGGCCCTTAGTTCCAGAATATTTATGTGAAGGGAAGTCTCCTGACTCGACCATAGTCCTTGGAAGTTTCTTCCCTGTGTGACTGCCCCCCAGCCTCGAAGGCTGGCATCCGTGGTCACCAGGACCCAGTCCTGTATGCCGAACCTGCGGCCCTCTAGAAGATGGGCACTCTGCAGCCACCACAGTAGAGACACCCTGGTTCTTGGAGACAGGGTTATTAAGCGATGCATCTGAAGATGCGATCCGGACCACTGGTCCAACAGGTCCCACTGAAAGATTCTGGCATGGAACCTGCCGATGGGAATTGCTTCGTAAGAAGCCACCATCTTTCCCAGGACCCGCGTGCAGCGATGCACTGATACCTGTTTTGGTTTCAGGAGGTCTCTGACCAGAGATGACAACTCCCTTGCTTTCTCCTCCGGGAGAAACACTTTTTTCTGGACTGTATCCAGAATCATACCCAGGAACAGTAGCCGTGTCGTCGGAACCAGCTGTGACTTTGGGATATTCAGAATCCAGCCGTGCTGGTGCAGCACCTCCTGAGATAGTGCTACTCCCACCAACAACTGTTCCTTGGACCTCGCTTTTATTAGGAGATCGTCCAAGTACGGGATAATTAAAACTCCCTTTTTTCGAAGGAGTATCATCATTTCCGCCATAACCTTGGTAAATACCCTCGGTGCCGTGGACAGTCCAAACGGCAGCGTCTGGAATTGGTAATGGCAATCCTGTACCACAAATCTGAGGTACTCCTGGTGAGGATGGTAAATGGGGACATGCAAGTAAGCATCCTTGATGTCCAGGGATACCATGTAATCCCCCTCGTCCAGGCTTGCAATAACCGCCCTGAGCGATTCCATCTTGAACTTGAATTTTTTTATGTATGTGTTCAAGGATTTCAAATTTAAAATGGGTCTCACCGAACCGTCCGGTTTCGGTACCACAAATAGTGTGGAATAGTAACCCCGGCCTTGTTGAAGTAGGGGTACCTTGATTATCACTTGCTGGGAATACAGCTTGTGAATTGCCGCTAGCACCGCCTCCCTGTCTGAGGGAGCAATCGGCAAGGCAGATTTTAGGAACCGGTGGGGTGGAGACGCCTCGAATTCCAGTTTGTACCCCTGAGATACTATTTGAAGGATCCAGGGATCCACCTGTGAGCGAGCCCACTGATCGCCGAAATTCTTGAGGCGGCCCCCCACCGTACCTGGCTCCGCCTGTGGAGCCCCACCGTCATGCAGCGGACTTGGAAGAAGAAGCGGGGGAGGACTTTTGCTCCTGGGAACCTGTTTGTTGCAGCCTTTTTCCCCTACCTCTGCCTCTGGCCTTTTCCACGCCTGTTTTTCTGGATCCGAAAGGACTGAACCTGATAAAACGGCGCCTTCTTAGGCTGTGAGGGGACATGGGGTAAAAATGCTGACTTCCCAGACGTTGCTGTGGAAACTAGGTCCGAGAGACCATCCCCAAATAATTCCTCACCCTTATAAGGCAAAACTTCCATGTGCCTTTTAGAATCTGCATCTCCTGTCCACTGGCGAGTCCATAAGCCTCTCCTAGCAGAAATGGACAATGCACTTACTTTAGATGCCAGTCGGCAGATTTCCCTCTGTGCATCTCTCATATATAAGACTGAGTCTTTGATATGGTCTATGGTTAGCAGGATCGTGTCTCTGTCTAATGTGTCAATATTTTCTGACAGTTTATCTGACCACGCAGCGGCAGCACTGCACATCCAAGCTGACGCAATAGCTGGTCATCCAAGCTGACCCCACCGCTAGCCGCAAACTTCCCACCATTGAAAGTAATGGAGCGGCTTTGCGATGCGCTGTCTGACAGCTCAGACAGTGCACAGCCAATCAGGTGAGCGCCACGGAAGTAGCGCTTCCTGATTGGCTGAAGGGACTTCAGTGACAGGAGTCACGTGATGTCCCGGCATTCGGGGAGAGGGGTCTCATATGTTAGCATGGGACCCCTTTCGGTCCGCAGGTCCGGGTGTTCGTTTTCTTTTTTTGCCAAGTCCGTGGATTTATCTCTGGACCATGGCTGAGGTGAGTATATTGAACTTTTATTTTCAGGTACCCCTGGATTCTACATGGAGAAGAGGACCGATGTCGGCGTGTGAACATAGGTAAGTATGTGTGTGTCGGCAGTGTGTAATAAAGTTTTACTGTCGACGGTGTCTGTGTCCTGTTTTTATTTGGGTATTTTTTTCCCATTAGAACTACAGGTACCAGCGGGCCAGTTTTTCTCCCGCATGCTGGTACTTGTGGTTCTCCAAGTACCAGCTTGCGGGGGAGGCTTGCTGGGACTTGTAGTACTACTGGAAAAAACAATATCTTTTCATTTACAACAAAGGCTATCAGCCCCCCCATCCGCAGCCCATTGGATGGGGGGGGGGGGGGGGGGGACAGCCTCGGGCTTCACCCCTAGCCCTTGGGTGGCTGGGGGGGGGGGACCCCTTGATTGAAGGGGTCCCCACTCCCCCAGGGTACCCCGGCCAGGGGTGACTAGTTGGATATTGCAGGGCACGGCATAAAAGTGACCCCCGGCTGTGGCATTATCTGTCCAGCTAGTGGAGCCCGATGCTGGTGTGAAAAATACGGGGGACCCCTACTCGTTTTGTCCCCCGTATTTTTTGCACCAGCACCAGGCGCAGAGCCCGGTGCTGGTTTTAAAAATACGGGGATCCCCTGTCAATTTTCCCCCCGCATTTTTAGAACCAGGACCAGCTCGAAGAGCCCGAGGCTGGTTATGCTTTGGAGGGGGGACCCCACGCCATTTTTTTCCGTGTTTTTAACCAATCCATCTTAAAAAAAAAAATAATAATTTTAAAAAATATATAAATAATACTTGTGCCTCCAAAAAAGACAAACCAAGTACCTAATCCCATCTAATAAAAATAGATATGCTTCAAGCTGCTGGGTTCCATCGTACGACTATCCAAATTATTAATAATGAATTAATTAGTGATTAATAATAATGTGTGGGCCAGAAAAGTCCATTTATAATGACAACCACTGTTTTCTATGGGTGAAACGGGTTCAGTGTGAAAGGTACCAAAACGGGAATGAAATGGTAATTTACTGGTTACAACATGAGATGTGAAAGGGGTTTAACTGCTCAGACCCGTTTTAAGAACCGTTTCAAATACCATTTCAAAAGCAGGTTTTGCGATGTGAAAGCAGCATTAGTGGGCATCAGGTTAGACTCATCGTCGTCGACACTGGTGTCAGTATCAGTGTCGACATCTGGGTCTGCGGTCTGAGGTAGCAGGCGTTTTAGAGCCCCTGATGACCTGTGCGACGCCTGGGCAGGCACGAGCTGAGAAGTCGGCTGTCCCACATTTGGCATGTCGTCAAATTTCTTATGTAAGGAGTCTATACGTGCACTCATTTCTTTCCATAAGCTCAACCACTCAGGTGTCTGCCCCGCAGGGGGTGACATCCCTTCTAAAGGCATCTGCTCCATCTCCACATCATTATCCTCATCAAACATGTCGACACAGCCGTACCGACACACCGCACACACACAGGGAATGCTCCAACAGAGGACAGGACCCACAAAAGCCCTTTGGGGGGACAGAGTGAGAGTATGCCAGCACACACCAGAGCGCTATATAATGCAGGGACTAACTGAGTTATGTCCCCTATAGCTGCTTTTTCTATATAATTATATACTGCGCCTAAATTTAGTGCCCCCCCTCTCTTTTTTACCCTTTTCTGTAGTGTAGACTGCAGGGGAGAGCCAGGGAGCTTCCTTCCAGCGGATCTGTGAAGGAGAAATGGCGCCAGTGTGCTGAGGGAGATAGCTCCGCCCCTTTTCCGCAGACTATTCTCCCGCTTTTTCCTATATTCTGGCAGGGGTATTTTCCACATATATAGCCTCTGGGGCTATATATTGTGGTATTTTTGCCAGCCAAGGTGTTATTATTGCTTCTCAGGGCGCCCCCCCCCCCCCAGCGCCCTGCACCCTCAGTGACCGGAGTGTGAAGTGTGTGTGAGGAGCAATGGCGCACAGCTGCAGTGCTGTGCGCTACCTTGGTGAAGACTGATGTCTTCTGCCGCCGATTTTCTGGACCTCTTCTTGCTTCTGGCTCTGTAAGGGGGACGGCGGCGCGGCTCCGGGACCGAACACCAAGGACTGGGCCTGCGGTCGATCCCTCTGGAGCTAATGGTGTCTAGTAGCCTAAGAAGCCCAAGCTGGCTGCAAGCAGGCAGGTTCGCTTCTTCTCCCCTTAGTCCCTCGCTGCAGTGAGCCTGTTGCCAGCAGGTCTCACTGAAAATAAAAAACCTAATTTCTATCTTTCTTTCTAATGGCTCAGGAGAGCCCCTAGTGTGCATCCAACCTCGGCCGGGCACAAAATCTAACTGAGGCTTGGAGGAGGGTCATAGTGGGAGGAGCCAGTGCACACCAGGTAGTCCTATATCTTTCTAGAGTGCCCAGCCTCCTTCGGAGCCCGCTATTCCCCATGGTCCTTACAGAGTTCCCAGCATCCACTAGGACGTCAGAGAAAAGGGTTATTAGGAAGGAAGAGGGGACCCGCAGCGGTTTCCCACCTGGAAGCTAAATAGATCAGTGGGGAGAACTACTTAGTGGCTTGGTAGGTCTTTACATTGGCAGGAGGACAGGTTCCACTTAGCAGGTTGCAAAATAAACAAGGGGAGATAAGTCCAGGATACCTGGGATGAAAGTTTGAGCACCTGCTGTAAGCACCTACTGCTGGTGAAGGATGATTTAATGCAAACTGTGCCACACCAGATGACGGCCACCATCGTCGGCTAAGGAAAAGTCGTCGTTATGTTTTTGTTGAGACACTTCAAACAGCTGCCAACTGCTCCCAATTCCACAGGACAATGGGCCTAATTCAGACCTGATCGCTAGGCTGCGGGCAATCAGGTCTAAACTGAACATGCACCGCAATGCGGAGGCGCTTCGCACAGGTACAAAGTGGATCACCGCTCAGCGATGAGTTTGTGTAAATGGATCCATTCTCACAGGCATTCGCAAGGAGATTGACAGGAAGAGAGCGTTTGTGGGTGGCAACTGACCGTTTTCTGGGAGTGTTTAGGTGTCCGACGTCAATTCCGGTCCCGGACAAGCTGAAGCAATCGCAGTGACTGAGTCAGTCCTGTGCTACTCAGAGACTGCACAAAATCTGTTGGTACAGCGCTGCTACACGTGCGATCACACACTTGCAAAAGAGAAAATACACTCACCCTGTAGGCGGCGACTATCTGATCGCAGGACTGCATAAATCGCCTGCTAGCGATCAGGTCAGAATTAGCCCCAGTAACAGCTATTACAGGTCTATTCCAAGACTTTACGGTCCATGAAAAATGTAAGCTATATAATTGATAACACCGCACCTTGGAACACGTGGGGCGGATTTTCCGGGGACTCTGACTTTGTGTGCACCGGTTATGCTTTGTGAATGACGACCTGTGTATTTTCATGTAATAGTAGTAGCGGCAGGCAACCACAATAATTGTTCTCATTAGGTAAAAATAAGAATTTACTTACCGATAATTCTATTTCTCATAGTCCGCAGTGGATGCTGGGACTCCGTCAGGACCATGGGGAATAGCGGGCTCCGCAGGAGACAGGGCACATCTAAAAAAGCTTTTAGGTCACATGGTGCGTACTGGCTCCTCCCCCTATGACCCTCCTCCAAGCCTCAGTTAGGTACTGTGCCCGGACGAGCGTACACAATAAGGAAGGATCTTGAATCCCGGGTAAGACTCATACCAGCCACACCAATCACACCGTACAACTTGTGATCTGAACCCAGTTAACAGTATGATAACACAAACGAAGTAGCCTCTGAACAGATGGCTCACAACAACAGTAATAACCCGATTTTTGTAACAATAACTATGTACAAGCATTGCAGACAATCCGCACTTGGGATGGGCGCCCAGCATCCACTACGGACTATGAGAAATAGAATTATCGGTAAGTAAATTCTTATTTTCTCTAACGTCCTAGTGGATGCTGGGACTCCGTCAGGACCATGGGGATTATACCAAAGCTCCCAAACGGGCGGGAGAGTGCGGATGACTCTGCAGCACCGAATGAGAGAACTCCAGGTCCTCTTTAGCCAGAGTATCAAATTTGTAAAATTTTACAAACGTGTTCTCCCCTGACCACGTAGCTGCTCGGCAAAGTTGTAATGCCGAGACTCCTCGGGCAGCCGCCCAGGATGAGCCCACTTTCCTTGTGGAATGGGCCTTTACAGATTTAGGCTGTGGCAGGCCTGCCACAGAATGTGCAAGTTGGATTGTACTACATATCCAACGTGCAATCGTCTGTTTAGACGCAGGAGCACCCAACTTGTTGGGTGCATACAATGTAAACAACGAGTCAGATTTTCTGACTCCAGCTGTCCTTGAAATATATATTTTTAATGCTCTGACAACGTCCAGTAACTTGGAGTCCTCCAAGTCGCTAGTAGCCGCAGGCACCACAATAGGCTGGTTCAAGTGAAATGCCGAAACCACCTTAGGGAGAAATTGAGGACGTGTCCTCAATTCTGCCCTGTCCGAATGGAATATCAGATATGGGCTTTTGTATGACAAAGCTGCCAACTCCGAAACTCTCCTGGCTGAAGCCAGGGCCAACAGCATGGTTACCTTCCATGTAAGGTATTTTAAATCTACCGATTTTAAAGGCTCAAACCAATGAGATTTGAGAAAATTTAGAACCACGTTCAAATCCCACGGTGCCACTGGAGGCACTATTGGGGGTTGTATATGTAGTACACCTTTGACAAAAGTTTGTACTTCAGGCACTGACGCCAATTCCTTCTAGAAGAAAATTGATAAGGCCGAAATTTGAACTTTAATGGACCCCAATTTGAGGCCCATAGACAATCCTGCTTGCAGGAAATGTAAGAATCGACCCAATTGAAATTCTTCCGTTGGAGCCTTCTTGGCCTCACACCACGCAACATATTTTCTCCAAATGCAGTGATAATGTTGTGCGGTCACTTCTTTCCTGGCTTTAATTAAAGTAGGAATAACTTCCTCAGGAATGCCCTTCTCTTTTAGAATCCGGCGTTCAACCGCCATGCCGTCAAACGCAGCCGCGGTAAGTCTTGGAACATACAAGGTCCCTGCTGAAGCAGATCCCTTCTTAGAGGTAGAGGCCACGGATCCTCCGTGAGCATCTCTTGAAGTTCCGGATACCAAGTTCTTCTTGGCCAGTCCGGAGCTACCAGTATTGTTCTTACTCCTCTTTTCCGTATAATTCTCAGTACCTTTGGTATGAGAGGCAGAGGAGGGAACACATACACTGACTGGTACACCCACGGTGTTACCAGAGCGTCCACAGCTATTACCTGAGGGTCTCTTGACCTGGCGCAATACCTGTCCAATTTTTTGTTGAGGCGAGACGCCATCATGTCCACCTTTGGTTTTTCCCAACGGTTCACAATCATGTGGAAAACTTCTGGATGAAGTCCCCACTCTCCCGGGTGAAGGTCGTGTCTGCTGAGGAAATCTGCTTCCCAGTTGTCCACTCCCGGGATGAACACTGCTGACAGTGCTACGACATGATTCTCCGCCCAGCGCAGAATCCTTGCAGCTTCTGCCATTGCACTCCTGCTTCTCGTGCCGCCTTGTCGGTTTACGTGGGCGACTGCCGTGATGTTGTCGGACTGGATCAACACCGGCTGACCCTGAAGCAGCGATTTTGCCAGGCTTAGAGCATTGTAGATCGCTCTTAGCTCCAGTATATTTATGTGAAGAGACGTCTCCAGGTTTGACCACACGCCCTGGAAGTTTCTTCCCTTTGTGACTGCTCCCCAACCTCGTAGGCTGGCATCCGTAGTCACCAGGACCCAGTCCTGTATGCCGAATCTGCGGCGCACTAACAGATGGGCAGTCTGCAACCACCACAGGAGAGACCACCTTGTTCTCGGTGACAGTGTTATCCGCTGATGCATGTGCAGATGCGATCCGGACTGCATGGAATCTGCCGAATGGAATCGCTTCGTACGAAGCCACCATCTTTCCCAGGACTCTTGTGCATTGATGTACTGACACAGTTCCTGGTTTTAGGAGGTTCTTGACAAGTTCGGATAACTCCCTTGCTTTCTCTTCCGGGAGAAATACCTTTTTCTGAACCGTGTCCAGAATCATGCCCAGGAACAGCAGATGTGTTGTCGGGGTCAATTGAGATTTTGGAAGATTTAGAATCCACCCGTGTTGCTGAAGCACTACTTGTGTTAGCGCTACACCGACTTCCAGCTGTTCTCTGGACTTTGCCCTTATCAGGAGATCGTCCAAGTAAGGGATAATTAATACGCCTTTTCTTCGTAGAAGAACCATCATTTCGGTCATTACCTTGGTAAAGACCCGAGGGGCCGTGGACAACCCAAACGGCAGCGTTTGAAACTGATAATGACAGTCTTGTATCACGAACCTGAGATACCCTTGGTGTGAGGGGTAAATCGGGACATGTAGATAAGCATCTTTTATGTCCAAGGACACCATGAAGTCTCCTTCTTCCAGATTCGCTATCACTGCTCTGAGTGACTCCATCTTGAACTTGAATTTCTTTATGTACAGGTTCAAGGATTTCAGATTTAGAATAGGCCTTACCGAACCGTCCGGTTTCGGTACCACAAATAGTGTGGAATAATACCCCTTTCCCTGTTGTAGGAGGGGTACCTTGACTATCACCTGCTGAGAATACAGCTTGTGAATGGCTTCCAAAACCGACGTCCTTTCTGAGGGAGACGTTGGTAAAGCAGACTTTAGGAACCGGCGAGGAGGAGACCTTTCGAACTCCAGCATGTAACCCTGAGATACTATCTGCAGGACCCACGGGTCTACTTGTGAGTGAACCCATTGATTGCTGAAAATCTTGAGTCGACCCCCCACCGTTCCTGAGTCCGCTTGTAAAGCCCCAGCGTCATGCTGATGGCTTTGTAGAAGCCGGGGCGGGCTTCTGTTCCTGGGCAGGGGCTGCTTGCTGCCCTTTCTTACCCTTTCCTCTGCCTCGCGGCAGATAAGCTGTCCTTTTGGTCGCTTTTTATAGGAGCGAAAGGACTGCGGCTGAAAAGACGGTGTCTTTTTCTGTTGGGAGGGGGTCTGAGGTAAAAAAGTGGATTTGCCGGCAGTTGCCGTGGCCACCAGGTCCGAAAGACCGACCCCAAACAATTCCTCTCCTTTATATGGCAATACTTCCATATGCCTCTTGGAATTCGCATCACCTGACCACTGTCGCGTCCATAAACTTCTTCTGGCAGATATGGACATCGCGCTTACTCTTGATGCTAGAGTACAAACATCCCTCTGAGCATCTCGCATATAAAGGAAAGCATCCTTTAATTGCTCTAGAGTCAATAAAATACTGTCCCTATCCAGGGTATCAATATTTTCAGTCAGAGAATCCAACCACACTACCCCAGCACTGCACATCCAGGCTGAGGCTATTGCCGGTCGCAGTATAACACCAGTATGTGTGTATATACTCTTCAGTGTAGTTTCCAGCCTCCTATCTGCTGGATCCTTGAGGGCGGCCGTATCAGGAGACGGCAACGCCACTTGCTTTGATAAACGTGTGAGCGCCTTATCCACCCTAGGGGGTGTTTCCCAGCGCGCCCTAACCTCTGGTGGGAAAGGGTATAATGCCAATAACTTATTGGAAATTAGCAGTTTTCTATCGGGGTTAACCCACGCTTCATCACACACGTCATTCAATTCCTCTGATTCTGGAAAAAATACAGGTAGTTTTTTCACCCCCCCACATAATACCCCTTTTTGAGGTACCAGCAGTATCAGAGATCTGCAAAGCCTCCTTCATTGCCGTGATCATATAACGTGTGGCCCTATTGGAAAATACGTTTGTTTCTTCACCGTCGACACTAGATTCATCTGTGTCGGTACCCGTGTCGACTGACTGAGGTAAAGGACGTTTTACAGCCCCTGACGGTGTCTGAGACGCCTGAACCGGTACTAACTGGTTAGCCGGGCGTCTTATTTCGTCAACTGACTTTTGTAATGTGCTGACATTATCACGTAATTCCATAACTAAAGCCATCCATTCCGGTGTCGACTCCCTAGGGGGTGACATTACCATCATCGGCAATTGCTCTGCCTCCACACCAACATCGTCCTCATACATGTCGACACACACGTACCGACACACAGCAGCCACACAGGGAATGCTCTAATCGAAGACAGGACCCCCTAGCCCTTTGGGGAGACAGAGGGAGAGTTTGCCAGCACACACCAAAAGCGCTATAAATGTATAAAAACAACCCTAGAAGGTGTTGTTTACTATATATGCGCTCTTAATATATAAATATCGCCAATTTATGCCCCCCTTCTCTTTGTTACCCTGTTTCTGTAGTGCAGTGCAGGGGAGAGACCTGGGAGCCTTCCTCACCAGCGGAGCTGAGCAGGAAAATGGCGCTGAGTGCTGAGGAGAATAAGCTCCGCCCCTTTTTCGGCGGGCTTTTCCCCGGTTTTTAAGAAACTGGCCTGGGTTAAAATACATACATATAGCCTTAATGGCTATATGTGATGTATTTATTTTGCCACTAAAGGTAATTATATTGCTGCCCAGGGCGCCCCCAGCAGCGCCCTGCACCCTCCGTGACTGAGTCAGTGAGCCGTGTGACAACAATGGCGCACAGCTGCCGTGCTGTGCGCTACCTTCAAGAAGACTGAGGAGTCTTCTGCCGCCTGCTTTCCGGACCTCCGTTCTGCCGTCTCTTCAGCGTCTGTAAGGGGGATCGGCGGCGCGGCTCCGGGACGAACCCCAGGCTGACCTGTGTTCCGACTCCCTCTGGAGCTAAGTGTCCAGTAGCCTAAGACTCCAATCCATCCTGCACGCAGGTGAGTTGGAAATCTCTCCCCTAAGTCCCTCGATGCAGTGATCCTGTTGCCAGCAGGAATCACTGAGATTGAAACCTAAAAAAAAACTTTTCTAAACAGCTCTTTAGGAGAGCCACCTAGATTGCACCCTCTCGGACGGGCACAAAAACCTAACTGAGGCTTGGAGGAGGGTCATAGGGGGAGGAGCCAGTACGCACCATGTGACCTAAAAGCTTTTTTAGATGTGCCCTGTCTCCTGCGGAGCCCGCTATTCCCCATGGTCCTGACGGAGTCCCAGCATCCACTAGGACGTTAGAGAAATTAAAGATTATCTACTGATTACCAAACACTAAACAAGGCGCTGGGTTTTGCAAAATAAAATGACTCTAAAGGTGTGTACACACGGTAAGATCCTTGCTATGCTAAGCGGCACAGTCTACCGAGCCTTGTGATACCGACCCCGCGGGAGTGCGCATCGGGATCAAATCTGTATCGCAAACTGCAGAGGCGTTTCTAGAGAGGAGGGGACCCGTGTGCAGACTCCATGTGTGAGCCCCCTCGTCTCCTGTAGCCGTCACTGGCGCTGTTATCGCTCTCAGCGCTTAGATTCTGGAACAGTGCCAGAGTCTACAGCGCATGCGCTGGACTCCGAAAAAATTTCCACCGCGCCATTTTTTATTAAGTCCTGCGCATGCGCTGTAGACTCTGGCACTGTGCCAAAGACTCTAGCGCTCAGTGCGCTAGCAGCGGCGGTGACAGCTACAAAAGAGGAGATGGCTCACACTTTCCACTAACTTTCCTTGCGATTTTGTCTTTATAGTCAAAACTGAAAGAAGAAATCTCACCGTGAGTACACACCTTCAGACATGGGAGTAATCTTGTGGTTACGTAGTGAGAGGGGTTTGTCAGGTAACTCACATGGGGAGGGGTCAAAGCCATTACTGACAAATCTGCCCTCTGGTGGTGACCTCTATTAATTCTTAGCCTAAGTATAGTTTAATAAAAATTGACTGGATTCACCTCATAGGACTCCTGAGACACAGCAGACAGTCAGTATATCAGAGTACATGGCTCCCCTCATAATCAGAGGATAGCGTACCCTTGTGCTAAGCATCACTGAAATACTCTCTGGTTCCATTATTGATTTTCTAAGTGCTGCAAAAGATGTAAGAGAAAAAGGAATCCTGAAGGACTGACGGCATTTCCAAATCATTTTATTATGTTATCAGACACAAACATAATGGTTCCTTCCTTATGGAGGCTTTATACATAACATACTACAGATTCCGTATGGGAAAGGCAGAAAATATCAACACAAACAGATATGAAGGCAATATTCCAATGCAACATAAACATGTCCTTGCAGAAAAGCATCAATGACCGTACCAGGGGAATGGGGGGTGTTCTAGATCCGCAGAATGAGAGTCTTGCTCAGGAACATAGCTACTAATCTTCCTGGGTGAATGCACGGAACGGACGGATGTGCCACTGGTTGATAAAGAACAGAAAGAGACATAATGAGGTATGAGGCACAGGCTGCTACTTTCTCAAGTTTAAGACTTAAAAAAAATGCAACGGGAAACTATGCGAGAATCGGCACTGCAGACACAGGCGCAATTCCAGCGAGGTAGCTCGTATTATTGAAACAACCTGCCAGACTTACACCAGCTGGACAGGAGTCAAGTGGAACGCAGGCATAAGAAAGAAATGATTATCTACGCTGGGTATTGGTCATATGAAATGTGACATTAGTGGAATAAAAGAGGATTTTTATCCTTACTTCTAAAATCCTTTTCTCCGAGTCCACGGGGGACAACGGGATCACTATGGGGTATAGGTGGTGAGCAGGAGAAAGGAGAAGGGAGACAAGTTAACAGACCACAGATATAAGTCCTGTATCCATCATGGACTCTGAGAAAAGGATTTTACTGGTAAGTACAAATAGCCCTTTTTCTCTAGCATCCAAGGATCACCATGGGCCGTCCGAAAGAAGTCTCCTTAAGCGTCCCGCTCCTTGGCTGCTCTGAGAACTCTACGCTTGAAGCCATCATCTGCGGAGGCAAAAAAATAAAAGGGGGTGATGAATGAAAAATGTCCTAACAGACGTTGTGTCCAGGGGCGTATCACCACATTATCGTGGTGATACGCCCGCAGCCGCCGCCACAATGTATTATTGAGGCCCCCGCCGACGTGGGAGGGCGTTATCTTCCCTGTTCCGCCATAGCGCACCTTCCACATCGGCTGGGCTCGCATCGCTGTCAGCGTATTTCTGCGCATGCGCCCTTCTGCCGTTCGCCCTGCTCGCGCCGCTGGCAGCAGAAGGCGCATGCGCAATTAGGCTGTGTGGACGAGCAATAAAGTTTTAGGCTCAAAATTTCAATAAGAAAAAAAAAACATGCCTGAATGCTGCTGCCACACATCGCCTGGTCGGGGGAGGCGAACCCGACCGGCGGCCTTAGGAGGCGAAAAGTGACAGCAGAGGCAATCATACATTGCCTCTGCCCTTCGTCTCCCATGCTCTACTGCGGGGAAGCGGTAAGCGGCGGGGGCACGCGGCTGTCAGTGCATATGGCATTAACACGCCGTTCATACATTGAAGGGAAGCGCTAGATGCACGCTTCAAGTGCGCTGTGGTCAGCAGAAACCACCGCGCACTTTCATACATCTGCCCCAAAATTTGATAAACGTATGAGCAGAGGATCACTTTGCAGCCTTAATAAAGCTGATCTGTGGAGGCGCAGCACAGCTCACAGCCCTGGTGAAACGTGCACATACCAAGGCAGGTAAGATTAGCCAGCAAATATGCCTAGCTAACAGTCAGGCGGAACCACCTAGTCAACTTCTGCTTAGTACCCGGCCAGCCCTAATTGTTGAAATCATACATAACAAAAAGGGAATCTGACCTGCTACAGCCCCGGGTTCTGTCCACATAAATCTGGAAAGCCCGCACAACGTCTAAGGAGGCCTGTCCCTGAGAAGTATCAGGTACCTGAAATGACGGAACCACAATCCCACAGTCCAAATCAGACCTCCAGACGGTAACTCAGGCATGTTTGATGGATGGCTCAGTCCGGATAGATGGAAAATAAGAAAATGAGAGTGCCAAGATAAGGTGCTCAAATCAAGGACTCCTCATGCCATAGCAATCGCAAGAACAGTCTTCTACGTAAGCCAGCTAAGCACAACCGTATCAAGAGGTTCAAAAGGGGCAGCCTGTAAAACCCTTAGGACTAGAGACAAGTTCCACTGAGCCACCAGTTGAACAAAGGGAGGCTGCACATGGAGAACCCCCTGCAGAAAGTTCTGCACATCAGGCAGAAATGTCCTTTTTCAGCATAAAGTGGCAGAATTGCTGAAATCTAAACTTTTGAGTGAGGAAAGTTGGAAGCCCAAGTCCAGACCCAACTGGGGTAAAGAAGAGAGATTAAAAGATCTATGGTTTAAACCCTGAGCTGCATACATAATCTAAATAGGTTACTCAAATCCTCGGAGTTTGAGTACATTGTTTGGGAGTTGGCATTCCTCAGACATCCAACGGCCTTGAAACATCTGGCTATAGGTTACTGCCTCCAACCCCAAAGACTTGACAGTGGTGATTGACAGACGCTTCGAGCAACAACAACTGAGATGCATAGTGGATCGGTTCCACCTGGCCGCGATCTCCAACTGCAAAGAATGGAATTGAAACAATGCGTATTCCACCATCTCGAAGGTGGGAACAATAGTCCCAAGGACCTACATACAAGAGCGGAAGGAGTTCCAGGAAGGCACGAATCTTGGCCTGTAAGGCCAGGATCATCTTTCTCGGCAAGAAGACCTGCTGGACACTGGAGTCAAGTAACACCCCCAAGTGTAATATCCTTTGGGAAGGAGTGACAGTGGATTTCAGACAATTGATGACCCAACCATGAGGCTGGAGGATTCTGCAGAGATTCCATCAATTTGGCTAACCAGGTAAGGCAGTATTTGGATCCCATGCCTTTGAGATGTGCCCCCATGACTTTGGTGAAGACTTCAGGAGCTGTGGAAAGTCCAAATGGAAAATTGGAAGTGTTCCTACCGAACTGCAAACCTGAGCTAGCGCTGGTGGGAGTTTTGGATGTGAATACGTAAGTAGGCATTTTGGAAATTCAAGGAGGCCATGATATCCCCTGGTTTCAGAGCCAGAATTTTGGAGCGTAGAGACTCCATACCTAATCTGAAAACCTGAAAACGTCTGCTGAATGACTTGAGGTTCAGAACGAGGTGGAATGATACATCCAGGTTATGAAGAAAGGAAGAGGTTGGCCTAAAAGCCTGTGCCTCATTGGCATGTGAGAACTGGGGTTGTAACTCGGAAAGCCAGAAGAGAGTGAATGGACTCTCGTAGATCATCTGCTTTTCTTTGATCTGCTGGAAGTCCTGTGGAAAAAAAAAACTGGGCTGGAGGACATTCCTGGAAGGTAAGTGCATTACTCTGGGAAACTATGCCCTTTACCAAAGCGTCCAAAGTCATTTACGTCCAGATACCAGCAAAAAGCAGAAGACAGCCTCTGACCCTGGAAGTTCCCAGGTGGAGGCCCATCCCATCAGACAGAAGGCTTGTTGGCCGGGTTGGCAACTGGGCAGACCAGGCCTGTTTACCACTGGAAATCGAACTCATAGTTGAAGAGCTCTTGAACCTGTAGAAAGACTAGCCCATAGCCTTACCTTGCAGGCGAAAGGTGCGGAAAGTAGAAGGACGCAACCTAGGTGCTGCTGCAGAGGCTAGAAATGTTGTTTTGGAAGCCGCCACTGTAGCTACAATTATGCACAATTCTGGAAAGAGCAGCACATCTGAAAAGGAAGAGCCCCTAGAGCCGTCTTGGAATCTGCATCGGCACGCCATGTATGAGCCTGAGGGCTATCATGGCAGCGATTGCAGAAACGGAAACTTTAGAAGTGAGGATACCAGAGTCACTAGTGGCCTCACCCAGGTAAGTTTCCTCCCCCTGGATATGCTCAACTAGAGACAATAAGACCTATGAGCACCAGAGTGAAGACCTCTTTCAAGTGAGTCCGCCTAACATCCTACGGTCTTAGCGACCAAAGCGGAAGTGAAAGCTGGGTGCATGACCGCCCCAATCATTAGAATATTTTAAGAAAATTTTCCATCTTCCTATCCACCAGATCCTTAAGGGAAGCAGTGTTTGGACTTAACTAAACTGGCACTGTGGAGGAACTTGGGAATGACTTCCATTTTGCCTTATCTGCCGATAGAGGATAAAATTTAAAATTGCATTTAGATCCCAAAAACCGCTCGTTAGGATGAGCCCACGCCTCTGATAGGAGGTCTTCCAGCTAAGAGGAGGAAGGGAATTCAGCTGCTGGCCTTCTTCTGACGCTTAAACAAAGGAGCATCAGGCTTAAGACTGATCCTAGTCCTTAATCAAAAGTATGGATCTAACCACCTTGATTAGGGCTTCATTAACCACCTGTGTTTGGGAACAGATGAGTTTCCATGTCTGAAGAAATTGAGATGTTGTCCTCATGGAGCCAGCCCACACTATTAAACTCTTAAAGTGCCAATGGCTCCTGGTGGACTCATCTATACCCCATGGTACTAATGTGGACCCCAGCATCCTCTAGGACTTAAGAGAAATAGAAATAAGTGAGGCTACAACACTGTATATGGCAATAAGTTTCTGTGAACCCTAACAAATTAGTGTTCACACTAAACATTAGGTTAAACAGGAAAAAAAAAGCACAGTCGTGAAGTGTAAAGGGAGAAAGATACAGCAGTGAAAAACAAAGTACAGACCAACAAAGTACTCCTATACACTTTAAATCAAACAAGTACACAGAACATTCAATGCAGATAACAAATAGGAATGGGCAATATAATGCTCCGGAAACCAGGCCTGACCGCGGGTGCGATATAGGTCAGCAGAGACAGGCACTGTGGAGAGAGAGAGAGAGAGAGAGAGAGAGAGAGAGAGAGACAGACACACACACACACACACACACACACCAAGAGCATTCCTCCCCCTACTGGCAACCCCAAGGGACGTAGTCGCTACAATTATAGTGCCCCATTGCCAAATGACTGGTGGTCTAGTGGGGCTGCAGAGAAGACCTGGCCCCCCCATAGATGTTAGCGAAAGGTATCCGCCCTGAGACAACACTTATAATCACCTGTCTGGAGCACCTGCTGCAGATTCGGCCTTTGACAATGTTTCCTGATAGGTCAGAGGTGGCTAGCCCTGTAAAGATAAACCAGGAAAACATCACACAACTGGAATAAGAAGTAATATTAATGGGTACAGCAACAGACTGAGGGGTCTATTTACCAAGGCCTTAGATGGAGGTTAAGAGGGCAGAGATAAAGTACCAGCCAATCAGTGTCTGTCACGTCACAGGCTGGGTTTGCAAAAAAATGACAGCTAGGAGCTGATTGGCTGGTACTTAATCTCTGTCCACTTTATCTCCATCTACAGCTTCGTAAATAGACCCCTGACTCACCTTGGAGTAAGAGGAAGGGCCGAGCCATGGGAGGGGTGTGCCAATACTGGGCATCATTCAGAGGCTTCAGGGTCTCCACGGGTAAGACTTCCGTCAGGCCGTAATCCACGAAGAATACGACTGCATTGTCGGAAACCACGTCATTCACCCAGCACCTGTGTGGGAAGCAAACATTTAATAATTTCTTTATATAGACCGTTACACTAGCCATACACTTTGCAATGATATGAATTGTAAGGGTTTAGTATGTAGCAGTGAATATAACACCCACCTGCACAATGTTCTTTCCTCTCCCGCGAAGGTGACCCGTGCCAAGCACCGCATACCTCTCTGAACATCTCCCTTGTTCAGGTAGGGCAGCTGCGTTTCTACCTGCACCAAGCTGTTGCAGAGATCGATCAAAGTGACGCACGTTTCCTGCGAGTGCACAGATACTCATTACTGACCTGTTAACAGAGCCCTTAATGACAGAGAACACGAGTGACCGACACTCACCTTATTCATGATCACACCCCAGAAGTAGGCGATACCCGGATACACATGGGTGACTAGTAACGCCAGTTCTCCGCTCAGATTCACAAGTTCTTCCAGCCAGCTTAAGTCACTGTAGCAGTCCTTCAGCATGCTGACGAGGAAAGCTCCACTGTGTAACACAATATTGTGTGCCAATCAGAACACAGAAGATAATCTATTCAATAAAATTTGGGATGCCAAGGTTGAAAACTGCCCCCTGGTGGCCAAATTAAAATAACACTAACAGCAATACCAAGAAATCATTTGTGAATGAAAAAGGCCTTATAAATAAGTACCTCTAATTTAGCAATCTGAGAAACCAGAAGGCATACAATCAGCTGCAACCTCAAAAAATACTGCTCTGCACAGTAAGGTGAAAATCAATAATGGGACATTTTCCAATAGAGAGAAAAGTGGAGACAACGCACAAGTCTGTGTTCCCTGCAAACCTCTATATATCCGTGTACCTCATCTCTGCAGGAATCATGGAGGAGTTTCTGTGGGCTCTGCCATCGGCTGGTCCATCTCCTGGTGACAGACCAGATAACTGTCCATTAATGGCTACTTAAGCCCTTATTGGCATTTATTAAAAATGTAATTTGAAAAACAAAAACAAAAGGACCACAGAGCAGAAATTAAAGTGAAACCTCTCCTGTAGCTACAAGGGTCTGGGGAATTTTTATTAAATATTGAATTAGCAAAAATTTTTTTTATAAAAGTAAAAAATAAAAACCGGTCGGGAGCTGAGAATAAATAATTATTAAATATTTGTACACTGACAGGCAACATGATGCACTTCTAGGACCCTGTAACCTTGTAAGAGGGCAGCTCTGTTCCCCAAACTCAATAATTTAAATCACTATACACACACGCTTCAAATTCTCTTACCCCCCCCCCCCTAACTGTTGCCCATCACTACGGCAGCCTCCCAACATTTGATGAGGTCGCAGGGACATAATGTCAGAGCTCACCTCAATCCTTGGCTTTTTCTCATGCTGGCCACAAGTTTAGGCAGATTGGTTTAAGCGAATTAACTGCTGGGCAAATGATATCCTCACCCAGCATCTACCCCTTCCTGGAAAGTGGCGAAAAGCTGCTAAATAAGGGAAAATAAGCCAAGTATAGCCTGAGTAGATGTTGGCAGGCCATCGCATCCACTTGGAGGAGCTTCTATGGCGCCTAATGATGGGCAGTTGTATGGCAAGCTGATGAGAAGTAAACCAAGCATACACAAGGGGCAGGGGCATTCCCTCTGGCCTCATTTAAGATTAACCAAGCCCGAGTGGAGACGGAGAGGAAAGAGACTAAAGGAAGGAAGAGAGAGAGGAACCAAACAGGGGCCAGAAGGACCCAATGAAGGATAGAAGTTCCTCAACAAACACAATGCAGTGAAGAGACTGCAGACAATACAAACCAAGCAAAAACAAAGCAACCAACACAAAACAGCCAACACAATAGCGGCAGGAGGGTGTCCAGTATCCACCATGAATTTGGAGAAAGGGATTTATCATCAACTATAAAATCCTGGTATCTCCTGCATCCACTGGGGACAGCCCAAAGCTGTCCTCACAGCAGCTAGGCACTGAGGAACTTGCGCACTTGGCTTCTTTGGACGCATGTGTATCAAACCGGTAAAACCTGACAAACGTGTTGACCGAAGACCAGGTGGCAGCATGACAGAGCGGAGCCAAAGAAACCCCACACTGCACAGCCCACAAGGACTGAGTGGAGTTCCCCAATATAGACCCAGGCGGCGGCTGACCACTGGCAACATAGGTCTGGCAAATGACCATATGGATCCGCCTGGAAATGGCACTCTTGGAAGCAGGCCAGTCCCGCATATGGGAATCATAGGTGACAGAGACCATTCGTCTTACGCAAGGTGGCGGGAAAAGCAACAACCCCCCCCAAAGGGCCCAGACCACATCCAAAGAGTGGAAAGAGACATCAGCAGAGAAAAGTATTAGAACCACAATAGGCTGGTTAATGTTGAAACTCGATGTGACCTTAGGCAAAAAGGAAGGCTTTGCACAGGGGATAGCCCAGTTACAAAAAACAAGATAAGAACAACAAGATAACCCCCTCTCAACTGGAGCAAAACTAATTTTCCACATCAAATATTTGAGATCCACCTCATTTCAAAGACTCAAAAACCGCAGACTAGAGAAATCTTATAACGAAGTTTTAGTCCCACGGAGCCGTAGGAGGAATAAATGGTGGCTGAACACGAACACCTTCTGCAGAAAAGTTTGAAGTTCTGAAATCTAGGCCAACCAACGTTGAAAAAAGATGGATAAGGCAGAAACCTGCACCTTTAAAAGGAGCATTGTTGAAAACCTGCGTCCAGACTGGCCTGAAGAACAGGAGAAGACGTGTGAGCAGGAAAGAGGTAATAGGTAACCGGCAACGCTCACATCAAGAGATGCAAGAACACCAGATGCGATAATGAGCAGCTTATACTGGCTTCCTGGTCTTAAGTATAGTTGGAATCACACCTTCAGGAATGCCCTTATCCCTCAGAATCGGGGCGTCACCACCAGCCACGCTGTTACACGCAGACTAGGTAAGTCCAGACCCTGCTGAAGGAGATCGTGCCAGAGTGGCCAAGGATGGTCGTGTAGGAGCTGAAAAAAAAAGCTCAAATACCAAAACCGACTGGGCCAGTATGAAGCCACGAGAATTTTCCGGATCCGAGGCATTAGAGGGAACGGCGGAAACAGATACAGAAGGAGAAAGTGCACCAAATGGACAGTGCATCCGCTGCCACCACCGCTGGCTCCCAAGTCCTGGAACTTTACCATGGTAGATTGTAATTGAGCCACGACACGATCAGGTCGACCCCAACAACATATCACCTGCAGGAAAAACATCCTGATGAAGGGATGCAGATCCTGGCAACTTAGATAGGCCACACTTCCCAATTTTTAACCCCGGGAATGAACACGTCCAATATGGCCGGAGCATGCTTCTCTGCCCTCTCTAGAATATGAGAAGACTCCCTTCATGGCCAAATGGCTCCAAGTGCCCCCCCCCCCCCCCTTCTCCCCCACCATGTCTGTTTAGATCGGAGACAGCCATGGAATTGTCAGACTGCACTGAGATGACAAGTTGCCATCAGTGGGTTGAAGATCCCAAGTACAGTAGTTCCAGAACTTTAATTGGCAGGAGATCTTCCTAGCGAGATCACCAACCATGAAAATGAGCATGTAGGACTACTGCCCCCCAACCTGGCATCTGTGGTCAACAGATCCAATCCTAGATCACAAATAGATTGGCCCCAAGATGGTCTGCATTCATCAACTACAGGAGGGAGTGACAAATCTAAGGGGCGTGCCATACAAGCCGATGTAACAGAAGGTGGAATCCTGTACACTGGGATAACAAGTTCAGTTGAAATGTCCGCGAATGAAAGCTGCCGACATGAATCACCTCGAAGGAAGCCACTATCTTGTCCAGCAAACACATGCATAAATGACACGGACACACACCGCTTCTTAAGCGCCAAACGGACCATCGATTGAATCGCCTGGAATTTGTCCAGAGGATGAATAACTCTCTGCAAGGATGTGTTGAAAATCATGTCCAGGAACAGAAGACGCTGAGACGGTACCAGACTGGATGTCTTGAAGTTTCCAATCCAATCGTTAGAGATGAAAACATGATGGGTCACAGTCACCTGATACAGCAAAGCACCTGTCGGCAGTGCCTTGAGAAGGCCGTTGAGGTAAGGAACAATGGCCCTCATTCCGAGTTGTTCGCTCGTTATTTTTTTACGCTACGGAGCGATTAGTCGCAAACTGCGCATGCGCAATGTTCGCAGTGCGCCTGCGCCAAGTAAATTTGCACAAAAGTTTGTTATTTTACTCACGGCCTAACGAGGTTTTTTCATCGTTCTGCTGATCGTAGTGTGATTGACAGGAAGTGGGTGTTTCTGGGCGGAAACTGACCATTTTCTGGGAGTGTGCGAAAAAACGAAGGCGTGTCAGGGAAAAACGCGGGAGTGTCTGGAGAAACGGGGGAGTGGCTGGGCGAACACTGGGTGTGTTTGTGACGTCAAACCGGGAACGAAATTGACTGAACTGATCGCAGTGTAGGAGTAAGTCTCGAGCTACTCAGAAACAGCTAATAAATTTCTATTCGCAATTCTGCTAATCTTTCGTTCGCAATTCTGCTAAGCTAAGATGCACTCCCAGAGGGCGGCGGCTTAGCGTGTGCAATGCTGCTAAAAGCAGCTAACGAGCGAACAACTCGGAATGAGGGCCAATGGTCACTCCCAGAGATTGTAGGTGAGCCACCATCACCTTCGTGAACACCAAAGAGGTCGAAAGAGTGAGCTTGAAATTGGAAGTGGGGGTCCAGAATGGCAAAATGCAAGAATGCCCAATGGAGGTTTCCAAATCGGAATGTGCAGGTATGCATCCCGGATATCCAAGGATACCAGACACTTCCCTGGCTCCATACTTGCGATCACTGAGTGTAAGGATTACATCTTGAACCTGCTTCGGAACCACAATAATACTGGAATAAAAACTCAGCTAGTATGACAGTTCTGGGACAATCACGGCAGAAACAAGAGAGAAAAAAATAAAAATAAAAAGTGTAATTTACCACAATCACCATGGTCAGGCTGCGGCACAAGCTCCAGGGCCTGCAATGACAGTTAGACCATTAGGAATGTGACACATTTCCAGTCCTGCCACAATGAGAACAGCAGAAAGAGCACATCTGGTTACCGGCATCGGGGGAAGCTCAGGTTCTGTTTTGCTTTGCGTCACTCCATCCAGCTCATTAAACATGGACACTACAGTCAGACAGGACCCTTTAAACATAGTCCCATTAAGATGAGTCAGTGCCTGGATTACGTCCTCGTCGGAAGTCACATCCACAACAGCAATACTGAGATAAAAAGATACATAAGAGTAGACTAACAGAAAATATACGTTATGGTATAAACTTACCATTGATAACAGTATTTCTCCTAAGTCCACAGGATAACAATGGGATATGATAAAGTGACAGCGGACTTGCACAAATCGGTCAAAGCTTTTCCGGCCTCCCAGCATGCAACAGGCCCGTCCACATAGCCCCGCCTCATTGCTCAGGCAAATCAGTTGTATTCCAAAGCTCAAGGCAGGAGCATCATAGATATCCCTAATCAGGCAATAAGAACACACATGCACACCTTTCCGTACAAGGAGGAAGAGGTTAGTGAATAAAAGGATCCTCAAAATCAGGTGTGTCAGGGTGGGATCCCTGTGGATCCTGTGCATTTAGGAGAAATACAGTCATCAACGTTAAGTTCTTACCATAACGTACATTTCTCTGGCAGGGTCCACAGGTTATCCACAGGATAACAGTGGGATTTTCCAAAGCAATTTAGTGGTGGGGACGCTCCTGACTGGACAGGAGAATCCTTCGCCCGAATTCAGCGTCATGAGAGGCAAAAGTATCCAAGGCATAATGTCTAATGAATGTGTTAATGGAAGACCATGTGGCTGCCTTACGTATCTGTTCTGCTGAAGCACCACGTTGTGCTGCCCATGATGGACCTACATTACTAGTAGAGTGAGCAGACACATTAGCCGCAACAGGGAGATCAGCCTGAGAATATGCTTCTGAAATAAGTCATCCGAAGCCATCTTGCTAGCAGGCCACCCTCTCTTGTGAAATCCGTAGAGAATGAAGAGAGAATCTGTCTTTCTGATAGTACTGGTACGATCCACGTAGATCCTTAATGCACGGACCATGTCCAGCGATGCATCTCCCGCGGAAAGGCCCGGTACCTGGAAAGGCGGGACTACGATTTCATCATTGAGGTGGAATTTAGACACCACCTTCGGAAGATACCCAGATCTAGTTCTGAGAACGGCTTTACCTGGATTAAAAAAAAAAAAAAAAACAGAAATGGGGAAGGACATGATAATCCCCCTAAATCTGATACTCTTCTAGCTGACTCCATAGCCAGTAGAAAGAGAACTTTAGCTGTCAACCATTTAAGATACACTTTATTAAGTGGTTCAAACGAGGCAACTTGAAGGGCTTTCAGGACTAGACTTAAGTCCAAAGCACTGTAGGAGGAACAAAAGGAGGTTGAATGCGCAGCATTCCCTGGAAAAAAGTACGCACATCCTGTAAATTGGCAATTTTCTTTTGAAACCATACAGTCAATGCTGATACTTGCACTCTCAAGGAAGCCACCTTCAAACCCTTATCCATTTCTGCCTGAAAGAAATCTAAGACCCTGGATCCTCTGAAAGATTTTGGGTCCATACTTCTTTCACTGCACCAAAGAATATAGGTCTGCCATATTCGGTGATAAATGCGAGCTGAGGAAGGTTTCCTTGCTCTGAGCATAGTTTGAATTACCTGTTGTGAGAATCCTCTTGACATCAGGATAGAGGTTTTAAGAGCCACGCCGTCAAAGACAGTCGATCCAGATGTCTGTGATAACAAGGACCATGCATCAGCAGATCTGGATGTTGAGGGAGCAGAAGTGGAACATCCTGCGACATCCTCTGCAGATCTGTGTACCAATGTCTTCTGGGCCAAGCCGGAGCTATTAGTATCACGGCACCTTTTCCTTGCTTTATCTTTCTCACCACCCTGGGTAATAGGGAGATTGGAGGAAACCCACAAGCCAGAAGAAAATACTATTTCACAGACAGGGCATCCACAAAGATCGCTCTGGGATCCTTTGTTCTTGACCTGTATGTGAGCACTTTGTTGTTCAGACAGGACGCCATGAGATCTCTCTGGCAACCCCCACTTGTCTACTAGCGTCTGGAAGACCTCCGTGTGTAGAGCCCATTCGCTTGCCTGAATGGCGTGTCGACTGAGAAAGTCCGCTTCCCAGTTTAGGACTCCCGGAACAAACACTGCGGACAAGGCTGAAATGATGAAGTTCTGCCCACTTTAGTATGTGACTTACCGCCATCGCTTTTCGGCTGCGAGTTCCTCCTTGATGGTTAAGGTACGCCACTGCCGTCGCATTGTCCGAGCAGATCTGGACTTGTTTTCCCCGAAAAATGTCCTTTGCCTGAATCAGTGACATGTATATGGCCCGAAGTTCCAATATGTTTATTGGCAGGCAACTTTCTTACTTGGTCCACTGCCCCTGAAAACACAACCTTCCTGACACTGCTCCCCAGCCCTGGAGACTGGCATCTGTTGTCAGAATTTCCCAATCTGAAATCCGAAAGGGTCTCCCCTTTCCAGATGGGATGTCTGTAGCCACCAGGCTAATGACTTTCTTACTTCTATCGTAAGAAACAGTCTGTGTTTTTATCATCTGATGCAACCCATTCCATTTGGCAAGAATCAAACGCTGCAGAGGCCTCGAGTGGAATTGTGCATACTCCACCATGTCGAATGTTGACACCATCAAACCCATCACGCACATTGCTGCGTGAAAGGATACCTTCTGACTGTGTAACAAGTCCTGAATGCTTGACTGGACCTTTGATATCTTGTTCAGAGGTAAACTTACTCTCTGAAGACTTGAATCCAGTACAGCCCCCAAGTGAATCATCCGTTGTGACGGAACCAGAGATGATTTTGCCCAATTTATGAGCCACCCGTGTTTCTGCAGACACGTTATCGTCTGTTGCAGATGACCTAAGAGCAAATCCTGCGTCTGTGCCAGGAATAAAAGATTGTTGAGGTATGGAAATATTCTTATCCCCTGCTGGCGGAGATAAGCTGCCATTACAACCATAATCTTGGTAAATAGTCTGGTAGCTGTGGCTAACCCAAAAGGTAGGGCCTGGAACTGAAAACGCTGTTAAAAGGATAGCGAACCTGATATAGCACTGATAGGACAGTGCTATAGGCACATGTAGGTAAGCATCCTGTATATCCAGGGATACCGCGTAATCCCCTGGCTCCATGGCCAAAATGATGTAACGTTACGCCTCCATGTGAAAAAGAGGTACCCAAATGTATTTGTCCAGTACTTTGAGATTGAAAATAGGCCAAAAAGACCCATTTGTATATCCCCATTGTATCTGCACTCCAGTGGCCCCTAGTGGATGAAGGAGAAAAGTGTGGGATACAGGGAGACTCACCTCGCTTCCAAAACCTATTAATACGTTAGCGAACGTTGAGTGGATCCAGACGCTACTAGTGTACACTGCCGCTCCATGAACCTATAGTTAACACAAACGCACCAGTCACACAGCCGCCTATGCTGCGACTGGGTCCCCTACGTGTACAGTGTCTGAGACGGAGGCAGAAAACAGTTCATGGCGGAGGAAACTGGTCATGAACCAGGGGGGAGGGGCGACCAGGAGAGCATCTGACTCCCCACTGCTGACATCAACCTTAGGGATCGCGGCCTCATAATATTCCTGGAGCCTCTGATCCCAAGCGCTGGTGCACCCGAGGTGGCAGGCCACGTCAGCAACTGTTTAGTGGTCTCCCAAAACAGTGCGGTCGTGTCCGTATTCCCCTTCTAAGTGGTACCGATGCCTTACCTTCTCCCCGTGCTCCGGTTACAGCCTGGTAACGTCTGCTGGCCTGCTAGTATATCCGACACAGACATCCGCTGAAACAGCACTGAACATGGTCCGGCTCCTGCCGCACCAAACAAAAAACTGATTTGCCTGAACAAGGAGGCGGGGATATATGGACAAGCCCGTTGCATGTTGGGAGGCCGGAAAAGCTTTGACCGACTGGTGCAAATCCGCTGTTGCTCCATCATATCCCATTGTCTTCTTGTGGATAACCTGTGGACCCTACCGGAGAAAACAAACCAACCTAAGTTCCACTGGGGCAGGGATTGATGTGAATGGTAAAATATTCTCTGTCAAGTGCTGCGGAATATGTTTGCGCTATATACATAACTGTACACTGATTATACAGTTTTATTACTCATAATGCCTGGCTACAGCGTCAGCTCCGTGTATTGTCTTATACATATGTATACAATATTACCCAGAATGCCTGGCTGCAGCGCTAGTGGTGTTTTTATCCTATATAATAGAAGGCTAACATTGCGCCTCACCTCGAGGATGGGGGCGGGGTTTTTTTTTGGGGGGGGGGGTGAACGGTCACAAGTGCTGATATCACGGATACATTGTTTCGTCATTCTGACAGGCTGGTAACTAGTGTGTAAATATTTCCTACAGATCTTTTGCATCATATTAAGTCTCTTATTCAGTCTGAGAATTAAATGCCATTACCATTTCTCACTGTTCTGTGGTCTCCACACACTCAGGGGATTGTAGCTGTCAAACAGCAATAACAGATCTTTCTGAAATCAGAAACAAATGAACAATTGATTAATTGTCTGCAAATGGATATTACAGTTAGGCACCACCGGTGAGCGTATAGTTGTTAACCCAAAAGCTTTTACAATTGTAATCTGTATGTGATTTACTACTGTTGAAGGCCATGTTAAGATACCAAGTTATTTTGTGACGTATGAAAAGTGGGTGTCCTTAAGTCGTGACTGACGAAACGCTAGTCTAGAATGGGATAATACCGCATTACACTGGGCGCATTTGGTATGAGCGTCTCATTTTAGAAAATGTATCCGCGGCGCTATACTCTGCTTCTTGCCAAACACTCCTAAAATTTCAATGGGATGTAAAAAGCTACTACTATTTATCTCCTCGGTAGCTAAAAAATGCATATCACAACAATGGATTACCTCCACACCCCCATCACTTATTATGTTCAAGGAAAAATTGTTTCAAGTGTTTAAACTTAAATGGACTGAAACTACGCTTCATAAAGGATTCTCAAACTGAACAATTTTTTTCAATATGGGAAAGTTACATAGAGACCTTACCCATAGAAACCAGACCGCAAATACATAAATGTTTCCGTATGACCCTCTGGTATGAAACTAGAATATTCTTACAAGATCCACCTATCTCCCTAAATTAAAACATGGTGGATGACTTGGACATGCTTGGCTTTCACTCTTTTTTTTATTTTATTTTTAGTCCGTTGTTTTTTCTCTCTTTTATATGATTACAATGTAAAAACAGTCATACATATCTATTTTATTATACCTGGAGGAAGGAAAATTGTCAGAAAATGTATGCAATGATTCTCTTTTTGTTTTGTTCAATTGTTAAATTTATTGTACAATTTGCAATAAAAAATAAAAAAATGTATCCGCGGATTGTTACCGAGAAACAAATATGATCAGTACAATTTAGCTAATACGAAAGGGTCATTGGGCCATGGAAGTGTTCGTGATACACTAAGCGCCCTTCAGGACCTACAACTATAGCTATTGCTGTAACTGGTAGTTCCTTTACAATAGTACAAGTCGTGACAATGTCCAGGTTGTTACATTTGGGAAAAAACAAAACACATAACATAACTCTAGCTATTGTATCTGCACTCCAGTGGCCCCTAGTGGATGAAGGAGAAATATGGTCACCGAGCAGTTGGGCCAGAACCAATGAGCTCATAGGTGGCACTTTGCAGGACTTTAGAGCCAAGATCAGGACACACAGTAAAATGAGAATGGATGGCTCGTCAGACATGAAATGAAAAACCTCATCTGAAGGGACAAGTCGTCTGGGTCGAAGCAATACCTCAGGTAGTCTCCCAGCTACCCAAGCATGGCAAGGTCAGTTAAATGGTCAGGGCAGAATAAGTAACAACTCTGCATCACTATCTGTATATAGCTACCAAGACTTCCAAGGACCAAAGTGACCATGAACACGGCAATGTATTCCAGGAGTTTAGCGTCTATACCTGCCAGGCCAGAACAGAGACATGCCTCTTCTCCATCAGATATAACCACTCAATCCAACACCTTGAAGTAAATTGGGACTTTAGAGGTGTCTGAGAGACATATAAAATAAGCACATGTGGAAACGCCCAAATCTTATGCCCAGCACACTTATGCAAACCAAACTGGTCAGAACTAGCGAGGGAAAAGCTCTAAGAAACGCTGTGTTCAAATGAAACCCAAGCAAAGTGGACATTTAATTGTTTGTCGCTCCCATCTAAACTTCCTGGGAGCTACTGAACTGGAGCAACGAGCCCCGAGGATGCATTTATTAAAGATTACTGCTTGCACCCTTATGAGGTGCAAGTAATAATCAGTGTAAAGTAGGCTTTGGGGCTGGTTACAGTGACTGCAGAACTCCAGACACTTAGCACAGGAGAAGCTGCTTAATACGGGTAATCCCGCAATGGCACACAATGAGCAGCTCCCATGTAGTTTATACAAAGCTACAGACAAATGAATCACACCCCCCAAGAGATGTACCGTTAGCAGGAGAAAGTACAATTCGCCAGACGGCTTTCACCAGGATATGATCCAGCTTCCAAGAGGATTGATAAAGCTAAATATTTACCTTTTAACATAAGCTATTTACTAATACCGTAAAGCCGTAATGGCCGCTAAACCTCGTGCACGTGCTACGTACTTTGTACGCTATTTGCGTACAAAGACCTCACACGTGGTACGCAAGTTACGTACACACGCTGCGCTGGGTGTACGGAATACACACAGCGAGCGTACACACAGACAATAACCTTTTTAAACCTTAAACACAGAATATGCTTACACTGTAAACCTTAATACCGTGGTACTATAATGGTGTAACACTGAACCTTTGTGAGTATGCAAGCTGTTTGAGCAATTGAGATGCTCTGAAACCCTTAGCACTTATATGGTAAATCACACAAACACTTGTTAAGGTTCCAACACCTTACCAGATGATTTTTAGTAAGTAAAAGGGAAAAGAATACAGATTACAGCTTATACACTACAGACCTAACATTAATAACTAAACAGAATAACTAGACAAAAATATACACAATGGCGAACGAACGCAAACACAAATACATAGAATAAGAATGAATGGCTTACATTAAACGGGTAACAAAGTGGCCGCAGAGAAACATACCATACGGGGGAACACTCGCTAGCGCAACCGGATCCAGTCCTCCAATTATCCGACAGATAAATGTTGATGAGAGAGAGTACTGGCCGGTCAGGGGACAGTGACCTTTATATACACAACATACAGTACACTACAAAGGGCCCTACAATCTCATTGTTCATTGGACACAGGAATGTCTCTCTCCATTATAACAAAAGGTCATAGGTGGATTTGAACAGGTGGGCTGTGACTATTTCAAACTGTTCAGGTGGGAGGTATCCACAGGATTCCCGCCGCATGGATAATGAACTGCAAATATAGTAAATGTCCATAAACTTCTTATAGACATAACTATACGCAGGAGCGATTAATCTCTTCCTAACCAACACCGGAATGTTTCTAATAAAATACTCTTCAGTTAGGTACTAGACACCACTGTTCAACCTTTGTCAGACCCTTCGTATCATGCAAAGTGGAATCTCCATGTCCACGAACCATTTACACTAAACATACTTGCAGACATTATTAAATGGAATATTATCTACAAAACGCACTATTTTAGTTAACTATGTTATAAACGAGTCGCCCGCTACAAGCTCATAAACTCTACCGTAAATACGCATATACCGCGCGTAATCGCCGGAGCGAGTGTACGCAATTTGCGGACATGTGCACGTACGGCAGACTGAATGCACGAGCAGCGGGCATGTGCATGGGGTTAGTATATGGCAATGTGAAGCACAATATTTTTCGACTTTGACAGGATCATGGTGATGGAGGAGCACTGCCTTTAATTCCAACACTAGCATAAGAGATCAACTACTTTGGGCATAGAGTTTGGAGTATCTTAACCCTTCTGGTCAATGACAGCGGTGTACTGCAGCCTTAATGGCGGTACACACGGAGAGATCCATGCTTAAAATATAAGCTATCTGACTAGATTGCTTAGAAGTTAAGCACGGATCTCTCGTGGGTATGGCCCCCAGCGATAGTGATGCAGGTGGCACACTTCAGCGCTGTGTGAAGTGAGCGCCCCCTCCCCTTGCTCAGCACACATCTCGCTCCCAAATACTGTCCTCACTTGCTGGGACCACATTCCTCTCCCCCCCCAATCTCCCAGACACCATGCCCACGTTTTTTTTTTCTCTGCAGCTCCCAAATACTGTCCTCACTCGCTGTGGCATTCTTTTTCTCACCATCTCCCAGACACCATCCCCACGTTTTTTTTCTTTTACAGCTCCCAAACACTGTTTTCACTTGCTGGGACCACATTTTTTTTCACCACCATCTCCCAGGCACCGTCCCCACGTTTTTTTTCCCCCCACAGCTCCCAAATACTGTCCTCACTTGCTGGGACCAAATTTTATTTTTACCACCACACCATCCCCAAGTTTTTTTGTTTTTTTCTGTCCATAGCTCCCAAATACTGTCCTCACTTGCTGGGACCACATTTTTTTCCCCACCATCTCCCAGACACCGTCTCAGCGGATTTTTTTTTTTTTTTTAGAGCTCCTAAATACTATCACCAATTGCTGGGACCATATTCCCCCCCCCCCCCCCCCCCCCCATCTCCCAGACACCATCCTCACGTTTTTTTCCATAGCTCTCAAATATTGTCTTCACTTGTTGGGACCACTTTTTTTTCCCTACCATCTCCCAGACACCATCCACATGGTATTTTCCCCTTTTTTAAAGCTTCCAAATACTGTCCTCATATGCTGGGACCAAATTTTTTTCCCCACCACCTCCCAGACACCGTCCCCACTGGTTTTTTTCAAAGCTCCCAAATATGGTGCCAGCAAGTGAGGACAGTATTTTTTTCCCACCATCTCCCAGACACCGTAACTACTTTTTATTTTTTTATTTTGTGTTTCTCCACAGCTCCAAAACATTATCCTTACTTTCTGGGACTTTTTTCCCCACCATCCCCACATTTTGTTTTTTTTTTCTTTTGTACAGCTTCCAAAAACTGTCCTCACTAGTTGGAACCACATTTTTTCCCCCCCACCATCTCCCAGACACCATCCCCACATATTTCACAGCTCCCAAAGACGGTCCTCACTTGCTGGGACCACTTTATCCCAATCTCCCAGACACTGTCCGCACAGGGTTTTTTTGTTTTTGTTTTGTTTAACAGCTCAAGATACTCTCCTCATTTACTGGGACCTGATGTTTTTCTCCCCATCATCCCCCAGACACTGTCCCCACAATATTTGTTTTTTTTACAGCTCCCAAATATGGTGCCAGCAAGTGAGGACATACACATTATGTTAAGAACTGACTGTTGATAACGGTATTTCTCCTAAGTACACAGGATACATTGGGATATGATGGAGTGACAGCGGATTTGCACCAGTCAAAGCTTTCCGGCCACCCAACATGCAACGGGCCCATCCATATATTCACACCTGCTGGCTCAGGCAAATCAGTTGTTTTCCAAAGGTCAAGGCAGGAGCATCACATAGAGCCCTAATCAGGCGAGAAGAACACACATGCACACCCTTCCGTACAAGGAAGAGGTGAGTAAAAGGATCCTCAAATCAGGCGCGTCAGGGTGGGATCCCTGTGGACTTAGAAGAAATACCGTTACCAATGGTAAGTTCTTACCATAACTTATATTTCTCCTGCAGGGTCCACAAGGTATCCACAGGATAGATTGGGATGTCCCAAAGCAATTTAGTGGTGGGGACGCTCCTGATTGGACAGGAGAATCGTTTGCCCAAACTCATCGTCCGGAGATACTACATAATGTCTAATGAATGTGTTAATGTTAGACCATGTGGCTGCCTTACATATCTGTTCTGCTGAAACACCACACTGTGCTGCCCATGATGGACCTACCTTACTAGTAGAGTGAGCAGAGACATTAGCCGCACCAGGGAGATAAGCCTGAGAATATGCTTCCGAAATAGTCATCCGAAGCCACCTCGCCAGTGTCTGCTTATCAGCAGGCCATCCTCTCTTATGAAATCCATAGAGAGCAAAAAAAGAATGTCTGATAGCACTGGTACGATCTACGTAGATCCTTAAGGCACAGACTACGTCCAACGATGCATCTCCCATAGAAAGGTCCGGCCCTTGAAAACCCGGGACTACAATTTCTTCGTTAAGGTGGTATTTAGACACCACCTTAGGAAGATACCCAGATTTAGCTCTTAGACATAAGTAATCAGAGAATTTAACAGTATACTACACAATTTGTGACTGTCATCACTTTAAGATTTGTTAAATTGACACACAATCCGACCCTACCCTGCTTAGCACCAGCATTGAGGATCAGAATAGACAGAAAGCTGACAAAATTATAGCAAAGTTATCACACTACCAGTCAGTCACAGGTTATACATTAGTATAATAAGCAATATGGGCACAATCAACATTTCAAGTATGTAGAAGAACATATTACTGCATTACTTTATAAAAACGTATTTAGACGCATAACGAATGAAACCACAGTAATAGTATATAGACTCTCTTGCATTATGCACTTATCCAACTATTCAGAATCAAAAGGCATATAGAAACTTAGTGCTGTATAACCCTGTACTCAGTAGTGGGATACAGGGAGTCTTACTCCGCTTCCAGGACCAATCAGTATGTTTGCGAATGCTGAGTGGATCCAGATGCTGTAAGTTTACACTATTGCTCCGTGAACCTATAGTGAACACTGACGCACGAGTCACACAACCGCCTATGCTGTGACTGTGTCCCCCGAGTACACAGCGTCACGGATGGAAGCGAGAAAACCGTTCATGAACTGGGGGTAGGGGAGACCGGGGGAGCGTCCGACTCCCCACTGCTGACACCAACCCTAGGGATCGCAGCCTCATACTACCCCTGGAACCTATTATCCCTAGGGCCTAGCGCTGGTGCACTCTTGGTGGCAGCCGCGTCAGCAACTGTTTGGTAGTCTCCTCCCAAAACAGTGTGGCTGTGTCCGTGTTCCCCCTCTAAGCAGAACCGATGCCTTACTGTCTACCCGTGCTCCGGACACGGCCTGGTAACGTCTGCTGGACCTGCTAGTTTTATCCGACACAGACGCCCAACGAAACAGCACTGTACTCGTGGGTAAGCGTTGTCGCGAACCGGTGGGGAGTTGTTAGAGCGACTCTTTCTAAGGTACATTAAGAGACACTGTTTAGAAAGATCACTCAGAAAAAATAGTAAGACTATAAAAATAGAATAAAAAAAACCAACAACTTATGGCTGCTAAAAACCAGCAGCCCTTAGACCATGGTCCGGCTCCTGCTGCACCAAACAAAACTTTTGCCTGAGCCAGGGATATATGGACAGGCCCGCTGCATGCTGGGTGGCCAGAAAGCTTTGACCGTTTGGTGCAGATCCGCTGTCGCTCCACCATATCCCAATGTATCCTATGGATACCCTGTGGACCCTGCAGGAGAAAATAGGGAGTTGACATTTTTTGTGTCATCAATTTTCACCTCCACAATTGCACGTGTCAACATTTTTAAACTTTCTACCTATTCCATGTCGACATTTTGACCCATACAAAAGGGAAAATCCTGGCATTTATAGAAACTGAACTATAGGTGTCTGCTAGCTTTGCAGTCACGCCTAAAATTAAGGCGACTAATGGAGAAAACAGAGTGCACCAGATGTGATCATGTGAAATTTACCTTAGTGACATCTCTTGAGAGGTTGTCCACGTACAGTTTATGCTCCAGCTTTCCAGCAAAATAATGCCCTGTGGTCAGAGATAACAGCGACTGTTAGTCAGCTTTTAGGGACTTATTCCGCTATCCACATCACATCATATGGGTGCCAGTAACTAGTAGTCTGGAGACTGATGTCGGGAAGCTCAGTAAATACACGCAGAACCTAAACCTGCAGTGCCCCACAGTGGATGTTAATTTTGAGATTTTTGTGCGTGTATGAAATCCTTTTCTCAGTCTGTTGAATGCACTGGGACAATAAGAGGTACACACGTGAAGAACGGGAGCTTGGACACTTTAAATCTAGCTGCAAAGGCTCACGAGCTCATCTCAGTCTATGCCCCAGTGGATGCATGGGAGATCAGTAGTTGTCCTTAAAAGATCCTACAAAACCAGAGGTAGAGGGAAAACCCACTCTCTCCACAATCCCGAAAAAATAAGATTTTAAACCTACTGGTAAATCTTTTTCTCCTAGTCCGTAGAGGATGCTGGGGACTCCGTAAGGACCATGGGGTATAGACAGGATCCGCAGGAGACATGGGCACTATAAAGAAGTGGGTGTGCACCGACTCCTCCCTCTATGCCCCTCCTCCAGACCTCAGTTAGAGAACTGTGCCCAGAGGAGACGGACAGTACGAGGAAAGGATTTTTGTTAATCTAAGGGCAAGATACAAACAAGCCCACACCATCCACACAGTACAACTTGGAACATACAAACCAGTTAACAGTATGAAACAAAACAGCATCAGCCAGAGACTGATCAAAACTGTAACATAAAACTTATGTAAGCAATAACTATATACAAGTCTTGCAGAATTTTGTCCACACTGGGACGGGCGCCCAGCATCCTCTACGGACTAGGAGAAAAAGATTTACGGGTAGGTTTAAAATCTTATTTTTCTCTTACATCCTAGAGGATGCTGGGGACTCCGTAAGGACCATGGGGATTTTACCAAAGCTCCAGACCGGGCGGGAGAGTGCGGATGACTCTGCAGCACCAATTGAGCAAACATGAGGTCCTCCTCAGCCAATGTATCAAACTTGTAGAATTTAGCAAAAGTGTTTGACCCCGACCAAGTAGCCGCTCGGCAAAGCTGTAATGCCGAGACGCCTCAGGCAGCTGCCCAAGAAGAGCCCACCTTCCTAGTGGAATGGGCCTTTACCGAATTTGGTAACTGCAATCCAGCCGTAGAATGAGCCTGCTGAATCGTGTTACAGATCCAGTGAGCAATAGTCTGTTTAGAAGCAGGAGCGCCAACCTTGTTGGCTGCATACAGGACAAACCGTGCCTCGGTTTTCCTAACCTGAGCTGTCCTGGCTACATACATTTTTAAGGCCCTGACTACATCAAGGGACTTGGAATCCTCTAAGTCACCCGTAGCCACAGGCACCACAATAGGTTGGTTCATATGAAAAGATGAAACCACCTTAGGCAAAAATTGAGGACGAGTCCTCAATTCTGCTCTATCCACATGGAAAATCAGATAGGGGCTCTTGTGAGACAAAGCCGCCAATTCGGACACCCGCCCTGCAGATGTCAAGGCCAACAACATGACCACCTTCCAAGTGAGAAATTTTAATTCAACTGTTTGAAGAGGCTCAAACCAGTGAGATTTTAGGAACTGTAACACCACGTTCAGGTCCCATGGTGCCACTGGGGGCACAAAAGGAGGCTGGATATGCAGCACTCCCTTTACAAAAGTCTGGACTTCTGGGAGAGAAGCCAATTCCTTCTGAAAGAAAATTGATAGGGCCGAAATCTGTACCTTAATGGAGCCAAACTTTAGGCCCATATCCACTCCTGTCTGTAGAAAGTGGAGAAAACGGCACAGATGGAAATCTTCCGTAGGAACATTCTTGGCTTCACACCAAGATACATACTTCCTCCAGATACAGTGATAATGTTTCGCCGTCACCTCTTTCGTAGCCTTAATCAGAGTAGGGATGACCTCCTCCGGAATACCTTTCCCCGCTAGGATGTGGTGCGCCATGCCGTCAAACGTAACCGCGGTAAGTCTTGGAACACGCAGGGCCCCTGCTGCAACAGGTCTTCCCTCAGAGGAAGAGGCCACGGATCTTCTGTGAGCATTTCCTGAAGATCTGAATACCAGGCCCTTCGAGGCCAATCTGGAACAATGAGTATTGTCTGCACTCTTTTTCGTCTTATGATTCTAAGTATTTTTGAGATGAGCAGAAGAGGGAACACAGACCGACTGAAACACCCATGGCGTCACTAGGGCGTCCACCGCTACTGCCCGAGGGTCCCCTGACCTGGCACAATACCTCCGAAGCTTCTTGTTGAGGCGTGACGCCATCATGTCTATTTGAGGAAGTCCCCAATGACTTATCTCTGCAAAAACTTCTTGATGAAGTCCCCACTCTCCTTGATGGAGATCGTGTCTGCTGAGGAAGTCTGCTTCCCAGTTGTCCACTCCCGGAATGAAGACTGCTGACAGAGCGCTTACGTGATTTTCCGCCCAGCGAAGAATCCTGGTGGCTTCCGCCATTGCCACTCTGCTCCTTGTCCCGCCTTGGCGGTTTACATGAGCCACGGCTGTGACATTGTCTGATTGAATCAGAACCGGTAGGTCGCGAAGAAGATTCTCTGCTTGTCGTAGGCAGTTGTATATGGCCCTCAATTCCAGTACATTGATGTGTAGACAAGCCTCCTGGTTTGACCACAGTCCCAGAAAATGTCTTCCTTGTGTGACTGCTCCCCATCCTCGGAGGCTCGCGTCCGTGGTCACCAGAACCCAGTCTTGAATGCCGAACCTGCGACCCTCGAGAAGGTGAGCACTCTGCAGCCACCACAGGAGAGACACCCTGGCCCTGGTGGACAGGCCTATTTTCCGATGTATTTGTAGATGGGACCCTGACCACTTGTCCAGAAGGTCCCACTGAAACGTCCTCGCATGGAACCTGCCGAAGGGTATGGCCCCGTAGGTCGCCACCATTTTTCCCAGTACTTGAGTGCATTGATGGACTGACACTCTTTTCGGTTTTAACAGGTCTCTGACCATGTTCTGGAGTTCCTGGGCTTTTTCCATCGGGAGAAAAACCCTGTTTTGTTCCGTGTCCAGAATCATGCCTAAGAAAGATAGCCGAGTCGTTGGAACCAACCGTGACTTTGGTAGATTTAGAATCCAACCGTGTTGTTGTAACACTCTCAGGGAGAGCGACACGCTTTTCAGCAATTGATCTCTCGATCTCGCTTTTATCAGGAAATCGTCCAAGTAAGGGATAATTGTGACTCCCTGCCTGCGCAGGAGCACCATCATCTCCGCCATTACCTTGGTGAAAATCCTCGGGGCCGTGGAAAGCCCAAACGGCAACGTCTGAAACTGGTAATGGGTCCTGTACAGCGAATCTCAGGTACGCCTGATGAGGGGGATATATGGGGACATGAAGGTATGCATCCTTTATGTGTAGTGATACCATAAAATCCCCCCCTTCCAGGCTGGAGATTACTGCCCGGAGCGATTCCATCTTGATTTTGAACTTTTTCAAGTACAGGTTTAGGGATTTTAGATTTAGAATGGGTCTGACCGAGCCATCCGGTTTCTGGACCACAAACACGGTCGAATAGTACCCCTTCCCCTGTTGGACTAGGGGAACCTTGATAATCACTTGCTGTTGACAGTTTTTGAATTGCAGCTAAAACTATTTCCCTCTCTGGGGGAGAAGCTGGTAAAGCAGATTTGAAAAATCGGCGAGGAGGCACCTCTTCGAATTCCAGCTTGTAGCCTTGGGATACAATTTCCATCGCCCAAGGATCCACGTCTGACTGAACCCAGACCTGGCTGAAGAGTCGAAGACGTGCCCCCATCGGCGCGGACTCCCCAGCGTCATGCGGTGGATTTAGTAGAAGCCGAGGAGGACTTCTGCTCCTGGGAACTAGCCGTAGCAAGCATTCTTTTCCCTCTACCTTTAACTCTGGCGAGGAAGGAAGAATCCCGACCTCTTCTGGACTTATGCGACCAAAAGGACTGCATCTGATATTGTGGTGTTTTCTTTTGCTGTGGGGGAACAAAGTAAAAAAGTAGATTTACCCGCGGTAGCTGTGGAAACCAGGTCCGCGAGACCCTCCCCAAATAAAACCTCACCCTTGTAAGGCAAAACTTCCATATGTCTCTTTGAGTCAGCATCACCTGTCCATTGGCGGGTCCACAGGGCTCACCTAGCAGAAATTGCCATGGCGTTGGCTCTTGAACCTAACAGCCCAACATCTCTCGCAGCGTCTCATATATAAGGCTGCGTCTTTAATGTGACCCAAGGTCAATAAAATGCTATCCCTATCTAGGGTATCAATGTCAGATGACAAGTTATCTGCCCATGCTGCTACTGCGCTACAAACCCAAGCCGACGCTATTGCCATGTGCATAAATTGATTTTAAGGTAGTTTCCTCTCAGCGATCAGCAGGATCCTTGAGGGCTGCCGTGTCTGGAGACGGTAGCACCACCTTTTTGGACAAGCGCGTCAAAGCCTTGTCCACCCTGGGCGAGGATTCCCACCGTAACCTGTCCTGTGCAGGGAAAGGATACGCCATAAGAATTCTCTTGGGAATCTGCAGTTTCTTGTCTGGAGTTTCCCAAGCCTTTTCAAAGAACGCGTTTAGCTCATGAGATGGGGGAAAGGTTACCTCAGGTTTCTTTTCCTTAAACATGCGCACCCTCGTGTCAGGGACAGAGGGGTCATCTGTGATATGCAAAACATCTTTTATTACAATAATCATATAATGAATACTTTTGGCCACCCTTGGGTGTAACCTCGCATCATCGGAGTCGACACTGGAGTCAGAATCAGTGTCGGTATCAGTGTCTGCTACTTGGGACAGGGGACGTTTCGGAGACCCTGGAGGGCCCTATGATACAGCCAAAGCCATGGATTGACTCCCTGTTTTTTCTCTGGACGCTGCTTTGTCCATTCTCTTATGCAATAAAGACACATTTGCATTTAAAACATTCCACATATCCAACCAATCCGGTGTCGGCATCGCCGACGAAGACACCACAATCATTTGCTCCACCTCCTCCTTAGATGAGCCTTCCGCTTCAGACATGCCGACACACACGTACCAACACCCCTACACACTCAGGGATAGATATATATATATATATATATATATAAACATACATACATACATACATACATACACACACACGCAGTATATGGAGACAGTCCCCCAATAAGGCCCTTTGGAGAGACAGAGAGAGAGTATACCAGCACACACCCAGCGCCACCGGACACTGGAATAAAATCCCAGTCAGTACAGCGCTTTTATATAAATAAACTCACTACGCCAAATAAATGTGCACCCCCTCCCCCCCTCTTTTTTGCCCTCTGTACATGTGTTCAGCAGGGGAGAGTCCAGGGAGCCAGCTTATCTGCAGCGTGCTGTGGAGAAA
This sequence comes from Pseudophryne corroboree, assembly GCF_028390025.1. Classification (NCBI taxonomy): domain Eukaryota; kingdom Metazoa; phylum Chordata; class Amphibia; order Anura; family Myobatrachidae; genus Pseudophryne; species Pseudophryne corroboree. The sequence goes on along the minus strand of NC_086455.1, from coordinate 6,927,809 downwards.
ATGGTGCTGGTTAGTGCTGAGGAATCAAGCTCCGCCCCCCTCACCGGCGGGCTTCGATCCCGCTCAAATCTTTATACTGGCGGGGTTTTTTGTAATGTACTGCCTCCGCAGTATATATCTATGCCAGTGTCCCTAGAGGTTTCATAATTGCTGCCCAGGACGCCCCCCCTGCGCCCTGCACCCATACAGTGCCGCTAGTGTGTGTGTGAATGTGGGAGCAATGGCGCGCAGCGTTACCGTTGCGCAGTACCTCATTGAAGATCTGAAGTCCTCTGCCGCCTTTGAAGTCTTCTTTCTTCTCATACTCACCCGGCTTCTATCTTCCGGCTCTGTGAGGAGGACGGCGGCGCGGCTCCGGGACGAACGGCGAGGGTGAGACCTGCGTTCCGACCCTCTGGAGCTAATGGTGTCCAGTAGCCTAAGAAGCAGAGCCTATTATCTAAGTAGGTCCGCTTCTCTCCCCTCAGTCCCACGATGCAGGGAGCCTGTTGCCAGCAGTGCTCCCTGAAAATAAATAACCTAACAAAATTATTTTTTCAGAGAAACTCAGGAGAGCTCCCTGTAATGCACCCAGTCTCCTCTGGGCACAGGATCCAACTGAGGTCTGGAGGAGGGGCATGGAGGAGCCAGTGCACACCCATCTAAAGTCTTTAGAGTGCCCATGTCTCCTGCGGAGCCAGTCTATACCCCATGGTCCTTACGGAGTCCCCAGCATCCTCTAGGACTTAAGAGAAAGACAACAAAGCAAGAAACAAAACCAAACAAATTGCATAAAGTGCATCTAGTACCCAATAGTGTACTAGAAAATTATTTGACAAACACCAAAACCCATTTTATCCTTCTCATTCACTGGGGGAGGAGAAGGGGGGGGCGACACTATAATAACATGGGGATGCGGCAAAGGCCCATACACACTTGCCGATAAAATGAGCTTTGTCCTCATATCCCCCCCCCACCCCCCCCTGGCGACGTTGTTAATTTTAATCGGCAAGTGTGTATGCCGCTAGCAACAAACGATACACAGCCCCAAGGGTCGGCAACTATCGTTGGTTGCTGTCGGCAGTTCATGCAAGCATGGCAGGCGGCTGCGTCACGTCACTGAGCGATATGGGCAGTCATATAGCTCCGTGTGTACAGGCGGCCCCCAACTGCCCTTCCTGGGAGGTGACACACTAGACGACGCACATAGAGTGACATCAAGTGTGTGTGAGCCTTTAGGGAAGGTAGGCCAAGAAGAAGTTGCAATGCACAGTAAAATCAAGTCCAAATTTTCTTTCATCTCTGAAAGCAAAACCAGGAGACCTCCACTGGTATGGCGGAAAACACCCTCAGAGTTACAGGGATAATCTGACCTGCCCCAAATATAAGTATTGAAGTAAACCAGAAAGTGCCACCCAGAGGGCACAGAGTATAGGTGGTGAGGAGTGTCCAGACAGTGTAGAGATTTATAATGCACATGCTTATGGCTGAGCCTCTATACCAGTGGTTCTCATCATCGGTCCTCAAGTACCCCCAACAGTTCATGTTTTCCAGGTCACCTAGCTGGTGCATAGGAGTATTCATTACTCACCGACACATTATAAAAGACCCACAGATGGAGAAAATTATTTCACTTGCAATCCTGTGAGGAGATCTGGAAAACAAACTGTTGGGGGTATTGAGGCCAGAGGTTGAGAACCACTGCTCTATACCCTATAAAGGGTCTTCAGTGTCCCAGAAGTGGATGAAAGAGAAAATGTACTTTGCATAGAGATTCCCATTAATGGTTGGGTCAGTGCACTTCATATCATATTTGTATACAGAAAAAAATATTAATAACTGTAATTTAGGGGTATATTCAATAAGGATCGGATCCATTCTGACATGCATTTGTCGGAATGGATCTGACAACCCCTACTCAATCTCATTTCAATTCGACTTTTAAAAAGTCGAATTGAGATGAGGTACCCTGAGGAGGAGAGGGAGTGGGAGCCGCAGGGACAGCCGCGAGCAGACGGAGATCAGCGCTTACAGCAACGCTGCAGGAGGATGTCACACAGCCGGCCGACCTCACGGCAGTGTCCACCCGGCTCCAGCAAGCGTGACCTCACTTGCTGGAGCCGGGTGGACGCTGCCTTGAGCGGCACGGCTGTGAGACATCCTGCTGCAGCGCTGATCTCCCCCTGTGGCTCCCCCCTCTCCTCCTCTGAGTCCCACATCTCAGTCTGACATTTTTTTTATGTCGGACTGAGATGGTCGGAAACGGGGCCAAATTCAACAGGAATCCTGTCGAATTTGGCCCCGTTTTATTCAAGAGTACGTGAATCGGCAGCTTTACCGCCTATTCACGTACTATTAGACAAGTCGAATTTCACGACTTGTCGAATAAAAACTGCTGGGACTGAATAGGTCGAATCACTATTCGACCTTCTAAAGTCGAAAACTGCCGTCTTTTCGACAGACGGCAGTTTTCGACCCTAATTGAATATACCCCTTAGAGGTAAAGGTCCCATTAACCCAACACAAACTGTCCTCTTACCGCACGAGCTGCTGGGGATCTCTTGGTCATTTGACTCGGACTGTAGGACTGTCTTCAGATCCTGAAATATAATAGACCAGCACATTACAATAAAGACCATTACACACAAATATACACAAGGCTGTGATCAATAACTGTGTGAACGTACTGATGTAGAGTTGCGCCTCCCTATAATTACAGTCCAGACTCGTAGAAAATAGATAGCACATTCATAAAGTGATTAAGGAAATTTGCACCTTAATCACTGGACTGCACACCCTATTACTACAGATATTAAGAGGTGCTATCATGCTGAGGCTTCTACAGTCAGACAACTGAGTGGTCAGCGGATCTTTCTCTTCCAGCGTTGGCAGCAGAGCGCGCTATATACATTTATATATCTATATTTTATATAGTCTCATGATACATATAGAAGGTCAGGATAAAAACCGCATACAGTGACCTTGAACAGAAAGGTACGGAGGCCACCGCCCATATGAGCCTACAAGCTAAGAGGCTCAGTGAGAACGTGTAGCAGATGGATGGGAAACCGCGTTATTATGACAAGATAGCAGCATCCCCAGCCTCTGCCGGCGCCAATGGTGCATCATTGCAGACACCAGGAGAGATAGCAGAACCGTTACTGCCAAAGGATGAATGGGGATGGCAGTTACACTCTCTGGGCTCAGATGAACGAAGATATCCTGAACAACCGGCTATTTTGTTTAATGACTCCTGTACGCCGCTTTGAAATTTCCCATTGCCTTCACAAGCTGTAAAGGCTTTATATTTTTGAGGACATGAAACGGAGCTGAGAGGAGCAGATTGTCGCTTTTTGATACCCACTCTCATGCACGTGTGACAATGAAAACACTGAGGATATCCCTAAGGGAGAGTACACTCAGAAATAGCTGGCATCTAGGTCTCCACCAGCCATACCCAAGGTTTTCCCTGTGGAGACCATGAACTCCACCCCAGGCAAAAATTCATTTTAATGTGCAAAAAGAAGCCAAGGAAAGATGGAAAAATCTCCAAAAGGCATCAAATTACAGATTAGACATTCTTATAACATGTCAAAAAAAGTTCGATTTTATTTCCATCATTTACACTTTCAAAAGAACAGAAAACAAAAAATGGCGTCTGCAAAAGTTTGGGCACCCTGCAGAGTTAATACCTTGTACTGCCCCCTTTGGACAGCTGAGACCTGGCAGTGTCATGGATTGTTCTCAATCATCGTCTGGAAAGACCAGGTGATGTCAATCTCAAAGGTTTTAAAAGCCCAGACTCATCTGACCTTGCTCCAACAATCAGCACCATGGGTTCCTCTAAGCAGTTGTGTAGAACACTGAAACTGAGAATAGTTGACGCTCACAAAGCAGGAGAAGGCTATAAGAAGATAGCAAAGCGTTATCAGATGCCCATATCCTCTGTTCGGAATGTAATTAAGAAATGGCAGTCGTCAGGAACAGTGGAAGTTAAAGCAAGATCTGGAAGACCAAGAAAAATATCAGACAGAACAGCTAGCAGGATTGTGAGAAAAGCAAGTCAAAATCCACGTTTGACTGCACGATCCCTCCAGGAAGATCTGGCAGACACTGGAGTTGTGGTACACTATTTCACTATAAGGAGATACTTGTACAAATATGGTCTTCATGGAAGAGTCATCAGAAGAAAACCTCATCTACGTCCTCACCACAAAAATCAGCGTTTGAAGTTTGCAAATGAACATATAGACAAGCCTGATGCATTTTGGAATAAAGTTCTGTGGACCGATGAGGTTAAAATAGAACTTTTTGGCCGGAATGAGCAAAGGTACGTTTGGAGAAGGAAGGGCACAGAATTTAATGAAAAGAACCTCTGTCTAACTGTTAAGCATGGGGGTGGATCAATCATGCTTTGGGGTTGTATTGCAGCCAGTGGCACAGGGAACACTTCACGAGTAGAAGGAAAAATGGATTCAATAAGATTCCAGCAAATTTTGGACGCTAACTTGATGCCATCTGTGAAAATGCTGAAGTTAGAGAGAGGCTGGCTTCTACAAATGGATAATGATCCTAAACACACCTCAAAATCCACGGTGGATTACATCAAGAGGCGTAAACTGTAGGTTTTGCCATGGCTTTCACAATCTCCTGACCTCAACATAATTGAAAATCTATGGATAGACCTTAAAAGAGCAGTGCGTCACAGACAGCCCAGGAATCTCAAAGAACTGGAAGACTTTTGTAAGGAAGAATGGGCGAAGATAACTCAAACAAGAATTGAAAGACTCTTGGCTGGCTACAAAAAGCGTTTACAAGCTGTGATACTTGCCAAAGGGGGCAGTACAAGGTATTAACTCTGCAGGGTGCCCAAACTTTTGCAGACGCCATTTTTTGTTTTCTGTTCCTTTGAAAGTGTAAATGATGGAAATAAAATAGAACTTTTTTTGACATGTTATAAGAATGTCTTATCTGTAATTTGATGCCTTTTGGAGATTTTTCCATCTTTACTCGGCTTCTTTTTGCACATTAATATGAATTTTTGCCTGGGGTGCCCAAACTTTCAATCCCGTGTGTGTGTGTGTGTGTGTGTGTGTGTGTGTGTGTGTACATACATACATACATACATATATATACACATACACAAATGAAGAATTCAGTGTACCTGGCCAGGCGGAATGGCAAAGCTACTCTGCTAGGTTCCTCATATCGGGACACCCAGGACGCATTTACCAATCTGATAGAAGGAACCATTTTCAGAAACAGCCTTTGCTACCCCTTTGTAAGCCTGTGGAACTAGCTAAGTATTATACCTAGCCATGGTCTATTTAGAAGTCTATCATCCCATCTACGCTCTTCACAAGCAATATAGACTAAGGGGGGAGATGTATTAACCATGCGCACAGTGCCGAAATGGCTCTTCCCACTTTACCTTTTTTTTTTTTTTTTAATTCCTTTTTTTATTTCAGTTGAAGCATAACAAAAAATTCCACTTTGCCTTTTTACAGTTCCTATACTGCCCCGCACATAGACACCATGCACACACTGCCACAGTAATACAAGGTGGAGAAGCGTTATCGCACATGATACCATTTCTCCTCCATAATGTCAGTTTATACTTCTATCTAAGTCCTCTAGGCCCTGACCACATCCAGAGAGTGAAAAGTGGCCTCTTCTTCCAGAGAACCACCCGGAGTACAGCTGGGATCACAATGTCCCGATTCCGGTGGAAGCTGAAGAAAAGTTTGGGTTGAAAGGCAATCCTAGTTGGAGAACAGCCCTATCTTCAAAGTAAAAAGGAGACAATAGAGAAGTGTCCAGCTCCAAAATTTTGCTGGCTGTAGAGATGGCATATATCAGCATTTCCCAAACCGGCAGTGAGTGTTTTCAAGGTGTCCTCAGGCACCTGTAGATCATTTGTTAGGCAATTAACACCACCTGTGCTCCAGCTGGGTGATATGGAAAACATGCACGGTTAGGGTTCTATGAGGACTGGCTTTGAGAAACACTGGCCTAGACAAAAGGTAGTCTTACAGGTAAGAAACGTCAACTCAATCAAAAATCCTAGAGTTGGAAAGGAGGGTGCTGAAAGACAGTGAGCACCATTTTCGATACCCCACTGGGGGAGAGGTATGGAGGCTACATAGGCACCACTTTCCTTTAAGTGTCAACATCCGTTAAATGTGGGAGATTTCTCTGAAAGAAAAATCGGGTACAAGTCGGATCTCAAGATATTTTATAAACCATTTTATCACTAATGGAAGGAATGCTACTGGAGATATCGGGTAAAACAGACAGAGGCCCTGAGGCACTGTCATGGTGTCTACCAACACCACCTTTGGATCCCTTGACAGACTTTTGGATGAACGGAATTGCTTGCTAAGAAAATCTGCTTCCCAGTTCTTCTCCAGCCTTGAGATGAACATGTGGATAAGTGGAACATTTTGCTCTACCTATCGCATGAACTTGCTGGTTTCTCTTATAATCTGGGAGCTCCTGGTGCCACCCTGATTGAGAGGGTGGCTGTCATTAGTGAGCGCCCGACCGAGCAATTCAATTGTTGCTTAGTTCAAGCGTCAGTTAGCTGCAGGAGACACATTTCTGCATGCAGGATCATGAATGCGCCAAGTCTCCCATTTGAGCATCCTAACCAGGACTTTAGATGGGTTTTAGCCGCTATACGAGGCTAAACCCGGTCTATCTGGGCGCAACAGCGGTAAATGGTGCCCGGGAACAGCTGAACTACTTTGTCGAGTGCCCTTTATTACAACGGTGTCCAAAACAACGGAACAGCCCATAAAGACTTTGTTTTACTTTAAAGTGCTTAATTTTTTGTCCGGATAACCACAGTATAGTTATAACTTACATCAGTTACATAAAACGGGAAATTTTCATTGAATGTTCCATCTTCAGCTTTCACGTCTGTTATGGTAGAGAAAAAATAAATTAATTTAAAAAAAGACTACAGTATTACTAATATACAATATCATGTTTTTCCATTCCCAAGTGGAGGCTGCAGACTTCTCTCCTCCAGCTTACCTTTAGCAGGGAGCCTCATGGTGCTGTCAGAGGCTGGTACAGGAGCCTTTACCTGTAACTACAAAAGAAAACACTGCCTAAGAATATTTAAAATTAAACCAGGGCTGAATCCTGACCCATTACCTGACCAAAGATTTCACCTGTCACCCAGTGCTCCAGTCACCATCTTCCTGCAACCACTGTAGGTCAGTGACTGAATCCACGAGATTACATACCCACCCAACCTTTGCAGGAAAACCTTCTATGTCTGACAGGTTTTCCTGCAATGGTTGGGTATGGGATAGTGACGTCTCTCGCACGTCAAGTACAACTCTCTCCTCCATAGCGAATGTCTATACCCACATCTCACCTCGCTCACTATCTCTTCTAGTGGCTGCCTGCCCCTAGTAGTGTAAGGCTACTCCTTTGCTCCCGTACATCTCGGCTGTAGGGTGTACTGAGAATTGTGCTGCTAATTGTTACCTGCTCTCTGTTTTAGTTAATCAGTTATTGTAATGTTAAGTTCATTGTACCCTGTATTGTTCCAATATCTGACGTACGTGAAAAGCTTATGGCGAATTATAAATAAAATGTAATAGGCTGCATTCTCAGTGATGTCACTGGATCCTAGCGATATGATTGGATGCACCGCCGTAAAATTAGGTCTAAATCACAAAATGGATGCATAAGAGAAAATAAGAGGTTTTGGGACAATACATGTTCCGAGAAATATATGGCTATAAACCTGCACACAAAATGTTATGTACTAAGCAAGAAAGCATCTATCGCTGAAACAATAGTTTAATGCACTACAGTTTTGCCGTTAAGTTTGCCATGCCCTGCAGAAGAGCGTACGCATCTATAGGCCCTCCCTCTTGAAGTTGAGTGGAGCCAATGGGCATTGGCACGTATGAAGAGCTTAATGAGGGTGTGGATGGAAAAGCGGGTTATACTCAAGAGGCCCATACATAAAGATACACGTCTTTCACCTAAAGTCTCGCACCAAGGACAGGTTTGGTGCAAGTGTGCACAGATCATGGCAGCTATGAAGCCTTGCGCATGGAAAAGGGTGGCGCGGCAGAATAGATCTCTACAGCTCCGCACATTCTCACCCATGCACACGATTCAAGTAACTACAGTCGACCAGCGTATAACTGTGCACCATTCCCACCTACAGCTAGTGAGAGACTATCACCTGCAGGGCGCCTGGCTTTCTTTTATAATCCCTGGAAGATGGCTTCACGATCAGATTACGGCCATAGAGGGAGGTCCCGTTCAGTTTGGTGATGGCTTGCGAGGCGTTCTCCTCTGACGTCAATTGAACAAATGCATAGCTGTAAATGAGAAACAAAACTTACGCACGCACCCAAGGAGTACCAGCAAATCTGACATCATGTAACGGAAACAGATAGAGCAGCGGCTGCTTTCATCTCACAAACACATCAGAGATCGTAGTATAAGATCTTGTTACAGTGACAGTAATTTCCTGTTTAGGAGCTCCTTTGGTATTGGTTCTGCATGACGGGCAGAAAGAACGCTACATACGCTTTAGCTTGCATAGACTTTGTAACACTTATAGAACTTAGGTAAAATGAAAATGGTGAGGATGGGAGAGGCAGGCTGTGAAAGAACGAGAGTCTGGGAGCTTCTGACAATCTTCCCCCCTTCAACAGCAACCAGACCCAACACCTTAAACCTCAGGAGGGTGTGAGCGGTCTCTGGACTGGTTGAGTAAAACAACTGAACAGCTCCCAGGATCGTTACTACCATATGGTTCTGTGGCCGGAGACTCGTCCAACATGATAAACTTGTGGTGCATTCGCCATTATCTAAATGGACGAGACACTGCTTGGTACCATTTACTGTAAAAGTATGTTTAATAATGTTATATGTAGTACTCTATGTATGACTGTAGAATTGCATATTTAAAATGCACTGACATTAGGAAACCGTTCCTGAGACATTCTCACAGAGGAAGTCATATTGTAATGAACCTAGTCAGTGCACTCTAGGCGACATCTTGGATCTTGGCAGTATCCTCTTGAAAGGCGTTAATGAAAGACTTGTGTTTCTCTATGTAAAGCGTCTAGTAGATTTGAAATCAATGTTTTCATGTACATTTCTCATACAGATTCTGTACGAGGGGCAGGAAGAAAATTTTGCTGCACCTTTTTGAAATGTAATTTTTATTTATGTGTTGTAAGATAGCTGGTCTGATTGATATCCAAATCCTAAAAAAGGTATATGGGGAGGATTTCACCATGCTAATGTGTCTTCTGGCTCTATGAAGAGGGCTGTGAGCCCCGAGTCGGAGAGAAAGTTATTTTCGGACTGATACCCCTTTCACACAAAGTCAAATTACCAGGTGAAGAAGTTGAATGCCGGGTAAAAGCCAGGATTTACAGACATTGCTATCTGAAAAGAGTACGAGAGAGATATGTGTTGTAAACATCTTGTACGCTGTACCCTCTGAGCAATGCTCGGAAAGAGGACAGTTCTTTTCAAAGAGTTTTTTTGAGCAATTACCATCTAGCCTACAAAGCGCCTGCCTTCTTCTTGCGACCAGCAGGAATGCAACACAAACACACGCAACCCCGTTCTCCGCCTTCTCTGCGCTGAGCACAACGTCTCCAGCTGCCGATGCAGGCTTTGATCAATTGTGGTCTAACAGCAGTCAGCAGGTGTGGCAGCAGCATATCCTTGCATACACAGCAGCAGGCGGGTCAGGTGCCGATGACAGGAGAGCCATGAGCAGAAACGCGGTTCCAAGTGCAGATGGTAGGAGCATGGTGGTAGCGGCAAAATACTCGTCCACTGCACAGTGGGTGGAGTCAGTAACAGGCGGTTACTGACAGTAAAAGGGAATCCCTGTTGGCCAGGTCCCGTGAGACCCACAACCAATCTGATCGCTTGCTGCATCTGGTCAAAAGCTCAAATTCTTGCAAATTTTAAGAAGCAGTTCCAATCCTTGCTCACAAAGTGCTCATGTCCAACATCAGGGGTAGGCAACCTGTGGCAGTCTTACTGCTGTGTAACTACACATCCCAGCAAGACCTGCTACAGTTTTATTATGCCCTAGCAACAAACCTGTAGTAAGGGACATTGGCATATGTAGTTTCAAAGCAGCCATATTGCCACAGGTTGTCCTACATTATCAGTGTAACTTATTCCTGGGAATACAAAGAGTAGAAGCCAGCAAAGCCCGAGAGACCAGCACCGTAGCCAGCAGTAAAAGGATAGAGAGGTGCACGCAGATTTAAATTAGGGTGCAGGTAACACTATTACTAGAGTTCAGTAAATAAACAATACCATCTCTGATCACGATGCATCATCCTCACATGAACTGGCTCATAGTCTTTGAAGACAGTCAAAATGTCATTCTGAAACAGAACATACCCAACCTTCAGCATCATAGAAAATAAATCAGTATTTTCCATTTAGTAGTATAAAGTAATACACTGAGCAGAGAAACTTACAATTTATTGGTATAATAATGGAATACAATGTTCCAGCTTGAAAACTAGTGGTGCACTGGGAGAACCTCTCCAAATAGAGCTTACGATCTAGTGGTACTATCACAATTCCTACAGCAGTCCGTTTAGGTTCCAATGTATAGATTGACAGTCAACACCATATGGTGGACATGGTCAAAAATACAGTTAAAAAGTAGCCTGTGCTTAAGGTCGACAAGTTAAAAAGGTTGACATGACAACAGCCAATGAGCTTGTGATTTTTTTTCATGTTTTTCCAATTTTGCCAATCCACGTGGACTACAATTGGGAATAGTGACCTGTAGCAAGTATAGCGATAGCGAGCCACCTTACCTGAAGCATGGCAAGTGAGGCGGCCTGTTAGATTACACATTTCCACTAATTGGGGTCAGATATGGTCAGTGTTCATTCTAGCACCCTGCACCTTTCAAATCCCGTGCAGTTCCTCTTTCCTGCCGGGGGTGTCACTCACTGCTCTGGTGCTTCTCAGCACACACAGGTCTGTATCACAGCACTGAGTAACAGATCAGAGTGCCGAGAAGCAGCACAGCAGAGTGCGACACCCCAGGCAGGAAAGAGGAACTGCACGGATTTTGAAAGGTGCAGGGTGCTAGAATGAACACTATATGGTTAAACATACAAAATGACAGCCCCAAAAAACCCCATCTTGTGTCGACCATTTCCATGTCAACCGTTTGACCTTAACCACTATGTTTTCCTTGTCAACCTAATGCATGTCGACATAAGTGGCCGACCTAATGATGCTGCCTAATTACTATAGATCTTGCATACCCCACCCAATCATTTTACCATCTAGTGGAACAAAGAGGACCCTGTAAGCTTCTATGCTAATGGTTATATGAGAAACTCTCCCTAAGTCTATACCGTTATACAGGTTTATACTCAGAGGACCAGGAGAGAAGACAGAAGATAACGCCGTCTGTCATTTACAACAGGGCACCATTTCTAGAGCAACACACATTGGTTGTAGCGTTTCTTGGCAACTTATGGCGCACCAGCCGCCTGCAAAAGGTCTGATATTCAGTCCACCAACTGGTGACATCACTGAGGTAGAAGGCACAGTGATGCCTCTTGTTTGTGGCATGCTGAAAAAAAGGTTTTCAAACCAAGGTAAAACACAGTAGTCCTGGAGAACGTTGACGCCAACGTAGCATTCCTGGTGAGCTGATCTTCGCACACCGCCAGATGCGTCCGGGAACAATTAGCGGTCAGGGTGATAAGCAATCACAGCGGCAGCTGCATTTTTTCATCCTGCTCTACATTCTGTTATCTTGTATTTGTAAGGCACAACGAGGGTTCCGTATCGCCGTACAAGGGGGATAGATCAATTCACACGCACATTACAGAACAATGCGAGGTGAAGTACAGGCAAAACTGTGCCGCTAGCCCTGATTGAAGCACTGCATTACAGGTGTGCTTCTGGAAGCGCCAGAAACTCTTCCTGCAGCACTAAGCTGAGGCATCAAGTAGTGAAGTGTGGTGAAGAGGACCAGTGAAGCAATTGCCCATAACAACCAATCAGCACTGAGGTAACATATCATGTACATTCTATAAAATGATCGGTAGAAGTTGATTGGTTGGTGTTGGCAACTTCTCCACATATGTTTGTTCAAGGCCTAAAGGCCCATACACATTAGACGATGTCGCTCTGTGAGCGACATCATCTAATGTTTCCCCCTCCCGGGCCGGCCGACTGTACACACGGAGCGATATGACCGCTCATATCGCTCAGTGACGTCACGCCTCCGCCAGCCCTGCATGAAGGTCGTGGACGACAGTCCACATCCTTCATGCATGCCCTACCGACAGCAACGATCGTTGCCGACCCGCGGGGCCGCGCATCGGTCGTCGCTGGCGGCATACACACTTGACGATAAAGTGAGCGACGTCGCTCAAGGAGGGGGAAAATGAGCAACGTCGCTCATTTTATCGTTAAGTGTATATGGACCTTTAGGGGCAGACAAGACCTTTACACTCTGCCTGATTTACATTCTTATTCACTTATTATATCAGTAAGTATATTCCTTCCAAAGTATGAAGCGGACTTACCTCTCTCACATCATATGCAACATTCCCAACATAGACTTGTTTACAATCATCTGATGAAAAAGCAATGAAGATTACATTAAATGAAAATAACACAACAAGAAGCCTACTAGTATAATAGAAGATTCCCTCCAAAAGCTCCCACTCTAGTGGAATAGCTGGAAACCCTGTGCAAATGAGCTTGCAATCTAGTGGAATAATGAAAGACTGTCTGACAAGAAATTTGCAATATATATAGTAATAAAACCGCAGACCCTGGGCCAAGAAGCTTGCAGTCTAATGGGAACCTGTACCCATGAACTTCCACTCCAATCATTTTAGGAGAACGCCTAGTATAAATTCTAAAAATTGTTTTCAAAGCTACAAAGGACATATAATGAATAGCAAACACACCCTAGTAACTAACACTACATCAGCAATACACTCTAAAGTAGCTGGCACCACGTATCAAGTGAACATTTACCCAAGTCAGAAGAAAAAGCCATTTCTCTCTTTGTTTCAATCTCCACTTGAAACCTGTGAGATTCAAGACAGATCAATTAAAACGCAGTTCCATTATGAATAGAGGACAATCGTCTGAGTCACTGAAGCTGTAAAGTAATACCAGATGATACGACTTACTTTTAACAAAATGGAAGGATGATTTTTTTTTCTTGATATATACATACATTTTACGCCATTCATATTAAGTCAGAGTGACCACAGCATCACACTCCTACTCTGCTGCTGGGGGCCCTGCTCCTCCCAATATATAACTCCCAGTCTGTGCCGTCCTGCTGCCTCCATTCCCCTCCTCACATCATGTCACTGCCCCTGTCCTCACACATCTCCTGATATACTCTGTGCTGCTGGGTACCCTGCTCCTCCCAATATAGAACTCTCAGTCTGTGGCTTCCTGCTGCCTCCATTCCCCTCCTCACATCATGTTACTGCCCCTGTCACATGCAGCCCTGTCCTCACTGACACATCACTCATCTCCTGATATACTCTGTGCTGCTGGGGACCCTGCTCCTCCCACTATATAACTCTCAGTCTGTGGCTTCCTGCTGCCTCCATTCCCCTCGTCACATCATGTCACTGCCCCTGTCACATGCAGCCCTGTCCTCACTGACACATCTCTCATCTCCTGATATACTCTGTGCTGCTGGGGGATCCTGCTCCTCCCACTATATAACTCTCAGTCTGTGGCTTCCTGCTGCCTCCATTCCCCTCCTCACATCATGTCACTGCCCCTGTCACATGCAGCCCTGTCCTCACTGACACATCACTCATCTCTTGATATACTCTGTGCTGCTGGGGACCCTGCTCCTCCCACTATATAACTCTCAGTCTGTGGCTTCCTGCTGCCTCCATTCCCCTCCTCACATCATGTCACTGCCCCTGTCACATGCAGCTCTGTCCTCACTGACACATCACTCATCTCCTGATATACTCTGTGCTGCTGGGGACCCTGCTCCTCCCGCTATATAACTCTCAGTCTGTGGCTTCCTGCTGCCTCCATTCCCCTCCTCACATCATGTCACTGCCCCTGTCACATGCAGCCCTGTCCTCACTGACACATCACTCATCTCCTGATATACTCTGTGCTGCTGGGGACACTGCTCCTCCCACTATATAACTCTCAGTCTGTGGCTTCCTGCTGCCTCCATTCCCCTCCTCACATCATGTCACTGCCCCTGTCACATGCAGCCCTGTCCTCACTGACACATCACTCATCTCCTGATATACTCTGTGCTGCTGGGGACACTGCTCCTCCCACTATATAACGCTCAGTCTGTGGCTTCCTGCTACCTCCATTCCCCTCCTCACATCATGTCACTGCCCCTGTCGCATGCAGCCCTGTCCTCACTGACACATCACTCATCTCCAGATATACTCTGTGCTGCTGGGGGACCCTGCTCCTCCCACTATATAACTCTCAGTCTGTGGCTTCCTGCTGCCTCCATTCCCTTCCTCACATCATGTCACTGCCCCTGTCACATGCAGCCCTGTCCTCACTGATACATCACTCATCTCCTGATATACTCTGTGCTGCTGGTGACCCTGCTCCTCCCACTATATAACTCTCAGTCTGTGGCTTCCTGCTGCCTCCATTCCCCTCCTCACATCATGTCACTGCCCCTGTCACATGCAGCCCTGTCCTCACTGACACATCACTCATCTCCTGATATACTCTGTGCTGCTGGGGGATCATTCGCCTTTGTTCACAGAACGCACAACAACGTATGATGCAATTACTATGCACGGCGTGCCAACAGCAAGACCAGGGTCCTGGTACGGACTGCTGCAGGGCAAATGGACATGGTGTTGCTGCAAAAATCTAAAAAGGACTGACTACAGACTATATTACACTGCTGTATTACTGAGGACTGATTGAGGCAACCCCTCAACAACTATTACACGAGGCATCCCCCCCAACAATTGTATTACACAAGGCAATCCCCCACCAACAATTGTATTACACGAGGCCAGTGATGGATAACCTAGACACTCCAGCTGTTGTTGAACTACACATCCCAGCATGTGCTGCATCAGTTTTAGCGTTACCAAATAGCAGAACTGTAGCAGGGCATGCTGGTATGTGTAGTTCAACAGCTGGGGTGTCAAGGTTAGCCATCACTGCACCAGGCCCCAACAACTCTATTATACGAAGTAACCCAACAACTGAATTACACAAGGCAATCCCCCCCAACAACTGTATTACAAAAGGCAATTCATCCCCCCCAGCAACTATATTGCACGAGGCACCCTCCCCACCATGAGAACTGTATTACATGAGGCATCCCCGCCCCACCATGAGAACTGTATTACATGAGGCATCCCCGCCCCACTATGAGAACTGTATTACATGAGGCATCCCCCCCACCATGAGAACTGTATTACATGAGGCATCCCCCCCCACCATGAGAACTGTATTACATGAGGCATCCCCCCCACCATAAGAACTGTATTACATGAGGCATCCCCCCCCACCATGAGAACTGTATTACATGAGGCATCCTCCCCCACCATGAGAACTGTATTACATGAGGCATCCTCCCCCACCATGAGAACTGTATTACATGAGGCATCCCCCCCCACCATGAGAACTGTATTACATGAGGCATCCTCCCCCACCATGAGAACTGTATTACATGAGGCATCCTCCCCCACCATGAGAACTGTATTACATGAGGCATCCTCCCCCACCATGAGAACTGTATTACATGAGGCATCCTCCCCCACCATGAGAACTGTATTACATGAGGCATCCCCCCCCACCATGAGAACTGTATTACATGAGGCATCCCCCCCCACCATGAGAACTGTATTACATGAGGCATCCCCCCCACCATGAGAACTGTATTACATGAGGCATCCCCCCCCCACCATGAGAACTGTATTACATGAGGCATCCCCCCCCCACCATGAGATCTGTATTAAGTGAGGCATCCCCCCTCCATGAGAACTGTATTACATGGAGCAACCCTCCCTCACCTCACCATAAGAACTGTATTACATGATGCAACCCTCCCTATAAGATCTGTATTAGGAGGCACCCCCCTCACTTTAGTACATGGGACCCCCTTAATATAACTATTCTGCTTCAGAACATCTTCACATTTGTTCAAAACAGTATAACGTGACCCCAGGCTCCTGCCTCCCATAATAACATATTTCCAGCAGACCCCTCCCCGTGACACAGGCATACTTAGCCGTGGGACGGGTGTATGACGGGACTTTTGGCGCCACGCCTGCCAACATCCGGGTCTCTCCACTTCCCGCCAATCCCTCCAGCTCTTTCATAACGTGTTATGGCCGGCCCCAGCGGTGACTTCATTGAGGGCTGCCCGGTCGCAAGATGGCGGCATCTGCATCATGGGACCGTTCCTTGCGCAGAACAGCCAGGACATGTGGGTCGGGTTGAGGATGAGAAGCCGCCCGGTCCGTAAGTCCTCCTGTACTGAGAGGCCCTGATCCGCAGGCGTGTCTGATAGGGAGGACTGGGAGGGTGACAGGCAGCCCCTCCCCCATTACCCGAGGGTGAGTGACAGAGTGCCCCTCCCCCATTACCCGAGGGTGAGTGACAGAGTGTCCCCTCCCCCATTACCCGAGGGTGAGTGACAGAGGCACCCCCCTCCCCCATTACCCGAGGGTGAGTGACAGAGTGCCCCCTCCCCCATTACCCGAGGGTGAGTGACAGAGGCACCCCCCTCCCCCATTACCCGAGGGTGAATGACAGAGTGTCCCCTCCCCCATTACCCGAGGTTGAGTGATAGGGAGAGTGACTGAGACTGCCCCCCATTACCAGAGAGTGACAGAGACTGCCCCCCATTACCAGAGAGTGACAGAGACTGCCCCCCATTACCAGAGAGTGACAGAGACTGCCCCCCATTACCAGAGAGTGACAGAGACTGCCCCCCATTACCAGAGAGTGACAGAGACTGCCCCCCATTACCAGAGAGTGACAGAGACTGCCCCCCATTACCAGAGAGTGACAGAGACTGCCCCCCATTACCAGAGAGTGACAGAGACTGCCCCCATTACCAGAGAGTGACAGAGACTGTCCCCCATTACCAGAGAGTGACAGAGACTGTCCCCCATTACCAGAGAGTGACAGAGACTGTCCCCCATTACCAGAGAGTGACAGAGACTGTCCCCCATTACCAGAGAGTGACAGAGACTGCCCCCATTACCAGAGAGTGACAGAGACTGCCCCCATTACCAGAGAGTGACAGAGACTGCCCCCATTACCAGAGAGTGACAGAGACTGCCCCCCATTACCAGA
Source organism: Pseudophryne corroboree (assembly GCF_028390025.1). NCBI lineage: Eukaryota > Metazoa > Chordata > Amphibia > Anura > Myobatrachidae > Pseudophryne > Pseudophryne corroboree. The sequence goes on along the minus strand of NC_086455.1, from coordinate 6,910,487 downwards.
GAGTGACAGAGACTGTCCCCCATTACCAGAGAGTGACAGAGACTGTCCCCCATTACCAGAGAGTGATAGGGAGAGTGACAGAGACTGCCCTCCATTACCAGAGAGTGATAGGGAGAGTGACAGAGACTGCCTCCCATTACCAGAGAGTGACAGAGACTGCCCCCCATTACCAGAGAGTGACAGAGACTGTCCCCCATTACCAGAGAGTGATAGGGAGAGTGACAGAGACTGCCCACCATTACCAGAGAGTGATAGGAGAGTGACAGAGACTGCCCCCCCCCCTCCCCCATTACCAGAGAGTGATAGGGAGAGTGACAGAGACTGCCCCCATTACCAGAGAGTGACAGAGACTGCCCCCCATTACCAGAGAGTGACAGAGACTGTCCCCCATTACCAGAGAGTGTCAGAGACTGATCCCCATTACCAGAGGGTGATAGAGAGAGTGACAGAGACTGCCCCCCATTACCAGAGGGTGATAGGGACAGTGACAGAGACTGCCCCCCCATTACCAGAGGGTGATAGAGAGAGTGACAGAGACTGCCCCCCATTACCAGAGGGTGATAGGGACAGTGACAGAGACTGCCCCCCATTCCCAGAGGGTGATAGGGAGAGTGACAGAGACTGCCCCCCATTACCAGAGGGTGATAGGGAGAGTGACAGAGACTGCCCCCCATTACCAGAGGGTGATAGGGAGAGTGACAGAGACTGCCCCCATTACCAGAGGGTGATAGGGAGAGTGACAGAGACTGCCCCCCATTACCAGAGGATGATAGGGAGAGTGACAGAGACTGCCCCCCATTACCAGAGGATGATAGGGAGAGTGACAGAGACTGTCCCCCATTACCAGAGGGTGATAGGGAGAGTGACAGAGACTGCCTCCAATTACCAGAGGGTGATAGGGAGAGTGATAGAGACTGCCCCCATTACCAGAGGGTGATAGGGAGAGTGACAGAGACTGCCCCCCCCCCCCCCCCCATTACCAGAGAGTGACAGAGACTGCCCCCATTACCAGAGGATGATAGGGAGAGTGACAGAGACTGCCCCCCATTACCAGAGGATGATAGGGAGAGTGACAGAGACTGCCCCCCCATTACCAGAGGATGATAGGGAGAGTGACAGAGACTGCCCCCCCCCCCCCCCCCCATTACCAGAGGATGATAGGGAGAGTGACAGAGACTGCCCTCCATTACTAGAGGGAGATAGGGAGAGTGACAGAGACTGCCCCCCATTCCCAGAGGGTGATAGGGAGAGTGACAGAGACTGCCCCCCCATTACCAGAGGGAGATAGGGACAGTGACAGAGACTGCCCCCCATTCCCAGAGGGTGATAGGGAGAGTGACAGAGACTGCCCCCCCCATTACCAGAGGATGATAGGGAGAGTGACAGAGACTGCCCCCATTACCAGAGGGTGATAGGTAGAGTGACAGAGACTGCCCCCAATTACCAGAGGATGATAGGGAGAGTGACAGAGACTGCCCCCCATTACCAGAGAGTGACAGAGACTGCCCCCCATTACCAGAGGATGATAGAGAGAGTGACAGAGACTGCCCCCCATTACCAGAGGGTGATAGGGAGAGTGACAGAGACTGCCCCCCATTACCAGAGAGTGACAGAGACTGCCCCCCATTACCAGAGGATGATAGGGAGAGTGACAGAGACTGCCCCCCATTACCAGAGGATGATAGGGAGAGTGACAGAGACTGCCCCCCATTACCAGAGGATGATAGGGAGAGTGACAGAGACTGCCTCCCATTACCAGAGGGTGATAGGGAGAGTGACAGAGACTGGCCCCCCCCCCATTACCAGAGAGTGACAGAGACTGCCTCCCATTACCAGAGGGTGATAGGGTGAGTGACAGAGACTGCCTCCCATTACCAGAGGGTGATAGGGAGAGTGACAGAGACTGCCTCCCATTACCAGAGGATGATAGGGAGAGTGACAGAGACTGCCCCCCATTACCAGAGGATGATAGGGAGAGTGATAGAGACTGCCTCCCATTACCAGAGGGTGATAGGGAGAGTGACAGAGACTGCCCCCCATTACCAGAGGATGATAGGGAGAGTGACAGAGACTGCCCCCCATTACCAGAGGATGATAGGGAGAGTGACAGAGACTGCCTCCCATTACCAGAGGATGATAGGGAGAGTGACAGAGACTGCCCCCCATTACCAGAGGATGATAGGGAGAGTGACAGAGACTGCCTCCCATTACCAGAGGATGATAGGGAGAGTGACAGAGACTGCCCCCCATTCCCAGAGGGTGATAGGGAGAGTGACAGAGACTGCCCCCCATTACCAGAGGGTGATAGGGAGAGTGACAGAGACTGCCCCCCATTACCAGAGGGTGACAGAGACTGCCCCCCATTACCAGAGGATGATAGGGAGAGTGACAGAGACTGCCCCCCATTACCAGAGGATGATAGGGAGAGTGACAGAGACTGCCCCCCATTACCAGAGGGTGATAGGGAGAGTGACAGAGACTGCCCCCCATTACCAGAGGATGATAGGGAGAGTGACAGAGACTGCCTCCCATTACCAGAGGATGATAGGGAGAGTGACAGAGACTGCCCCCCATTACTAGAGGATGATATGGAGAGTGACAGAGACTGCCCCCCCCCCCCCCCCCCCATTACCAGAGAGTGACAGAGACTGCCTCCCATTACCAGAGGGTGATAGGGAGAGTGACAGAGACTGCCCCCCCCCCCCCCCCATTACCAGAGAGTGACAGAGACTGCCTCCCATTACCAGAGGGTGATAGGGAGAGTGACAGAGACTGCCTCCCATTACCAGAGGGTGATAGGGAGAGTGACAGAGACTGCCCCCCATTACCAGAGGATGATAGGGAGAGTGATAGAGACTGCCTCCCATTACCAGAGGGTGATAGGGAGAGTGATAGAGACTGCCCCCCATTACCAGAGGGTGATAGGGAGAGTGATAGAGACTGTCCACCATTACCAGAGGATGATAGAGAGAGTGACAGAGACTGCCCCCCATTACCAGAGGGTGATAGGGAGAGTGACAGAGACTGCCCCCCATTACCAGAGAGTGACAGAGACTGCCCCCCATTACCAGAGGATGATAGGGAGAGTGACAGAGACTGCCTCCCATTACCAGAGGATGATAGGGAGAGTGACAGAGACTGCCCCCCATTACCAGAGGATGATAGGGAGAGTGACAGAGACTGCCCCCCATTACCAGAGGGTGATAGGGAGAGTGACAGAGACTGCCCCCCATTACCAGAGGATGATAGGGAGAGTGACAGAGACTGCCCCCCATTACCAGAGGATGATAGGGAGAGTGACAGAGACTGCCCCCCATTACCAGAGGATGATAGGGAGAGTGACAGAGACTGCCTCCCATTACCAGAGGATGATAGGGAGAGTGACAGAGACTGCCTCCCATTACCAGAGGATGATAGGGAGAGTGACAGAGACTGCCCCCCATTACTAGAGGATGATATGGAGAGTGACAGAGACTGCCCCCCCCCCCCCCCCATTACCAGAGAGTGACAGAGACTGCCTCCCATTACCAGAGGGTGATAGGGAGAGTGACAGAGACTGCCCCCCCCCCCCCCCCCATTACCAGAGAGTGACAGAGACTGCCTCCCATTACCAGAGGGTGATAGGGAGAGTGACAGAGACTGCCTCCCATTACCAGAGGGTGATAGGGAGAGTGACAGAGACTGCCTCCCATTACCAGAGGATGATAGGGAGAGTGACAGAGACTGCCCCCCATTACCAGAGGATGATAGGGAGAGTGATAGAGACTGCCTCCCATTACCAGAGGGTGATAGGGAGAGTGATAGAGACTGTCCCCCATTACCAGAGGGTGATAGGGAGAGTGATAGAGACTGCCTCCCATTACCAGAGGATGATAGGGAGAGTGATAGAGACTGTCCCCCATTACCAGAGGGTGATAGGGAGAGTGATAGAGACTGCCTCCCATTACCAGAGGATGATAGGGAGAGTGATAGAGACTGTCCCCCATTACCAGAGGGTGATAGGGAGAGTGATAGAGACTGTCCCCCATTACCAGAGGGAGATAGGGACAGTGACAGAGACTGCCCCCCATTACCAGAGAGTGATAGGGAGAGTGACAGAGACTGCCCCCCATTACCAGAGGGTGATAGGGAGAGTGACAGAGACTGCCCCCCCCCATTACCAGAGGGTGATAGGGAGAGTGACAGAGACTGCCCCCCCATTACCAGAGGGTGATAGGGACAGTGACAGAGACTGCTCCCCATTACCAGAGGGTGATAGGGAGAGTGACAGAGACTGCCCCCCATTACCAGAGGATGATAGGGAGAGTGACAGAGACTGTCCCCCATTACCAGAGGGTGATAGGGAGAGTGACAGAGACTGCCTCCCTTTACCAGAGGGTGATAGGGAGAGTGATAGAGACTGCCCCCCATTACCAGAGAGTGATAGGGAGAGTGATAGAGACTGCCCCCCATTACCAGAGGGTGATAGGGAGAGTGACAGAGACTGTCCCCATTACCAGAGGATGATAGAGAGAGTGACTCAGAGACTGCCCCCCATTACCAGAGGGTGATAGGGAGAGTGACAGAGACTGCCCCCCATTACCAGAGGATGATAGGGAGAGTGATAGAGACTGCCCTCCATTACCAGAGAGTGACAGAGACTGATCCCCATTACCAGAGGGTGATAGGGAGTGTGACAGAGACTGTCCCCCATTACCAGAGGGTGATAGGGAGAGTGACAGAGACTGTCCCCCATTACCAGAGAGTGATAGGGAGAGTGACAGAGACTGCCCCCCATTCCCAGAGGGTGATAGGGAGAGTGATAGAGACTGTCCCCCATTACCAGAGGATGATAGAGAGAGTGACAGAGACTGTCCCCCATTACCAGAGAGTGATAGGGAGAGTGACAGAGACTGCCCCCCATTCCCAGAGGGTGATAGGGAGAGTGACAGAGACTGCCCCCCATTCCCAGAGGGTGATAGGGAGAGTGATAGAGACTGCCCCCCATTACCAGAGGATGATAGAGAGAGTGACAGAGACTGCTCCCCATTACCAGAGGATGATAGGGAGAGTGATAGAGACTGTCCCCCATTACCAGAGGATGATAGGGAGAGTGACAGAGACTGCCCCCCATTACCAGGGGATGATATGGAGAGTGATAGAGACTGCCCCCCATTACCAGAGGATGATAGGGAGAGTGACAGAGACTGCCCCCCATTACCAGAGGATGATAGGGAGAGTGACAGAGACTGCCCCCCATTACCAGAGGGTGATAGGGAGAGTGAAAGAGACTGTCCTCCATTACCAGAGGATGATAGGGAGAGTGATAGAGACTGCCCCCCATTACCAGAGGATGATAGAGAGAGTGACAGAGACTGCCCTCCATTACCAGAGGATGATAGGGAGAGTGATAGAGACTGTCCTCCATTACCAGAGGATGATAGAGAGAGTGACAGAGACTGCCCCCCATTACCAGAGGGTGATAGGGAGAGTGACAGAGACTGCCTCCCATTACCAGAGGATGATAGGGAGAGTGACAGAGACTGCCCCCCATTACCAGAGGATGATAGGGAGAGTGATAGAGACTGCCTCCCATTACCAGAGGGTGATAGGGAGAGTGACAGAGACTGCCCCCCATTACCAGAGGATGATAGGGAGAGTGACAGAGACTGCCCCCCATTACCAGAGGATGATAGGGAGAGTGACAGAGACTGCCTCCCATTACCAGAGGATGATAGGGAGAGTGACAGAGACTGCCCCCCATTACCAGAGGATGATAGGGAGAGTGACAGAGACTGCCTCCCATTACCAGAGGATGATAGGGAGAGTGACAGAGACTGCCCCCCATTCCCAGAGGGTGATAGGGAGAGTGACAGAGACTGCCCCCCATTACCAGAGGGTGATAGGGAGAGTGACAGAGACTGCCCCCCATTACCAGAGGGTGACAGAGACTGCCCCCCATTACCAGAGGATGATAGGGAGAGTGACAGAGACTGCCCCCCATTACCAGAGGATGATAGGGAGAGTGACAGAGACTGCCCCCCATTACCAGAGGGTGATAGGGAGAGTGACAGAGACTGCCCCCCATTACCAGAGGATGATAGGGAGAGTGACAGAGACTGCCTCCCATTACCAGAGGATGATAGGGAGAGTGACAGAGACTGCCCCCCATTACTAGAGGATGATATGGAGAGTGACAGAGACTGCCCCCCCCCCCCCCCCATTACCAGAGAGTGACAGAGACTGCCTCCCATTACCAGAGGGTGATAGGGAGAGTGACAGAGACTGCCCCCCCCCCCCCCCCCATTACCAGAGAGTGACAGAGACTGCCTCCCATTACCAGAGGGTGATAGGGAGAGTGACAGAGACTGCCTCCCATTACCAGAGGGTGATAGGGAGAGTGACAGAGACTGCCCCCCATTACCAGAGGATGATAGGGAGAGTGATAGAGACTGCCTCCCATTACCAGAGGGTGATAGGGAGAGTGATAGAGACTGCCCCCCATTACCAGAGGGTGATAGGGAGAGTGATAGAGACTGTCCACCATTACCAGAGGATGATAGAGAGAGTGACAGAGACTGCCCCCCATTACCAGAGGGTGATAGGGAGAGTGACAGAGACTGCCCCCCATTACCAGAGAGTGACAGAGACTGCCCCCCATTACCAGAGGATGATAGGGAGAGTGACAGAGACTGCCTCCCATTACCAGAGGATGATAGGGAGAGTGACAGAGACTGCCCCCCATTACCAGAGGATGATAGGGAGAGTGACAGAGACTGCCCCCCATTACCAGAGGGTGATAGGGAGAGTGACAGAGACTGCCCCCCATTACCAGAGGATGATAGGGAGAGTGACAGAGACTGCCCCCCATTACCAGAGGATGATAGGGAGAGTGACAGAGACTGCCCCCCATTACCAGAGGATGATAGGGAGAGTGACAGAGACTGCCTCCCATTACCAGAGGATGATAGGGAGAGTGACAGAGACTGCCTCCCATTACCAGAGGATGATAGGGAGAGTGACAGAGACTGCCCCCCATTACTAGAGGATGATATGGAGAGTGACAGAGACTGCCCCCCCCCCCCCCCCCCCATTACCAGAGAGTGACAGAGACTGCCTCCCATTACCAGAGGGTGATAGGGAGAGTGACAGAGACTGCCCCCCCCCCCCCCCCATTACCAGAGAGTGACAGAGACTGCCTCCCATTACCAGAGGGTGATAGGGAGAGTGACAGAGACTGCCTCCCATTACCAGAGGGTGATAGGGAGAGTGACAGAGACTGCCTCCCATTACCAGAGGATGATAGGGAGAGTGACAGAGACTGCCCCCCATTACCAGAGGATGATAGGGAGAGTGATAGAGACTGCCTCCCATTACCAGAGGGTGATAGGGAGAGTGATAGAGACTGTCCCCCATTACCAGAGGGTGATAGGGAGAGTGATAGAGACTGCCTCCCATTACCAGAGGATGATAGGGAGAGTGATAGAGACTGTCCCCCATTACCAGAGGGTGATAGGGAGAGTGATAGAGACTGCCTCCCATTACCAGAGGATGATAGGGAGAGTGATAGAGACTGTCCCCCATTACCAGAGGGTGATAGGGAGAGTGATAGAGACTGTCCCCCATTACCAGAGGGAGATAGGGACAGTGACAGAGACTGCCCCCCATTACCAGAGAGTGATAGGGAGAGTGACAGAGACTGCCCCCCATTACCAGAGGGTGATAGGGAGAGTGACAGAGACTGCCCCCCCCCATTACCAGAGGGTGATAGGGAGAGTGACAGAGACTGCCCCCCCATTACCAGAGGGTGATAGGGACAGTGACAGAGACTGCTCCCCATTACCAGAGGGTGATAGGGAGAGTGACAGAGACTGCCCCCCATTACCAGAGGATGATAGGGAGAGTGACAGAGACTGTCCCCCATTACCAGAGGGTGATAGGGAGAGTGACAGAGACTGCCTCCCTTTACCAGAGGGTGATAGGGAGAGTGATAGAGACTGCCCCCCATTACCAGAGAGTGATAGGGAGAGTGATAGAGACTGCCCCCCATTACCAGAGGGTGATAGGGAGAGTGACAGAGACTGTCCCCATTACCAGAGGATGATAGAGAGAGTGACTCAGAGACTGCCCCCCATTACCAGAGGGTGATAGGGAGAGTGACAGAGACTGCCCCCCATTACCAGAGGATGATAGGGAGAGTGATAGAGACTGCCCTCCATTACCAGAGAGTGACAGAGACTGATCCCCATTACCAGAGGGTGATAGGGAGTGTGACAGAGACTGTCCCCCATTACCAGAGGGTGATAGGGAGAGTGACAGAGATTGTCCCCCATTACCAGAGAGTGATAGGGAGAGTGACAGAGACTGCCCCCCATTCCCAGAGGGTGATAGGGAGAGTGATAGAGACTGTCCCCCATTACCAGAGGATGATAGAGAGAGTGACAGAGACTGTCCCCCATTACCAGAGAGTGATAGGGAGAGTGACAGAGACTGCCCCCCATTCCCAGAGGGTGATAGGGAGAGTGACAGAGACTGCCCCCCATTCCCAGAGGGTGATAGGGAGAGTGATAGAGACTGCCCCCCATTACCAGAGGATGATAGAGAGAGTGACAGAGACTGCTCCCCATTACCAGAGGATGATAGGGAGAGTGATAGAGACTGTCCCCCATTACCAGAGGATGATAGGGAGAGTGACAGAGACTGCCCCCCATTACCAGGGGATGATATGGAGAGTGATAGAGACTGCCCCCCATTACCAGAGGATGATAGGGAGAGTGACAGAGACTGCCCCCCATTACCAGAGGATGATAGGGAGAGTGACAGAGACTGCCCCCCATTACCAGAGGGTGATAGGGAGAGTGAAAGAGACTGTCCTCCATTACCAGAGGATGATAGGGAGAGTGATAGAGACTGCCCCCCATTACCAGAGGATGATAGAGAGAGTGACAGAGACTGCCCTCCATTACCAGAGGATGATAGGGAGAGTGATAGAGACTGTCCTCCATTACCAGAGGATGATAGAGAGAGTGACAGAGACTGCCCCCCATTACTAGAGGATGATAGGGAGAGTGATAGAGACTGTCCCCCATTCCCAGAGGGTGATAGGGAGAGTGATAGAGACTGCCCCCCATTACCAGAGGGTGATAGGGAGAGTGACAGAGACTGCTCCCCATTCCCAGAGGGTGATAGGGAGAGTGACAGAGACTGCCCCCCATTACCAGAGGGTGATAGGGAGAGTGACAGAGACTGCCCCCATTACCAGAGGGTGATAGGGAGAGTGATAGAGACTGTCCCCCATTACCAGAGGATGATAGAGAGAGTGACAGAGACTGCCCCCCATTACCAGAGGATGATAGAGAGAGTGATAGAGACTGTCCCCCATTACCAGAGGATGATAGGGAGAGTGATAGAGACTGCCCCCCATTCCCAGAGGATGATAGGGAGAGTGATAGAGACTGTCCCCCATTACCAGAGGATGATAGAGAGAGTGACAGAGACTGCCCCCATTACCAGAGGGTGATAGGGAGAGTGATAGAGACTGTCCACCATTACCAGAGGATGATAGAGAGAGTGACAGAGACTGCCCCCATTACCAGAGGGTGATAGGGAGAGTGATAGAGACTGCCCCCCATTACCAGAGGGTGATAGGGAGAGTGACAGAGACTGCTCCCCATTACCAGAGAGTGATAGGGAGAGTGACAGAGACTGCCCCCCATTACCAGAGGATGATAGGGAGAGTGATAGAGACTGCTCCCCATTACCAGAGGATGATATGGAGAGTGATAGAGACTGCCCCCCATTACCAGAGGATGATAGGGAGAGTGACAGAGACTGCCCCCCATTACCAGAGGATGATAGGGAGAGTGATAGAGACTGCCCCCCATTACCAGAGGATGATAGGGAGAGTGACAGAGACTGCCTCCCATTACCAGAGGATGATAGAGAGAGTGACAGAGACTGCCCCCATTACCAGAGGGTGATAGGGAGAGTGATAGAGACTGCCCCCCATTACCAGAGGGTGATAGGGAGAGTGACAGAGACTGCTCCCCATTACCAGAGAGTGATAGGGAGAGTGACAGAGACTGCCCCCCATTACCAGAGGATGATAGGGAGAGTGATAGAGACTGCTCCCCATTACCAGAGGATGATATGGAGAGTGATAGAGACTGCCCCCCATTACCAGAGGATGATAGGGAGAGTGACAGAGACTGCTCCCCATTCCCAGAGGATGATAGAGAGAGTGACAGAGACTGTCCCCCATTACCAGGGGATGATATGGAGAGTGATAGAGACTGCCCCCCATTACCAGAGGATGATAGGGAGAGTGACAGAGACTGCCCCCCATTACCAGGGGATGATATGGAGAGTGATAGAGACTGCCCCCCATTACCAGAGGATGATAGGGAGAGTGACAGAGACTGCCCCCCATTACCAGAGGATGATAGGGAGAGTGACAGAGACTGCCCCCCATTACCAGAGGGTGATAGGGAGAGTGAAAGAGACTGTCCTCCATTACCAGAGGATGATAGAGTGACAGAGACTGTCCCCCATTACCAGAGGGTGATAGGGAGAGTGACAGAGACTGCCCCCCATTACCAGAGGATGATAGGGAGAGTGATAGAGACTGTCCTCCATTACCAGAGGATGATAGAGAGAGTGACAGAGACTGCCCCCCATTACTAGAGGATGATAGGGAGAGTGATAGAGACTGTCCCCCATTCCCAGAGGGTGATAGGGAGAGTGATAGAGACTGCCCCCCATTACCAGAGGGTGATAGGGAGAGTGACAGAGACTGCTCCCCATTCCCAGAGGGTGATAGGGAGAGTGACAGAGACTGCCCCCCATTACCAGAGGGTGATAGGGAGAGTGACAGAGACTGCCCCCATTACCAGAGGGTGATAGGGAGAGTGATAGAGACTGTCCCCCATTACCAGAGGATGATAGAGAGAGTGACAGAGACTGCCCCCCATTACCAGAGGATGATAGAGAGAGTGATAGAGACTGTCCCCCATTACCAGAGGATGATAGGGAGAGTGATAGAGACTGCCCCCCATTCCCAGAGGATGATAGGGAGAGTGATAGAGACTGTCCCCCATTACCAGAGGATGATAGAGAGAGTGACAGAGACTGCCCCCATTACCAGAGGGTGATAGGGAGAGTGATAGAGACTGCCCCCCATTACCAGAGGGTGATAGGGAGAGTGACAGAGACTGCTCCCCATTACCAGAGAGTGATAGGGTGAGTGACAGAGACTGCCCCCCATTACCAGAGGATGATAGGGAGAGTGACAGAGACTGCCCCCCATTACCAGAGTGTGATAGAGAGAGTGACAGAGACTGTCCCCCATTACCAGAGGATGATAGAGTGACAGAGACTGCCCCCCATTACCAGAGGGTGATAGGGAGAGTGATAGAGACTGCCCCCCATTACCAGAGTGTGATAGGGAGAGTGATAGAGACTGCCCCCCATTACCAGAGAGTGATAGGTAGAGTGATAGAGACTGCCCCCCATTACCAGAGGATGATAGAGAGAGTGACAGAGACTGCCCCCCATTACCAGAGAGTGATAGGGAGAGTGATAGAGACTGCCCCCCATTACCAGAGAGTGATAGGGAGAGTGATAGAGACTGCCCCCCATTACCAGAGAGTGATAGGGAGAGTGATAGAGACTGCCCCCCATTACCAGAGAGTGATAGGGAGAGTGATAGAGACTGCCCCCCATTACCAGAGGGTGATAGGGAGAGTGACAGAGACTGTCCCCATTACCAGAATATGATAGAGAGAGTGACTCAGAGACTGCCCCCCATTACCAGAGGATGATAGGGAGAGTGACAGAGACTGCCCCCCATTACCAGAGGGTGATGGGGAGAGTGACAGAGACTGCCCCCCATTACCAGAGGATGATAGGGAGAGTGATAGAGACTGCCCTCCATTACCAGAGAGTGACAGAGACTGATCCCCATTACCAGAGAGTGACAGAGACTGATCCCCATTACCAGAGGGTGATAGGGAGAGTGACAGAGACTGTCCCCCATTACCAGAGGGTGATAGGGAGAGTGACAGAGACTGCCCCCCATTACCAGAGGGTGATAGGGAGTGTGACAGAGACTGTCCCCCATTACCAGAGGGTGATAGGGAGAGTGACAGAGACTGTCCCCCATTACCAGAGGGTGATAGGGAGAGTGACCGAGACTGCCCCCCATTACCAGAGGATGATAGGGAGAGTGACAGAGACTGCCCCCCATTACCAGAGAGTGACAGAGACTGCCCCCCATTACCAGAGAGTGACAGAGACTGCCCCCCATTACCAGAGAGTGACAGAGACTGATCCCCATTACCAGAGGGTGATAGGGAGAGTGACAGAGACTGTCCCCCATTACCAGAGGGTGATAGGGAGAGTGACAGAGACTGCCCCCCATTACCAGAGGGTGATGGGGAGAGTGACAGAGACTGACCCCCATTACCAGAGGGTGATGGGGAGAGTGATAGAGACTGCCCCCCATTATCAGAGGGTGATAGGGAGAGTGACAGAGACTGTCCCCCATTCCCAGAGGATGATAGGGAGAGTGACAGAGACTGCCCCCCATTACCAGAGAGTGACAGAGACTGTCCCCCATTACCAGAGAGTGACAGAGACTGTCCCCCATTACCAGAGGATGATAGGGAGAGTGACAGAGACTGCCCCCCATTACCAGAGAGTGACAGAGACTGCCCCCCATTACCAGAGAGTGACAGAGACTGTCCCCCATTACCAGAGAGTGACAGAGACTGTCCCCCATTACCAGAGGATGATAGGGAGCGTGACAGTGACTGCCCCCCATTACCAGAGGGTGATAGGGAGAGTGACAGAGACTGCCCCCCATTACCAGAGGATGATAGGGAGAGTGACAGAGACTGCCCCCCATTACCAGAGGGTGATAGGGAGAGTGACAGAGACTGCCCCCCATTACCAGAGGATGATAGGGAGAGTGATAGAGACTGCCCCCCATTACCAGAGGATGATAGGGAGAGTGACAGAGACTGCCTCCCATTACCAGAGGATGATAGGGAGAGTGACAGAGACTACCCCCCATTACCAGAGGATGATAGGGAGAGTGACAGAGACTGCCCCCCATTCCCAGAGGATGATAGGGAGAGTGACAGAGACTGCCCCCCATTCCCAGAGGATGATAGGGAGAGTGACAGAGACTGTCCCCGTTACCAGAGAGTGATAGGGAGAGTGACAGAGACTGCCCCCCATTACCAGAGAGTGACAGAGACTGTCCCCCATTACCAGAGAGTGACAGAGACTGATCCCCATTACCAGAGGGTGATAGGGAGAGTGACAGAGACTGTCCTCCATTACCAGAGGGTGATAGGGAGAGTGACAGAGACTGCCCTCCATTACCAGAGGGTGATGGGGAGAGTGACAGAGACTATCTCACCTATTACCAGAGGATTTGCAGACTGTTGGGGAGAGTGTGGGGGGCTGCAGGGCCCCTTATATCTGTAGCGAGTCTGCCCCCTCTAGAGTGTGAATTAGAGATTTGAGCAGCGGTGTGATAGATGACTGGGGCAGTCGGAGAGAGAGAGACCTCCTCCCGTTGTGCCATGGAGGAAGTGTACATCCTCTCCCCTGGGAATGGCTGGAAGAGCTGCCTGACGTGACTGGGAGCTCTAATCACACACATATCTGTTTTTCAGGCTGCCGATCCGCCTATTGTTAGATGTACGTGTTGCTGACAGCCCGAGACCTCTCTGCCCCTCGCCCTGTGTGACTGCCGAGACTCCGTCCGGAGTGTGAGGAGCCCCCTCTTACATTGGAAACCTCCAGCATTACTACAGAGGACCCCGTTTGGTGAATAACGGGCCAACACCCCATCCCTGAAACTCTACCGCTGTTAATTCTTCCTAGGCGGACCCAGGACATCATCAAAATACCTTCTCTGAGTAGTCTGGTCCTGCTTCCCACTTCAGAGAGCAGGCTGGGACAGCCACCATCCAGAAAAGCCCCTGACCCCACATCAAAAATAAATCTAGAGACCTTGGCAGCGGTGGGGGCCAGAGAAGCAAGTATCAGTCACTGGATACTGGGGACCCCCGGATAGCGCAGGCCGACGTCTTGGGGCCCCTGCGGCCCTTGGCTCTGGTCATGGCAAAGTGGTTTAAGGAACTCCCTTTGACACTGAAGAATGTTTCAGACAGAGCTAAGCCTGGGTTCCCGGGGGCCAAAACGCTGCCTAAAGTCGGGGCCTCCCGCAAAAACTCTTGCACGGATTCGGCGGCGCCCCAAGGCTCGTCTGTTAAGAATCGCAAGAACTCGTCATCCGAGGGGCAGGGAAAGGGAGTTAAGGATAGCCGGTTGTCCAGGGAGGGCCTGCAAAGTCTTCTAGCTGGCAAGAGCAGAAAAAATTCCAGAGATGAAATTGGTGCTCTCCGGGCCCCTAAGGGACACAGCACATACATTAACCGCCTCATCAAGGTGGATCCCAACCTGCAGGAGAAGAACGGAAGAAATTTCCAGGAGGCCGATGAACCGGGACAAGAGAAGGAGAAAGGGGTGAAGGAGGAAACGGTAAGTACATAAGACCACGTCTTTATTTATCCTACCTATAAGTAGTGATTATTTTCACTTTATTCATCTTTATTAGAAGGAATAGCCGTGGGGGCTGAGCTGAAATATATCTTTCAAATACTGCAATGGAACAGCTCCACCTAGGGGTCATATGTTCAGTGGTTCTCCAATTTGTTCCTCGGGACACCAAGCAGTTCATGTTTTCCAGGTCACCTCGCGTGTGTACGGGTGTACTCATTACTCACTGACACATTTCCCAAGTTACCTAACGGGTGCACAGGTGTACTTATTACTCACTGACACAGTTCCCAGGACACCCAGCAGGTGCACAGGTGTACTCATTAGTGACACTTTTTAAAAGATCCACAGGTGGAGCTAATTATTTCACTTGTGATTCTGTGGGGAAACCTGGAAAACATGCACTGTGTGGGGTCCTGAGGACCGAGTTTGAGAACCTATGTGTTTTACAATTTTTTTTGTAAGAGCAATGTCTCTCTAACTGCTCTCGCTGTCATTACCAGTGCACAGTCTCTACACCAGTGTGATATAATCTGGTATGGATGAGGCCGTTGCATTGCTGACGGAATCGTGTTGCTGTATTTCAGTCGCCCCAGCCTGGCATACTGTTTTAATAGGACGTTAGACAGGAGCACGGCTTCTTCCTAAAGCAGTACATACTTGTAGATCTTTGCTTGCTGAGTAAAACCTCTATTATTTATTCTGCAGTTTTTCACAATAATGTATCATACCTCCCAACATGACCTCTCTAGAGAAAGTAAGAGAACAAAGCACTGTGTCCCTAATAGAGAGGGTCATGTTGGGAGGTATGATGTAGTCCTCGAGCAGGGGTGGGGAACCTTTGGCCCTCCAGCTGTTGTTGAACTACATATACCAGCATGCCCTGCTACAGTTTTGCTATTTGGCCATGCTAAAACTGTTGCAGGGCATGCTTGGATGTGTAGTTCAGCAACAACTGGAGGGCCGCAGGTTCCCCACCCCTGCCCTTGAGGGGGCTGTTTTATTGTCATCAATGGATCTTTGTGCAGGACGGCCAATGGGAAGCCGCAGTCATGGTCATTGAGGAGTCTGATTGGTCCTCCCACTCGCTAGGAACTATTGACCTCACTGAGGCATGAGGCACAAAATGACTTCACTATTTGCTAGTGAACCGACTGGACTAATTTCCTATAAATATTGCGCGCGCGGTGGCTGCCCGTGCTGGCCAGGTGACCAGTGCGCTTTAGGTGTGGTCACCGGTGGGCGCTTACAGCCACATGGGTAATGTCTCACATATTTACCATCCCTAACCTCCTCTCCCAACGCAGATCATCATCCTGGAGGATTACGCTGACCCTTACGATGCCACACGCACCAAAGGACAGCGCGACCTGGAGAGAGTCGGCGAGAACGACGGGTACATGGAGCCATATGATGCCCAGCAGATGATAACTGGTAGCTACCTCACGGTCACCTCTTCCCTACCTGTCCTTCTATACCAGCACTTGTTGTGTATGACTCTTTCCATCACCTCTGCCCCCTGCCAGGAGGAGAACAAACAGAAGGGGGGGGGGGAGTCCCATGGAATACATTAACCCTTTCACAGCCAAAGCTCCAGGAAGGTACATGGTCATCATTGTTACTGAGAAGTGCCTGGCCTGTTCTCTCCGTGGCGGTGGTTGGGATGGGGGGGGGGGGGTTGAAGTTCATGACCCTGTAGTTGGAGCTGTGACTATGTGCTTGTTTCCCAAACTCCAGTCCTTATCTCTCCCTCCAGGAGGAAACGCCAGTTTCCTGCCCCCTCCCTCCACCATGTCCCTGTAAGTGGATACCCCCCCTCCCTTATCGGCCGTGTGGGACTTTAACCATTTAACATTGCCGCATAGAGAGCCAGTATATATTCTAAGGGTCAGTACCCTTTACGCAGGCCCCCTCAGAATTTGCTGCTGGTGCACGTATTATTGGGTGGGATGTACCACGAAGGGCAGAACCTGGCAGATTAGTACCGGGCGGTCCATCTAGCATAAGCGATCATCCGAGCCACCATGCCGTGGAACCAGAAGTCTCAGCATGCTCTATAGCATGGGTCTTCAACCTGTGATCCTCCAGCTGCTGTGAAACTACACATGCCCTGCCACGGTTTTGCTATTAAAGTATGCTAATACTGAGGCAGAGCATGCTGGGCTGTATAGTTCCACAGCAGCTGGAGGGCCGCAGGTTAAAGACCTATGCTCTATAGGATAAGTGGATGTTTCCGAACATAATTATTCCGTGTACCACTTGTAAAGTCCTCCTGCTCTTAGTGATGTCACAGCAGTTTCCGTATAACAGATGTAAATGGTATATTATGCAGTAACGGGCGCTCCCTAAGTCGTGTATTTACCCGGATCTGTGTGACTGCCGCCCCTGTGCAGGGCCCATCTCTGTTTCAATTAAAAAGGTATTTTCCAAACTTGTTGCCCCCTTTTCTGGGCCTGGGTGTGACTTCCGCTGTCTGCATCCTGCCTCTCGGGCTGGCTTCCTATTGTGGACGGCTAAATACGCCGACAGGAAGCCACGGCGGCTAACAGGATGGGCCCTGTTGCCATGGCGCCATAAGAATGGGATAGCCAGCTCTCCAGGCTCCAGCGGTGGCCCAGGGGTGGGGAGCGAGAATGGGTGGACGCAGCCGGGAAGAATGGATTTGTATCCCTGTCTTATCTTGCAGCACTGTGTTCGGGAATAGCTCCATCGCCTAATACAGGGGGTTTTTGCCAATTTTTACACTAATGTTTTCTCTATCGTCCTAGTGGATGCTGGGGTTCCTGAAAGGACCATGGGGAATAGCGGCTCCGCAGGAGACAGGGCACAAAAAGTAAAGCTTTAGGATCAGGTGGTGTGCACTGGCTCCTCCCCCTATGACCCTCCTCCAAGCCTCAGTTAGATTTTTGTGCCCGGCCGAGAAGGGTGCAATCTAGGTGTCTCTCCTAAAGAGCTGCTTAGAAAAGTTTAGCTTAGGTTTTTTATTTTACAGTGAGTCCTGCTGGCAACAGGATCACTGCAACGAGGGACTTAGGGGAGAAGAAGTGAACTCACCTGCGTGCAGGATGGATTGGCTTCTTTGGCTACTGGACATTAGCTCCAGAGGGACGATCACAGGTACAGCCTGGATGGTCACCGGAGCCTCGCCGCCGGCCCCCTTGCAGATGCTGAAACAAGAAGAAGGTCCAGAATCGGCGGCATGAAGACTCCTCAGTCTTCTTAAGGTAGCGCACAGCACTGCAGCTGTGCGCCATTTCCTCTCAGCACACTTCACACGGCAGTCACTGAGGGTGCAGGGCGCTGGAAGGGGGGCGCCCTGGGAGGCAATGAAAACCTATTTTCTCTGACGTCCTAAGTGGATGCTGGGGACTCCGTCAGGACCATGGGGAATAGCGGCTCCGCAGGAGACAGGGCACAAAAGTAAAAGCTTTAGGATCAGGTGGTGTGCACTGGCTCCTCCCCCTATGACCCTCCTCCAAGCCTCAGTTAGGTTTTTGTGCCCGGCCGAGAAGGGTGCAATCTAGGTGGCTCTCCTAAAGAGCTGCTTAGAGTAAAAGTTTTATTAGGTTTTTTATTTTCAGTGAGTCCTGCTGGCAACAGGCTCACTGCAACGAGGGACTTAGGGGAGAAGAAGTGAACTCACCTGCGTGCAGGATGGATTGGCTTCTTAGGCTACTGGACACTAGCTCCAGAGGGACGATCACAGGTACAGCCTGGATGGGTCACCGGAGCCGCGCCGCCGACCCCCTTGCAGATGCTGAAGAGAGAAGAGGTCCAGAAATCGGCGGCTGAAGACTTCTCAGTCTTCATGAGGTAGCGCACAGCACTGCAGCTGTGCGCCATTGCTCTCAGCACACTTCACACCAACGGTCACTGAGGGTGCAGGGCGCTGGGGGGGGCGCCCTGAGCAGCAATGAAAGTACCTATACTGGCTAAAAATACATCACATATAGCCTCTGGGGCTATATGGATGTATTTAACCCCTGCCAGGTTGTCAGAAAAACGGGAGAAGAAGCCCGCCGAAAAGGGGGCGGGGCCTATTCTCCTCAGCACACAGCGCCATTTTCCCTCACAGAACTGCTGGTGGGAAGGCTCCCAGGCTCTCCCCTGCACTGCACTACAGAAACAGGGTTAAAACAGAGAGGGGGGGCACTTATTTGGCGATATGATTATATATTAAGATGCTATAAGGGAAAACACTTATATAAAGGTTGTCCCTGTATAATTATAGCGTTTTGGTGTGTGCTGGCAAACTCTCCCTCTGTCTCCCCAAAGGGCTAGCGGGGTCCTGTCCTCTATCAGAGCATTCCCTGTGTGTGTGCTGTGTGTCGGTACGTGTGTGTCGACATGTATGAGGACGATGTTGGTGAGGAGGCGGAGCAATTGCCTGTAATGGTGATGTCACTCTCTAGGGAGTCGACACCGGAATGGATGGCTTATTTAGGGAATTACGTGATAATGTCAACACGCTGCAAGGTCGGTTGACGACATGAGACGGCCGGCAAACAAATTAGTACCTGTCCAGGCGTCTCAAACACCGTCAGGGGCTTTAAAACGCCCATTTACCTCAGTCGGTCGACACAGACACAGACACGGACACTGACTCCAGTGTCGACGGTGAAGAAACAAACGTATTTTCCTTTAGGGCCACACGTTACATGTTAAGGGCAATGAAGGAGGTGTTACATATTTCTGATACTACAAGTACCACAAAAAGGGTATTATGTGGGGTGTGAAAAAACTACTTGTAGTTTTTCCTGAATCAGATAAATTACATGAAGTGTGTGATGATGCGTGGGTTTCCCCCGATAGAAAATTATTGGCGGTATACCTTTTCCCGCCAGAAGCTAGGGCGCGTTGGGAAACACCCCTTAGGGTGGATAAGGCGCTCACACGCTTATCACAAGTGGCGTTACCGTCTCCAGATACGGCCGCCCTCAAGGAGCCAGCTGATAGGAGGCTGGAAAATATCCTAAAAAGTATATACACACATACTGGTGTTATACTGCGACCAGCGATCGCCTCAGCCTGGATGTGCAGCGCTGGGGTGGCTTGGTCGAATTCCCTGACTGAAAAATATTGATACCCTTGACAGGGACAGTATTTTATTGACTATAGAGCATTTAAAGGATGCATTTCTATATATGCGAGATGCACAGAGGGATATTTGCACTCTGGCATCAAGAGTAAGTGCGATGTCCATATCTGCCAGAAGATGTTTATGGACACGACAGTGGTCAGGTGATGCAGATTCCAAACGGCACATGGAAGTATTGCCGTATAAAGGGGAGGAGTTATTTGGGGTCGGTCCATCGGACCTGGTGGCCACGGCAACAGCTGGAAAATACACCTTTTTTACCCCAAGTCACATCTCAGCAGAAAAAGACACCGTCTTTTCAGCCTCAGTCCTTTCGTCCCCATAAGGGCAAGCGGGCAAAAGGCCAGTCATATCTGCCCAGGGATAGAGGAAAGGGAAGAAGACTGCAGCAGGCAGCCCATTCCCAGGAACAGAAGCCCTCCACCGCTTCTACCAAGTCCTCAGCATGACGCTGGGGCCGTACAAGCGGACTCAGGTGCGGTGGGGGGTCGTCTCAAGAGTTTCAGCACGCAGTGGGCTCACTCGCAGGTGGACCCCTGGAGACTACAAGTAGTATCCCAGGGGTACAGATTGGAAATTCGAGACGTCTCCCCCTCGCAGGTTCCTGAAGTCTGCTTTACCAACGTCTCCCTCCGACAGGGAGGCAGTATTGGAAAAAATTCACAAGCTGTATTCCCAGCAGGTGATAATCAAAGTACCCCTCCTACAACAAGGAAAGGGGTATTATTCCACACTATATTGTGGTACTGAAGCCAGACGGCTCGGTGAGACCTATTCTAAATCTGAAATATTTGAACACTTACATACAAAGGTTCAAATCAAGATGGAGTCACTCAGAGCAGTGATAGCGAACCAGGTGTCCCTGGACATCAGGGATGCTTACCTCCATGTCCCAAATTTGCCCTTCTCACCAAGGGTACCTCAGGTTCGTGGTACAGAACTGTCACTATCAGTTTCAGACGCTGCCGTTTGGATTGTCCACGGCACCCCGGGTCTTTACCAAGGTAATGGCCGAAATGATGATTCTTCTTCAAAGAAAATGGACGATCTCCTGATAAGGGCAAGGTCCAGAGAACAGTTGGAGGTCGGAGTAGCACTATCTCAAGTAGTTCTACGACAGCACGGGTGGATTCTAAATATTCCAAAATCGCAGCTGTTTCCGACGACACGTCTACTGTTCCTAGGGATGATTCTGGACACAGTCCAGAAAAGGGTGTTTCTCCCGGAGAAGAAAGCCAGGGAGTTATCCGAGCTAGTCAGGAACCTCCTAAAACCAGGAAAAGTGTCAGTGCATCATTGCACAAGGGTCCTGGGAAAAATGGTGGCTTCTTACGAAGCGATTCCATTCGGCAGATTTCACGCAAGAACTTTTCAGTGGGATCTGCTGGAAAAATGGTCCGGATCGCATCTTCAGATGCATCAGCGGATAACCCTGTCTCCAAGGACAAGGGTGTTTCTTCTGCGGTGGCTGCAGAGTGCTCATCTATTAAAGGGCCGCAGATTCGGCATTCAGGACTGGGTCCTGGTGACCACAGATGCCAGCCTGAGAGGCTGGGGAGCAGTCACACAGGGAAAAAATTTCCAGGGAGTGTGATATAGTCTGGAGACTTCTCTCCACATAAATATACTGGAGCTAAGGGCAATTTACAATGCTCTAAGCTTAGCAAGACCTCTGCTTCAAGGTCAGCCGGTATTGATCCAGTGGGACAACATCACGGCAGTCGCCCACGTAAACAGACAGGGCGGCACAAGAAGCAATAGCTGTGGACGTTCTGCTAACACCGTGGGTGTACCAGTCGGTGTATGTGTTCCCTCCTCTGCTTCTCATACCCAAGGTACTGAGAATTATAAGACGTAGAGGAGTAAGAACTATACTCGTGGCTCCGGATTGGCCAAGAAGGACTTGGTACCCGGAACTTCAAGAAATGCTCACAGAGGACTCATGGCCTCTGCCGCTAAGAAGGGACTTGCTTCAGTAAGTACCATGTCTGTTCCAAGACTTACCGCGGCTGCGTTTGACGGCATGGCGGTGGAACGCCGGATCCTAAGGGAAAAAGGCATTCCGGAAGAGGTCATTCCTACCCTGGTCAAAGCCAGGAAGGAGGTGACCGCACAACATTATCACCACATGTGGCGAAAATATGTTGCGTGGTGTGAGGCCAGGAAGGCCCCACGAAGAAATTTCAACTCGGTCGATTCCTGCATTTCTTGCAAACAGGAGTGTCTATGGGCCTCAAATTGGGGTCCATTAAGGTTCAAATTTCGGCCCTGTCAATTTTCTTCCAGAAAAAATTGGCTTCGGTTCCTGAAGTCCAGAAGTTTGTCAAGGGAGTACTGCATATACAACCCCCTTTTGTGCCTCCAGTGGCACTGTGGGATCTCAACGTAGTTCTGGGATTCCTCAAATCACATTGGTTTAAACCGCTCAAATCTGTGGATTTGAAATATCTCACATGGAAAGTGACCATGATGTTGGCCCTGGCCTCGGCCAGGCGAGTGTCAGAATTGGCGGCTTTGTCTCACAAAGCCCATATCTGATTGTCCATTCGGACAGGGCAGAGCTGCGGACTCGTCCCCAGTTTCTCCCTAAGGTGGTGTCAGCGTTTCACCTGCACCAGCTTATTGTGGTACCTGCGGCTACTAGGGACTTGGAGGACTCCAAGTTGCTAGATGTTGTCAGGGCCCTGAAAATATAGGTTTCCAGGACGGCTGGAGTCAGGAAAACTGACTTGCTGTTATCCTGTAGGCACCCAAAAAACTGGGTGCTCTTGCTTCTAAGCAGACGATTGCTAGTTGGATGTGTAGTACAATTCAGCTTGCACATTCTGTGGCAGGCCTGCCACAGCCAAAATATGTAAATGCCCATTCCACAAGGAAGGTGGGCTCATCTTGGGCGGCTGCCCGAGGGGTCTCGGCTTTACAATTTTGCCGAGCTGCTACTTGGTCAGGGGCACACCCTGGCTGAGGAGGACCTGGAGTTCTCTCATTCGGTGCTGCAGAGTCATCCGCACTCTCCCGCCCGTTTGGGAGCTTTGGTATAATCCCCATGGTCCTGACGGAGTCCCCAGCATCCACTTAGGACGTCAGAGAAAATAAGAATTTACTTACCGATAATTCTATTTCTCGTAGTCCGTAGTGGATGCTGGGCGCCCATCCCAAGTGCGGATTGTCTGCAATACTTGTACATAGTTATTGTTACAAAAATCGGGTTATTATTGTTGTGAGCCATCTTTTCAGAGGCTCCGCTGTTATCATGCTGTTAACTGGGTTCAGATCACAGGTTGTACAGTGTGATTGGTGTGGCTGGTATGAGTCTTACCCGGGATTCAAAATCCTTCCTTATTGTGTACGCTCGTCCGGGCACAGTATCCTAACTGAGGCTTGGAGGAGGGTCATAGGGGGAGGAGCCAGTGCACACCACCTGATCCTAAAGCTTTTACTTTTGTGCCCTGTCTCCTGCGGAGCCGCTATTCCCCATGGTCCTGACGGAGTCCCCAGCATCCACTACGGACTACGAGAAATAGAATTATCGGTAAGTAAATTCTTATTTTTGGCTAAAAATACCTCACATATAGCCTCCGGGGGCTATATGGAGATATTTAACCCCTGCCAGAATCCGTTAAGAGCGGGAGACGAGGCCGCTGAAAAAGGGGCGGGGCCTATCTCCTCAGCACACAGCGCCATTTTCCCTCACAGAAAGGCTGGAGGGAAGGCTCCCAGGCTCTCCCCTGCACTGCACTACAGAAACAGGGTTAAAACAGAGAGGGGGGGCACTAATTTGGCGTTAGAAATATATAAAAAAGATGCTATAAGGGAAAACACTTATATAAGGTTGTCCCTATATAATTATAGCGTTTTTGGTGTGTGCTGGCAAACTCTCCCTCTGTCTCTCCAAAGGGCTAGTAGGTCCTGTCCTCTATCAGAGCATTCCCTGTGTGTGTGCTGTGTGTCGGTACGTGTGTGTCGACATGTATGAGGACGATGTTGGTGAGGAGGCGGAGCAATTGCCTGTAATGGTGATGTCACTCTCTAGGGAGTCGACACCGGAATGGATGGCTTATTTAGGGAATTACGTGATAATGTCAACACGCAGCAAGGTCGGTTGACGACATGAGACGGCCGACAAACAATTAGTACCGGTCCAGACGTCTCAAAAACACCGTCAGGGGTTTTTAAAACGCCCGTTTACTTTAGTCGGTCGACACAGACACAGACAGGGACACTGAATCCAGTGTCGACGGTGAATAAACAAACGTATTCCTTATTAGGGCCACACGTTAAGGGCAATGAAGGAGGTGTTACATATTTCTGATACTACAAGTACCACAAAAGAGGGTATTATGTGGGATGTGAAAAAACTACCGTAGTTTTTCCTGAATCAGATAAATTAAATGAAGTGTGTGATGATGCGTGGGTTCCCCCCGATAGAAAATATGGGCGGTATACCCTTTCCCGCCAGAAGTTAGGGCGCGTTGGGAAACACCCCTTAGGGTGGATAAGGCGCTCACACGCTTATCAGAACAAGTGGCGGTACCGTCTATAGATAGGGCCGTCCTCAAGGAGCCAGCTGACAGGAGGCTGGAAAATATCATAAAAAGTATATACACACATACTGGTGTTATACTGCGACCAGCGATCGCCTCAGCCTGGATGTGCAGAGCTGGGGTGGCTTGGTCGGATTCCCTGACTAAAAATATTGATACCCTTGACAGGGACAGTATTTTATTGACTATAGAGCATTTAAAGGATGCATTTCTATATATGCGAGATGCACAGAGGGATATTTGCACTCTGGCATCAAGAGTAAGTGCGATGTCCATATCTGCCAGAAGATGTTTATGGACACGACAGTGGTCAGGTGATGCAGATTCCAAACGGCACAAAGGTGTATTGCCGTATAAAGGAAGAGGAGTTATTTGGGGTCGGTCCATCGGACCTGGTGGCCACGGCAACTGCTGGAAAATCCACCGTTTTTTACCCTAAGTCACATCTCTGCAGAAAAAGACACCGTCTTTTCAGCTTCAGTCCTTTCGTCCCTATAAGAGTCATATCTGCCCAGGGATAGAGGAAAGGGAAGAAGACTGCAGCAGGCAGCCCATTCCCAGGAACAGAAGCGTTCCACCGCTTCTGACAAGCTCTCAGCATGACGCTTAGACCGTACAGGACCCCTGGATCCTACAAGTAGTATCCCAGGGGTACAGATTGGAATGTCGAGACGTTTCCCCTGCGCAGGCTCCTGAAGTCTGCTTTACCAAGGTCTCCCTCCGACAAGGAGGCAGTATGGGAAACAATTCACAAGCTGTATTCCCAGCAGGTGATAATTAAATTACCCCTCCTACAACAAGAAAAGGGGTATTATTCCACACTATATTGTGGTACTGAAGCCAGAAGGCTAGGTGAGACCTATTCTAAATCTAAAAAAATTTGAACACTTACAAAGGTTCAAATCAAGATGGAGTCACTCAGAGCAGTGATAACGAACCGGGAAGAAGGGGACTATATGGTGTCCCGGGACATCAGGGATGCTTACCTCCATGTCCCAAATTTGCCCTTATCACTAAGGGTACCTCAGGTTCGTGGTACAGAACTGTCACTATCAGTTTCAGACGCTGCCGTTTGGATTGTCCACGGCACCCCGGGTCTTTACCAAGGTAATGGCCGAAATGATGGTTCTTCTTCGAAGAAAAGGCGTCTTAATTATCCCTTACTTGGACGATCTCCTGATAAGGGCAAAGTCCAGGGAACAGTTGGAGGTCGGAGTAGCACTATCTCGGATACTGTTACAACAGCACGGGTGGATTCTAAATATTCCAAAATCGCAGCTGATCCCGACAACAAGTCTCCTGTGCTTAGGGATGATTCTGGACACAGTCCAGAAAAAGGTGTTTCTCCCGGAAGAGAAAGCCAGGGAGTTATCCGAGCTAGTCAGGAACCTCCTAAAATCAGTGCATCATTGCACAAGGGCCATGGTAAAAAAATGGTGACTTCCTTCGAAGCAATTCCAGTCGGCAGATTTCATGCAAGAACTTTTCAGTGGGATCTGCTGGACAAATGGTCCGGATCGCATCTTCAGATGCATCAGCGGATAACCCTATATCCAAGGACAAGGGTGTCTCTCCTGTGGTGGTTACAGAGTGCTCATCTTCTAGAGGGCCGCAGATTCGGCATTCAGTTTTGGATGTTGGTGACCACGGAGGCCAGCCCGAGAGGCTGGGGAGCAGTCACACAAGGAAAAAATTTCCAGGGAGTGTGATCAAGTCTGGAGACTTTTCTCCACATAAATATAGCTAAGGGTAAATTTATAATGCTCTAAGCTTAGCAAGACCTCTGCTTCAAGGTCAGCCGGTATTGATCCAGTGGGATAAAACATCACGGCAGTCGCCCACGTAAATAGACAGGGCGGCACAAGAAGCAGGAGGGCAGTGGCAAAAACTGCAAGGACTTTTCGCTGGGCGGAAAATCATGTGATAGCACTGTCAGCAGTGTTTCATTCCGGGAATGGAAACTGGGAAGCAGACTTCCTCAGTAGGCACGACCTCCGCCCGGCAGAGTGGGAACTTCATGGGGAAGTTTTCCACATGATTGTAAACCGTTGGGAATTACCAAAGGTGGACATGATGGCGTCCCGTCTGAACAAAAAACGGAACAGGTATTGCGCCAGGTTAAGAGACCCTCAGGCAATAGCTGTGGACGTTCTGGTAACACCGTGGGTGTACCAGTCGGTGTATGTGTTCCATCCTCTGCTTTTCATACCTAAGGTACTGAGAATTATAAGACGTAGAGGAGTAAGAACTATACTCATGGCTCCGGATTGGCCAAGAAGGACTTGGTACCCGGAACTTCAAGAGATGCTCACAGAGGACTTATGGCCTCTGCCGCTAAGAAGGGACTTGTTTCAGCAAGTACCATGTCTGTTCCAAGACTTACCGCAGCTGCGTTTGACGGCATGGCGGTGGAACGCCGGATCCTAAGGGAAAAGGCATTCAGGAAGAGGTCATTCCTACCCTGGTCAAAGCCAGAAAGGAGGTGACCGCACAACATTATCACCACATGTGGCGAAAATATGTTGCGTGGTGTGAGGCCAGGAAGGCCCCACGAAGAAATTTCAACTCGGTCGATTCCTGCATTTCCTGCAAACAGGAGTGTCTATGGGCCTCAAATTGGGGTCCATTAAGGTTCAAATTTCGGCCCTGTCGATTTTTCTTCCAGAAAGAATTGGCTTCAGTTCCTGAAGTCCAGAAGTTTGTCAAGGGAGTATTGCATATACAACCCCCTTTTGTGCCTCCAGTGGCACTGTGGGATCTCAACGTAGTTCTGGGATTCCTCAAAACACATTGGTTTAAAACCAGTCAAATCTGTGGATTTGAAGCATCTCACATGAAAAGTGAACATGCTCTTGGACCTGGCCTGGACCAGGCGAGTGTCAAATTGGTGGTTTTTTTCTCAAAAAAGCCCATATCTGTTTGTCCATTCGGACAGGGCAGAGCTGCGGACTCGTCCCCAGTTCTCTCCCTAAGGTGGTGTCAGTGTTTCACCTGAACCAGCTTATTGTGGTGTCTTGCGCCTACTAGGGACTTGGAGGACTCCAAGTTGCTAGATGTGGTCAGGGCCCTGAAAATATAGGTTCCAGGACGGCTGGAGTCAGGAAAACTGACTTGCTGTTATCCTGTATGCACCCAACAAACTGGGTGCTCTTGCTTCTAAGCAGACTTTTGCTAGTTGGATGTGTAATACAATTCAGCTTGCACATTCTGTGGCAGGCCTGCCACAGCCAAAATATGTAAATGCCCATTCCACAAGGAAGGTGGGCTCATCTTGGGCGGCTGCCCGAGGGGTCTCGGCTTTACAACTTTGCCGAGCGGCTATTTAGTCAGGGGCAAACACGTTTGTAAAATCCTACAAATTTGATAACCTGGCTAAGGAGGACCTGGAGTTCTCTCATTCGGTGCTGCAGAGTCATCCGCACTCTCCCGCCCGTTTGGGAGCTTTGGTATAATCCCCATGGTCCTTTCAGGAACCCCAGCATCCACTAGGACGATAGAGAAAATAAGAATTTACTTACCGATAATTCTATTTCTCGGAGTCCGTAGTGGATGCTGGGCGCCCATCCCAAGTGCGGATTATCTGCAATACTTGTACATAGTTACAAAAATCGGGTTATTATTGTTGTGAGCCATCTTTTCAGAGGCTCCGCTGTTATCATACTGTTAACTGGGTTCAGATCACAGGTTTTACAGTGTGATTGGTGTGGCTGGTATGAGTCTTACCCGGGATTCATAAATCCTTCCTTATTGTGTACGCTCGTCCGGGCACAGTATCCTAACTGAGGCTTGGAGGAGGGTCATAGGGGGAGGAGCCAGTGCACACCACCTGATCCTAAAGCTTTACTTTTTGTGCCCTGTCTCCTGCGGAGCCGCTATTCCCCATGGTCCTTTCAGGAACCCCAGCATCCACTACGGACTCCGAGAAATAGAATTATCGGTAAGTAAATTCTTATTTTTTGGTACAAAATGTTACCGTGGAAATAAACACCCCTATGTCCTCTTCTGCGGAGAGACGGGAGTTTCTAGCAGCTCCGACCAAAATAAAGTCGCCGATCTGTCCTTATACAGGGTTCTCCTCAGAATACAGCCGGGCAGGGAGGGGGGAGTGCAGGGGTGGGTATTGAGACCTCGGGGGCGGGGTAGGTATTGAGACCTCGGGGGCGGATGGATCCTATCACAGGAAGTGAGCAGTATCACATTAGGCCTTAGTCATGTTCGGTTGAAGCCGTTGAGGCATGGAAATCTCTGCCTGAAGAAGGAGACTCTGGCATAGCCACCCCCACAAAATGAAGGCGACATGTCTCAGTTTTGTGAAACGGAGCCCGGCTCCTGCGCATGTGTCCTATAATTGGAAAACTATGTTAATAGCAATACTAACCGGACCTGATTCTGGCCCATTGTGCACCCCCACGCAGCCGTGCAAACACTATGCCGCCGCCGCCCACTGGGAGTGTATTTTAGTTTAGCAGAAGCGCGAACGGTTGTATCGCAGAGCGCCTGCAAAAAATGTTTGTGTAGTTTCAGAGTAGCTCAAAACCTACTCAGCGCTTGCGATAATTTCAGACTGTTCAGGATTTGACGTCACACACCCGCCCAGCGTTCACCCAGCCACGCCTGCGTTTTCCCAGGCACGCCTGCATTTTTCCGAACACTCCCTGAAAACGGTCAGTTGCCACCCAGAAATACCCACTTCATGTCAATCACTCTGCGGCCAGCAGTGCGTCTGAAATGCATAGCTAGTCCCTGTGCAAAACTGCATCGTTCGTTATGCCCGTACGTCGCGCGTGCGCATTGCCGCTCTGCGATTAAATGCAGCTAGCGATCAACTCGTAATGACCAAATTAGTACAGTGCTATTTTTAAAGCACTACTAAAGGGTTGAAGAAATGATAAATGTTTTAGAATAACGATTAGTTGTTCTCCGTAATTCTCTTTATATGGAAGAGACCTGAAAGTTTTTCGTTGATTATGGTTGTGTAGCACCACCTACAGGCTGTAAGTGGGTATGACAGTTAGCTGAAGTGTAGAATCAGTAGAATCTTACAGCTGAATAAAATATCCCCCCCCCCCCACACACCATTTCCCCAGATTTGTGCAACTTGACTTTCAAAACAGCAAGAACCAGAAGATACACGTGTAACTATAACAGCCGGGTAATCACAGGATTGCTCAGTGTCCCAGTACGATGGCGGTACAACCAATGCATGAATGAGGCTTCTTGTAATACTGTTGTTGGTGCATTTCAGAGATCCGGCGCAGGGGCTCCAAAGATCAACTGATCACAGAGCTTCTCCTGCTGGAACTGGGCTCGCCGTGCGAGGTGAAGATGGAGGCCAAGAGGCAGGGCTCCCTGGAGCTCTTGGGAAAGCCGCCACAGCTGTATGACACGCCCTACGAGCCCCCCAAGACAGACCTAGAGGGAGAGGGGCAAGAGAAGAAGCAGCGGGTATCAGATGGGACTCGGCCGGAGAATGACGAGAGACCAGCGGAGGAGTACGAGCAGCCGTGGGAGTGGAAAAAGGAGCATATTGTGAGAGCGCTCTCAGGTGAGAAATCTTGAGAAGAGGGTGGTGATTGGGTGGTGGAGAGGCTTGAAGAGAACACAGCGTTTATAGAGGAGGCTGAGAAACAAAAGTTAGATTTGGAGGGAACTTCTAGTACCCGAGAGCCTTGGAACAGGCTGAGGTAACAGAGGACAGTAGTGGAGCCGGTCTCATAATGGCCTTGCCAGGTCCAGACTCTCGTTAGCGCGAAAGCATCTCATTGTCATTCCTTATTTAAAGGGTAACTGACCGTTAATATTAATGTATTTGCATGTTGTTTATTACTCGCTGTACCAGGCAGCTGTATCCTCTTCTGCCTCCTTCCACTTTCATACATGCAAGTTCTGCTTTTGGGAGCAGATCAATTGTCAAACTTGTAGTATCTTTTGGTAGATTCTAAACGAGTCGGCTGGCTGATATTAGAAAGTAGACAAAAGGGTGAAATGGCAAAGCATGCACGTCCGTTATGACTGTTCCTGTTTGTGAGCGCACACATCTATACAGAGCGTTACTGTATACATGTTACTTCAGTGACGTCATACCTGTCCCAATGGCTGAGGCTTCCAAGCTTATACGTTTTCCGGCGCAAATGTTTTCGCGGCGCTCCTAGAGCGGTTTCATAGGAACGTTTGCACGCCGGCATCTTGCTGTCACCTGGGAGGTAAACCTTGCTCGTTCTTGTCTGCACGCCGTAACAGTGTGATCAACAATCTGCAAAGGTTTCCTGCCGTAATTACCGGCTTTGTGCGCAAACGGAACTTCGCAATCAGCTGAGTCCCCCTGTGTAAATACTCGGCACCAATGACTGCAGTCACAAGACTGTGCGTACTTAGGCTCAGGTATGTGGCATTTGATTCCCTTCACATCAGGTGGATCACATCACTTCAGATTGGCAGCTGCCAGCACTGGTTTGTCCAATCACCAGCAGAAGAGGAGGAAAGAAAAGCAAGGGGAAGATACTATGGTGCAAGTGGGGCAGCAGGAGCATATGGAAGAAACATTAAGGAGGGGGGGATAGAATGGGGGGACAGTGGGAGACACACACACACACACACACACACACACACACACAAAGAGACGGTGAGAAGCTAAACAGGTAGACATAGTAAAATGTCTAGAGAAAGAGTGACAGACACAGGGAGCGGCTCCTACAATGCTTTTCCACGAGTGCCGACCAGTGGTTCCACCCTTCCTCATAAGAGGAGGTTATATCAGACCACAGTGCTGGGCTCCTCCAAAGACCTTTAAAAAAACTTTTTGCATGGTGCCTCCCGTTACTTTAAGCTTACTGGTTCCAAGACGATCACCTGACTGGCAGCATCAGCCGGGGAACTTGACTTGGAACCGGATTACCCACAGTGCCGCAGTGCACAGTTTGGAAACCACTGCTCTAAAGTGTCTGTGCTGTCCCGGAATGATCCTAGATAGAGGAGCACCTCCCTTCCTTTATTTAGATGTCAACCGTTAGATTGTACAGCTGCCGTATTACGTTCAGGTTTATCTATGTATAATACCTGGAGAAATGAACAAGCAGAACCGCGCCCGTTCCTCACACATCATCTCCCATTGCTCCCTGCGGCTTACAGTCCAGTTTGAAAGCAGCGACCGGTCCCCGGTGAAAGAGGAGGTCGTCCGACTGCACCAGCGCCAGAAAAGTTGGACAGCGAAGGTCTTGAAGCAGCCCCAGGCCGAGCACAGTGACAGAGTGGACCCAACCGTCCCCCTGGAGAAGCAGAGGTACAATTTAGATTACAGTGGGGGGTTATGATTGCATGCTCTTGTGTGTGATTTTAGTATTGTCTTATGTGTTGTCATTATTTCTTATACTTGTATTGAGCACTCTCAGTTCTGTGCAGTCTGTGGCGCGTTGCGTAACTTCCTGCGGTTTTGCACTTCATTATGCGTTTCTTGCTCCCTCTTCTGGCTGTAGTTGGTACCACGGAGCCGTAACACGCGCCGAGGCGGAGAGCAGGCTGCAGTCCTGTCGCGAGGCGAGCTACCTACTGCGGAACAGCGAGTCCGGGAACAGCAAATACTCCATTGCCCTGAAGTGAGTAAGACTGGGAGCTGACGCTTTGTTTGGGCGGGGTAGCCTGCTGTCTGTTGTGTTGCCCTCCTGGTGCTTCGTGGGCAGACGTTTGGTGGCTGCTCTCCTGTGGGATATGTGATACCTTGTGTAAGGCTTTGTAATGGGGGGGGGGGTATTTGTGTAGAGCAGGCCTGGCCAACCTGTGGCTCTCCAGATGTAGTGAAACTACACATCCCAGCATGCCCTGCCACAGTTTTAGCATTCCCTAATAGCAAAACTGTGGCAAGGCATGATGGGACTTGTAGTTTTACAACAGCTGGAGAGCCACAGGTTGGCCAGGCCTGGTGTAGAGGTATGTTTGATCACTGTTGGCCCATTTTACCTTTTATTGCTGAACTGCCCTTGGATGATGCACCCTGAAACCTTCTTCTGCCTCCCTCTAGGACCAGCCAGGGCTGCGTCCATATTATCGTGGCCCAAACAAAAGACAACAAGTTCACTTTGAATCAGACAGGCGGCGTCTTCTGCAGCATCCCAGAGGTGGTCCATTACTACTCCAGCCAAAAGCTGCCCTTCAAGGGTGCGGAGCACATGAGCCTGTTGTACCCCGTACCCAGGATCCACTGACTTCTGCTGACCCCATCCTTCTTGGCATCCCTCTGCGCACTTGTGGCCGTCTCTCTCCTGGCAGTGCTCTCCCAGCTTCTCCACCACCGGCCCCATCTGCCTGGGATAGGCAGCTGGCTAAGCTCTACTCCTGGATGTTTGTACTAATGACTGACCCGTCCTAACCAATAGGAAATTGCCGCAACGCAGGAGGAGATACTCAGGCACCACTAGAGTCTTAGGACATCCTTACAAGACACAATGTCCCCCCAAATAACAAAAAAAGTGACAATAGAAAGTGACAGAAAGTTCAGGTGATGCAGCTGCTGTGTGTAGACATCTATTAGACATCCGCAGGTGATGCAGCTGCTGTGTGCAGACATCTATTAGACATCCGCAGGTGATGCAGCTGCTGTGTGTAGACATCTATTAGACATCCGCAGGTGATGCAGCTGCTGTGTGTAGACATCTATTAGACATCCGCAGGTGATGCAGCTGCTGTGTGTAGACATCTATTAGACATCCGCAGGTGATGCAGCTGCTGTGTGCAGACATCTATTAGACATCCGCAGGTGATGCAGCTGCTGTGTGTAGACATCTATTAGACATCCGCAGGTGATGCAGCTGATGTGTGCAGACATCTATTAGACATCCGCAGGTGATGCAGCTGCTGTGTGTAGACATCTATTAGACATCCGCAGGTGATGCAGCTGCTGTGTGCAGACATCTATTAGACATCCGCAGGTGATGCAGCTGCTGTGTGTAGACATCTATTAGACATCCGCAGGTGATGCAGCTGCTGTGTGTAGACATCTATTAGACATCCGCAGGTGATGCAGCTGCTGTGTGTAGACATCTATTAGACATCCGCAGGTGATGCAGCTGCTGTGTGTAGACATCTATTAGACATCCGCAGGTGATGCAGCTGCTGTGTGTAGACATCTATTAGACATCCGCAGGTGATGCAGCTGCTGTGTGCAGACATCTATTAGACATCCGCAGGTGATGCAGCTGCTGTGTGCAGACATCTATTAGACATCCGCAGGTGATGCAGCTGCTGTGTGTAGACATCTATTAGACATCCGCAGGTGATGCAGCTGCTGTGTGTAGACATCTATTAGACATCCGCAGGTGATGCAGCTGCTGTGTGTAGACATCTATTAGACATCCGCAGGTGATGCAGCTGCTGTGTGTAGACATCTATTAGACATCCGCAGGTGATGCAGCTGCTGTGTGCAGACATCTATTAGACATCCGCAGGTGATGCAGCTGCTGTGTGTAGACATCTATTAGACATCCGCAGGTGATGCAGCTGCTGTGTGTAGACATCTATTAGACATCCGCAGGTGATGCAGCTGCTGTGTGTAGACATCTATTAGACATCCGCAGGTGATGCAGCTGCTGTGTGTAGACATCTATTAGACATCCGCAGGTGATGCAGCTGCTGTGTGTAGACATCTATTAGACATCCGCAGGTGATGCAGCTGCTGTGTGTAGACATCTATTAGACATCCGCAGGTGATGCAGCTGCTGTGTGCAGACATCTATTAGACATCCGCAGGTGATGCAGCTGCTGTGTGTAGACATCTATTAGACATCCGCAGGTGATGCAGCTGCTGTGTGTAGACATCTATTAGACATCCGCAGGTGATGCAGCTGCTGTGTGTAGACATCTATTAGACATCCGCAGGTGATGCAGCTGCTGTGTGTAGACATCTATTAGACATCCGCAGGTGATGCAGCTGCTGTGTGTAGACATCTATTAGACATCCGCAGGTGATGCAGCTGCTGTGTGTAGACATCTATTAGACATCCGCAGGTGATGCAGCTGCTGTGTGTAGACATCCGCAGGTGATGCAGCTGCTGTGTGCAGACATCTATTAGACATCCGCAGGTGATGCAGCTGCTGTGTGCAGACATCTATTAGACATCCGCAGGTGATGCAGCTGCTGTGTGCAGACATCTATTAGACATCCGCAGGTGATGCAGCTGCTGTGTGTAGACATCTATTAGACATCCGCAGGTGATGCAGCTGCTGTGTGTAGACATCTATTAGACATCCGCAGGTGATGCAGCTGCTGTGTGTAGACATCTATTAGACATCCGCAGGTGATGCAGCTGCTGTGTGTAGACATCTATTAGACATCCGCAGGTGATGCAGCTGCTGTGTGTAGACATCTATTAGACATCCGCAGGTGATGCAGCTGCTGTGTGTAGACATCTATTAGACATCCGCAGGTGATGCAGCTGCTGTGTGCAGACATCTATTAGACATCCGCAGGTGATGCAGCTGCTGTGTGTAGACATCTATTAGACATCCGCAGGTGATGCAGCTGCTGTGTGCAGACATCTATTAGACATCCGCAGGTGATGCAGCTGCTGTGTGTAGACATCTATTAGACATCCGCAGGTGATGCAGCTGCTGTGTGTAGACATCTATTAGACATCCGCAGGTGATGCAGCTGCTGTGTGCAGACATCTATTAGACATCCGCAGGTGATGCAGCTGCTGTGTGCAGACATCTATTAGACATCCGCAGGTGATGCAGCTGCTGTGTGCAGACATCTATAGACATCCGCAGGTGATGCAGCTGCTGTGTGTAGACATCTATTAGACATCCGCAGGTGATGCAGCTGCTGTGTGTAGACATCTATTAGACATCCGCAGGTGATGCAGCTGCTGTGTGTAGACATCTATTAGACATCCGCAGGTGATGCAGCTGCTGTGTGCAGACATCTATTAGACATCCGCAGGTGATGCAGCTGCTGTGTGTAGACATCTATTAGACATCCGCAGGTGATGCAGCTGCTGTGTGTAGACATCTATTAGACATCCGCAGGTGATGCAGCTGCTGTGTGTAGACATCTATTAGACATCCGCAGGTGATGCAGCTGCTCTGTGTAGACATCTATTAGACATCCGCAGGTGATGCAGCTGCTGTGTGTAGACATCTATTAGACATCCGCAGGTGATGCAGCTGCTCTGTGTAGACATCTATTAGACATCCGCAGGTGATGCAGCTGCTGTGTGTAGACATCTATTAGACATCCGCAGGTGATGCAGCTGCTGTGTGCAGACATCTATTAGGCATCCGCAGGTGATGCAGCTGCTGTGTGTAGACATCTATTAGACATCCGCAGGTGATGCAGCTGCTGTGTGTAGACATCTATTAGACATCCGCAGGTGATGCAGCTGCTGTGTGTAGACATCTATTAGACATCCCCAGGTGATGCAGCTGCTGTGTGTAGACATCTATTAGACATCCCCAGGTGATGCAGCTGCTGTGTGTAGACATCTATTAGACATCCGCAGGTGATGCAGCTGCTGTGTGCAGACATCTATTAGACATCCGCAGGTGATGCAGCTGCTGTGTGTAGACATCTATTAGACATCCGCAGGTGATGCAGCTGCTGTGTGTAGACATCTATTAGACATCCGCAGGTGATGCAGCTGCTCTGTGTAGACATCTATTAGACATCCGCAGGTGATGCAGCTGCTGTGTGTAGACATCTATTAGACATCCGCAGGTGATGCAGCTGCTGTGTGTAGACATCTATTAGACATCCGCAGGTGATGCAGCTGCTGTGTGTAGACATCTATTAGACATCCGCAGGTGATGCAGCTGCTGTGTGCAGACATCTATTAGACATCCGCAGGTGATGCAGCTGCTGTGTGCAGACATCTATTAGACATCCGCAGGTGATGCAGCTGCTGTGTGTAGACATCTATTAGACATCCCCAGGTGATGCAGCTGCTGTGTGTAGACATCTATTAGGCATCCGCAGGTGATGCAGCTGCTGTGTGCAGACATCTATTAGACATCCGCAGGTGATGCAGCTGCTGTGTGTAGACATCTATTAGACATCCGCAGGTGATGCAGCTGCTGTGTGCAGACATCTATTAGACATCCGCAGGTGATGCAGCTGCTGTGTGTAGACATCTATTAGACATCCGCAGGTGATGCAGCTGCTGTGTGCAGACATCTATTAGACATCCGCAGGTGATGCAGCTGCTGTGTGTAGACATCTATTAGACATCCGCAGGTGATGCAGCTGCTGTGTGCAGACATCTATTAGACATCCGCAGGTGATGCAGCTGCTGTGTGTAGACATCTATTAGACATCCGCAGGTGATGCAGCTGCTGTGTGTAGACATCTATTAGACATCCGCAGGTGATGCAGCTGCTGTGTGTAGACATCCGCAGGTGATGCAGCTGCTGTGTGTAGACATCCGCAGGTGATGCAGCTGCTGTGTGTAGACATCTATTAGACATCCGCAGGTGATGCAGCTGCTGTGTGCAGACATCTATTAGACATCCGCAGGTGATGCAGCTGCTGTGTGTAGACATCTATTAGACATCCGCAGGTGATGCAGCTGCTGTGTGTAGACATCTATTAGACATCCGCAGGTGATGCAGCTGCTGTGTGTAGACATCTATTAGGCATCCGCAGGTGATGCAGCTGCTGTGTGCAGACATCTATTAGACATCCGCAGGTGATGCAGCTGCTGTGTGTAGACATCTATTAGACATCTGCAGGTGATGCAGCTGCTGTGTGTAGACATCTATTAGACATCCGCAGGTGATGCAGCTGCTGTGTGCAGACATCTATTAGGCATCCGCAGGTGATGCAGCTGCTGTGTGTAGACATCTATTAGACATCCGCAGGTGATGCAGCTGCTGTGTGTAGACATCTATTAGACATCCGCAGGTGATGCAGCTGCTGTGTGTAGACATCTATTAGGCATCCGCAGGTGATGCAGCTGCTGTGTGTAGACATCTATTAGACATCCCCAGGTGATGCAGCTGCTGTGTGTAGACATCTATTAGACATCCCCAGGTGATGCAGCTGCTGTGTGTAGACATCTATTAGACATCCGCAGGTGATGCAGCTGCTGTGTGCAGACATCTATTAGACATCCGCAGGTGATGCAGCTGCTGTGTGTAGACATCTATTAGACATCCGCAGGTGATGCAGCTGCTGTGTGTAGACATCTATTAGACATCCGCAGGTGATGCAGCTGCTCTGTGTAGACATCTATTAGACATCCGCAGGTGATGCAGCTGCTGTGTGTAGACATCTATTAGACATCCGCAGGTGATGCAGCTGCTGTGTGTAGACATCTATTAGACATCCGCAGGTGATGCAGCTGCTGTGTGTAGACATCTATTAGACATCCGCAGGTGATGCAGCTGCTGTGTGTAGACATCCGCAGGTGATGCAGCTGCTGTGTGTAGACATCTATTAGACATCCGCAGGTGATGCAGCTGCTGTGTGCAGACATCTATTAGACATCCGCAGGTGATGCAGCTGCTGTGTGCAGACATCTATTAGACATCCGCAGGTGATGCAGCTGCTGTGTGTAGACATCTATTAGACATCCGCAGGTGATGCAGCTGCTGTGTGTAGACATCTATTAGACATCCGCAGGTGATGCAGCTGCTGTGTGCAGACATCTATTAGACATCCGCAGGTGATGCAGCTGCTGTGTGTAGACATCTATTAGACATCCGCAGGTGATGCAGCTGCTGTGTGTAGACATCTATTAGACATCCGCAGGTGATGCAGCTGCTGTGTGCAGACATCTATTAGACATCCGCAGGTGATGCAGCTGCTGTGTGTAGACATCTATTAGACATCTGCAGGTGATGCAGCTGCTGTGTGTAGACATCTATTAGACATCCGCAGGTGATGCAGCTGCTGTGTGCAGACATCTATTAGACATCCGCAGGTGATGCAGCTGCTGTGTGCAGACATCTATTAGACATCCGCAGGTGATGCAGCTGCTGTGTGTAGACATCTATTAGACATCCGCAGGTGATGCAGCTGCTGTGTGTAGACATCTATTAGACATCCGCAGGTGATGCAGCTGCTGTGTGTAGACATCTATTAGACATCCGCAGGTGATGCAGCTGCTGTGTGCAGACATCTATTAGGCATCCGCAGGTGATGCAGCTGCTGTGTGTAGACATCTATTAGACATCCGCAGGTGATGCAGCTGCTGTGTGTAGACATCTATTAGACATCCGCAGGTGATGCAGCTGCTGTGTGTAGACATCTATTAGACATCCGCAGGTGATGCAGCTGCTGTGTGTAGACATCTATTAGACATCCGCAGGTGATGCAGCTGCTGTGTGCAGACATCTATTAGACATCCGCAGGTGATGCAGCTGCTGTGTGTAGACATCTATTAGACATCCGCAGGTGATGCAGCTGCTGTGTGTAGACATCTATTAGACATCCGCAGGTGATGCAGCTGCTGTGTGTAGACATCTATTAGACATCCGCAGGTGATGCAGCTGCTGTGTGTAGACATCTATTAGACATCCGCAGGTGATGCAGCTGCTGTGTGTAGACATCTATTAGACATCCGCAGGTGATGCAGCTGCTGTGTGTAGACATCTATTAGACATCCGCAGGTGATGCAGCTGCTGTGTGTAGACATCTATTAGACATCCGCAGGTGATGCAGCTGCTGTGTGTAGACATCTATTAGACATCCGCAGGTGATGCAGCTGCTGTGTGTAGACATCTATTAGACATCCGCAGGTGATGCAGCTGCTGTGTGCAGACATCTATTAGACATCCGCAGGTGATGCAGCTGCTGTGTGTAGACATCTATTAGACATCCGCAGGTGATGCAGCTGCTGTGTGTAGACATCTATTAGACATCCGCAGGTGATGCAGCTGCTGTGTGTAGACATCTATTAGACATCCGCAGGTGATGCAGCTGCTGTGTGCAGACATCTATTAGACATCCGCAGGTGATGCAGCTGCTGTGTGTAGACATCTATTAGACATCCGCAGGTGATGCAGCTGCTGTGTGTAGACATCTATTAGACATCCGCAGGTGATGCAGCTGCTGTGTGTAGACATCTATTAGACATCCGCAGGTGATGCAGCTGCTGTGTGCAGACATCTATTAGACATCCGCAGGTGATGCAGCTGCTGTGTGCAGACATCTATTAGACATCCGCAGGTGATGCAGCTGCTGTGTGTAGACATCTATTAGACATCCGCAGGTGATGCAGCTGCTGTGTGTAGACATCTATTAGACATCCGCAGGTGATGCAGCTGCTGTGTGTAGACATCTATTAGACATCCGCAGGTGATGCAGCTGCTGTGTGCAGACATCTATTAGACATCCGCAGGTGATGCAGCTGCTGTGTGCAGACATCTATTAGGCATCCGCAGGTGATGGGAGTAGTAAATGCATCGCTAAGTGAATAAAGACGGTAACTAATGCTGGGTGTACTACATTGATACATGACATACTGGACGCACATAATTGCTGGTTCCACAATGTTTTAAAGTCGCTCAAAACAAGTACAAAATAAAAATATTTGCAGAATAAAACGCCAAATCCAAAAGTACAAATTAAGCTTGCAGGGCTGCAGTTCATGCCGGTCACCAGCAGGGGGAGAAGGACTCTGTATATCAATCCACACTCCATGCGAAGCTCCAAAGAGAATATATGTGCTTGTATTATACATGTATATTAGTTAATAAATGTGTGTAAATTTACCCGTTCTGTGAGTACACTGGATGCTTCACTTATTCCGTTTCTTCTAGGTCAGTGGTTGTCACACTCTGTCCTCACACTGCCCCAGCACTCCATGGTGTAATGTCCCTGCCTGTGCACAGGTGGTACTAATAATCATCTGTGCGTAATCATGGACCGCTTTATACCCTGATCTGTGTGTGTGTGTGTGTAATACAGCGGTATATACGGGTACAGGTGTCAGTGAGCTGTGTATAATGATATAGTCGTGTGTGTGTGTGTGTATAATACAGCGGTATATAGGGGTACAGGTGTCAGTGAGCTGTGTATAATGATATAGTCGTGTGTGTGTGTGTGTGTATAATACAGCGGTATATAGGGGTACAGGTGTCAGTGAGCTGTGTATAATGATATAGTCCTGTGTGTGTATAATACAGCGGTATATAGGGGTACAGGTGTCAGTGAGCTGTGTATAATGATATAGTCCTGTGTGTGTGTGTATAATACAGCGGTATATAGGGGTACAGGTGTCACTGAGCTGTGTATAATGGTATAGCCCTGTGTGTGTGTGTATAATACAGCGGTATATAGGGGTACTGGTGTCAGTGAGCTGTGTATAATCATATAGTCGTGTGTGTGTGTGTGTGTGTATAATACAGCGGTATATAGGGGTACAGGTGTCAGTGAGCTGTGTATAACGACATAGTCCTGTGTGTGTGTGTGTGTGTGTGTGTGTATAATACAGCGGTATATAGGGGTACTGGTGTCAGTGAGCTGTGTATAATGATATAGTCCTGTGTGTGTGTGTGTGTGTGTATATAATACAGCGGTATATAGGGGTACTGGTGTCAGTGAGCTGTGTATAATGATATAGTCCTGTGTGTGTGTGTGTGTGTGTGTGTGTGTGTGTGTGTGTGTAATACAGCGGTATATAGGGGTACTGGTGTCAGTGAGCTGTGTATAATGGTATAGCCCTGTGTGTGTGTATAATACAGCGGTATATAGGGGTACTGGTGTCAGTGAGCTGTGTATAATGGTGTAGTCCTGTGTGTGTGTATAATACAGTGGTATATAGGGGTACAGGTGTCAGTGAGCTGTGTATAATGATATAGTCCTGTGTGTGTGTATAATACAGCGGTATATAGGGGTACAGGTGTCACTGAGCTGTGTATAATGGTATAGCCCTGTGTGTGTGTATAATACAGCGGTATATAGGGGTACTGGTGTCAGTGAGCTGTGTATAATGGTATAGCCCTGTGTGTGTATAATACAGCGGTATATAGGGGTACTGGTGTCAGTGAGCTGTGTATAATGATATAGTCCTGTGTGTGTGTGTGTGTGTGTGTGTGTGTGTGTATAATACAGCGGTATATAGGGGTACAGGTGTCACTGAGCTGTGTATAATGGTATAGCCCTGTGTGTGTATAATACAGCGGTATATAGGGGTACTGGTGTCAATGAGCTGTGTATAATGGTATAGTCCTGTGTGTGTGTATAATACAGCGGTATATAGGGGTACTGGTGTCAGTGAGCTGTGTATAATGGTATAGCCCTGTGTGTGTATAATACAGCGGTATATAGGGGTACAGGTGTCAGTGAGCTGTGTATAATAGTATAGCTCTGTGTGTGTGTATAATACAGCGGTATATAGGGGTACTGGTGTCTGAGCTGTGTATAATGGTGTAGTCCTGTGTGTGTGTATAATACAGCGGTATATAGGGGTACAGGTGTCAGTGAGCTGTGTATAATGGTATAGTCCTGTGTGTGTGTATAATACAGCGGTATATAGGGGTACAGGTGTCAGTGAGCTGTGTATAATGGTGTAGCCCTGTGTGTGTGTATAATACAGTGGTATATAGGGGTATATGTGTCAGTGAGCTGTGTATAATGGTATAGCCCTGTGTGTGTGTATAATACAGCGGTATATAGGGGTACAGGTGTCAGTGAGCTGTGTATAATGGTGTAGCCCTGTGTGTGTGTATAATACAGTGGTATATAGGGGTATATGTGTCGGTGAGCTGTGTATAATGGTGTAGTCCTGTGTGTGTGTATAATACAGCGGTATATAGGGGTACAGGTGTCAGTGAGCTGTGTATAATGGTGTAGCCCTGTGTGTGTGTATAATACAGTGGTATATAGGGGTATATGTGTCGGTGAGCTGTGTATAATGGTGTAGTCCTGTGTGTGTGTATAATACAGCGGTATATAGGGGTACAGGTGTCAGTGAGCTGTGTATAATGATATAACCCTGTGTGTGTGTGTATAAAACACAGCAGTATATAGGGGTACAGGTGTCAGTGAGCTGTGTATAATGGTATAGCCCTGTGTGTAGTGTTCACTCTAGGAATTTTTTAGGGCAGGGTGCTGATCACGGGTA
The DNA here is from genome assembly GCF_028390025.1 of Pseudophryne corroboree. NCBI lineage: Eukaryota > Metazoa > Chordata > Amphibia > Anura > Myobatrachidae > Pseudophryne > Pseudophryne corroboree. The sequence goes on along the minus strand of NC_086455.1, from coordinate 6,868,242 downwards.
GGGCACATTTTTCATTCGTGAGGGCACATTTTTAAGTTAGAAGGGCAAAAATAGGTACATACTATATCGCTTGGTGCGCCCATTCCTATAGGTGAAAGCATGGACAGTGCGCGCCGGAATTTTTTTTAGGGGTGTTGTTTCGTGGGGAAGGGGCATGACGACATAATAGTACTAAATAACATTATACCACACAATAGTGCCGCTCATACACATTGCACCAGGTAGAATCTCCTATACACACTGCGCCAGGTAGAGCACGTTCTACATATTGCGCATATTGGAGAGAGCACTGGGGCACACTGCACAAGGGAGAGATAGCAGTTGGGACAGTGCTGGGGGGCAAGGGGATTAGGAGCAGGTAGTACTGTAGTCAGTGTTAGGGGTATGGAGGCATTAGTACCCAGGATACCCACTCCCCAATTACCTTTTAAGATCAGCTCCTCTCTGAGATGTGTGTATGCTGGGCACTATGTGTGGACATAGGATTGTATGTATGCTTGGCACTGTGTATGGGAGAGGTGGGGTGTATAATGAGCATTATGTGGGTATGGAGGGTGTAATGGGCACTGTGGGGTGTGTATGCTGGCAATGTGGGAGTGTACATATGCTGGGCACTGTGTGGGCATGAAGGGTGTAGAATAAGCACAGTATGGGTATGAAGGGTGTTATAGGCACCGTGGGGGTGTACATATGCTGGGCACTGTGGGTGTATAATGAGCACTGGGTGGGTATGGAGGGTGTTATGGGCACTGTGGGGTGTGTATGCTGGGCACTGTGGTGGTGTACATATGCTGGGCACTGTGGGTGTAAAATGAGCACTGGGTGGGTATGGAGGGTGTTATGGGCACTGTGGGGTGTGTATGCTGGGCACTGTGGTGGTGTACATATGCTGGGTACTGTGGGTTTATAATGAGCACTGGGTGGGTATGGAGGGTGTTATGGGCACTGTGGGGTGTGTATGCTGGGCACTGTGGTGGTGTGCATATGCTGGGCACCGTGTGGGTGTATGTTGTCCACTGTGGGGGGGTATTGGGTGTGTTTATGTTGGGCAGTGTGGTGGCATGGGTGAAGTAAATAATGGGCACTGCCCCAGCCCCGACCATTTCTATCATTAGCCGAATTACGCCCCCCACCCCGCTCTGTTAGTTGCTTACAAGTTTAACTTTGGCTACATGCGGCTGTACTCCATGGGGACAAAGTTAAACTTGTAAGCAACTAACGGAGCGGGGTGGGGGGCGGCTGTACTCCATGGGGACAGAGACATGGCTACAAGATGGTGAAGCTCAGCAATAGATGCATTGGGTGAGGGCGCGCGTTGCTCACAAGTGACATACAGTATCTACCAGAACAGTCTCCCAGCCCTGCCGTACCTTTAGTAACAGCAATGTTACCCGCTGTCAGTAGGTTCCGGAGGGCGGAAGCAGAGAACCTAACCCGTTCCAGCGTCTCCGCTATTTTCCAAGCGACCTCGCACCAGCAAACAAGTAGTGTAGTCAGTCCCTGGAGCAGCATGCTGGCGGGCAGGGAGGAGGGAGGGACGTCTCAGGCGGGCTTCGATATCGAGACACTGCAACTGGATGGGGAGACGCTGCCGGCACCGATTGGATGATGAGACGCTGGCGGCGATTGGATGACGCGGCGCTGCCGGCGGTGATTGGATGAGGAGGCACTGGCGGTGATTGGATGAGGAGGTGCTGCCAGCGGCGATTGGATGAGGAGGCGCTGCTGGTGGCGATTGGATATAGCAGCGCGTATTTTGCGATCACATGGGGGGAGAAGTGACAGCGCGGCGGGGGGAGAAGACAGCTCTTAGCAGGGCGGGCGCAAACGGGCAGGGCGCATTCTGTCACTCAAAAAAGGGGCGAGAGAAGCTTAGAGTGAACACTACTGTGTGTATAATACTACGGCATATAGGGGTACAGGTGTCAGTGACCTGTGTATAATGGTATAGCCGTGTGTGTGTGTGTGTGTGTGTGTGTGTGTGTGTGTGTGTGTGTGTGTGTGTGTGTGTGTATAATACTACGGCATATAGCGGTACAGGTGTCAGTGAGCTGTGTATAATGGTATAGCACTGTGTGTGTGTGTGTGTGTGTGTGTGTGTGTGTATAATACAGCGGTATATAGGGGTACAGGTGTCAGTGAGCTGTGTATAATGGTATAGCCCCGTGTGTGTATATAATACAGCGGTATATAGGGGTACAGGTGTCAGTGAGCTGTGTATAATGATATAACCCTGTGTGTGTGTGTGTGTGTGTATAAAACACAGCAGTATATAGGGGTACAGGTGTCAGTGACCTGTGTATAATGGTATAGCCCTGTGTGTGTGTGTGTATAATACTACGGCATATAGCGGTACAGGTGTCAGTGAGCTGTGTATAATGGTATAGCCGTGTGTGTGTGTGTGTGTATAATACTACGGCATATAGCGGTACAGGTGTCAGTGAGCTGTGTATAATGGTATAGTCGTGTGTGTGTGTGTGTGTGTGTGTGTGTGTGTGTATAATACAGTGGTATATAGGGGTACAGGTGTCAGTGAGCTGTGTATAATGGTATAGCACTGTGTGAGTGTGTATAATACAGCGGTATATAGGGGTACAGGTGTCAGTGACCTGTGTATAATGGTATAGTCCTGTGTGTGTGTATAATACAGCGGTATATAGGGGTACAGGTGTCAGTGAGCTGTGTATAATGGTATAGTCCTGTGTGTGTGTATAATACAGCGGTATATAGGGCTACAGGTGTCAGTGAGCTGTGTATAATGGTATAGTCCTGTGTGTGTGTATAATACAGCGGTATATAGGGGTACAGGTGTCAGTGAGCTGTGTATAATGGTATAGCACTGTGTGAGTATGTTTAATACAGCGGTATATAGGCTACAGGTGTCAGTGAGCTGTGTATAATGGTATAGCACTGTGTGAGTATGTTTAATACAGCGGTATATAGGCTACAGGTGTCAATGAGCTGTGTATAGTGGTAAAGCACTGTGTGTGTGTATAATATTGCGGTATATAGGGCTACAGGTGTCAGTGAGCTGTGTATAATGGTATAGCCCTGTGTGTGTGTATAATACAGCGGTATATAGGGGTACAGGTGTCAGTGAGCTGTGTATAATGGTATAGCCGTGTGTGTGTGTGTGTGTGTGTGTGTGTGTGTGTGTATAATATTGCGGTATATAGGGGTACAGGTGTCAGTGAGCTGTGTATAATGGTATAGTCGTGTGTGTGTGTGTATAATACAGTGGTATATAGGGGTACAGGTGTCAGTGAGCTGTGTATAATGGTATAGCACTGTGTGAGTATGTTTAATACAGCGGTATATAGGCTACAGGTGTCAGTGAGCTGTGTATAGTGGTATAGCACTGTGTGTGTGTATAATATTGCAGTATATAGGGCTACAGGTGTCAGTGAGCTGTGTATAATGGTATAGCAGTGTGTGTGTGTGTGTGTGTGTATAATACAGCGGTATATAGGGGTACAGGTGTCAGTGAGCTGTGTATAATGGTATAGCACTGTGTGTGTGTATATAATATAGCGGTATATAGGGGTACAGGTGTCAGTGATCAGTGTATATTGGAATGGGGTAATTGCGGGTGGAAGGGAGAGCTGTCTGGATACAATAGGTGGGCTCTAATGATAAGCGAGGAGAATAAGGGAACTAGAGTAGGGGCTGTGACCTTAGTGAAAATGGAGGTAAGTTAGGGAAAGTGGAGCACCGGGAAGGTGAGAGTTGTACAGGACAACAGTCCATGCTGGGGCTATAGAACTACAGTAAGGTAATATGGAGCGGCACTGGAGAGGACAGGAGACATATATGCTTTGTGGTTACCTGTCTGACCACCTGATTAGTGCCGTGTGTCCTGGATAATCTCCCTATCTGCAGGGGTCTGGGCATGTGGCCCCCATATCTCTATAGGTTGTGTGTTTGTGGGGGGTTGTTCTGCTGAATAGTGGGTGCTTAAACAGTTGTTGGTATTTGAGGATGGTAAATACTAAGTAAGTTGTTACTTACATCTGTAAGATGGTGAGCTGATGTAAGTGTCTCGCTGTAAGCGGATTAGTTGGATTTCTTTGGTTTTCTGCCCAGTTTTGCTCTTATCCATTGGAAAACATATCTCTTGGATGTTTTCTCTGTGCTGTTGACGTTCTCAGTGTCTTCCTTCTTACATCTTCTCCCCAGCTTGCTCTGTATCCAGGTCCTGACATTGGATTTGGGTTTTTTATTCATAGCACCCGTGGTGGTTTTGTCAGGGGTATGGCAGGCGCTTGTGTGCGGCGCGGCCTCTTCTATAATAGTGAGGCCGGGAGGTCTTTTCCCACCTGGAGATGTTTTCTGGGTGGTGGTGTCAGGACATTCATGGCAGATGTTTGTATGTGGCTCGGCCACTTTTATGAGAATAAGGCTGGAAGGCCTTCTCCAGCCAAGAGATGTTCTCTGGGTGGTGTTCTCCAGAACCTCATGCCAGTCGTTTATTTGTGGCTCAGCCTCTATGTGAGTGAGGCCGGGAGGTCTTTTCTTGGCTGGAGATGTTCTCTTGTTGGTGTTATCTAGCCATCCGTCCCACACATAAAATTTCACCTTAGGGTAGTAATTATCTGCCTCAATGATGTCCTCCTCATCGCTGTCATGGAGTATGATAATGGTGTCAAAGGTCTCAGTATTGCAGATGTCTTCTTCTGCAGTGATGTCATCTGTATCCCCATCAGTTGTGTCTGCCGCTCTACCATCATCCTCATCATTATCATCACCAGTATAGACGGTTGGGTAATAACTATCGGAGCTCGTCTCACTGGTGACATCATCCTCTTCTTCCTCCCCAGTGTAGTATACCACTTTTGGGGCGTCTTCCATTTCAGCACCTACATGCGATGATACAATTGTGCCGAACGTCACAGCGTGGTAAGTGACCATTTGTAAGTACATGTCATCGCTCATGTCCACCTCATTTACTAGAGTGAGGCCGGGTGGTCTCTTCTCGCCTAGAGACATCTTTAGTCTCAGGCTTATAATTCTCTGTCTTGAATTTCTCTCCCTCTCTCGTCAAAGCTCCTTCACCAAGCAACTCGTATTGAGAAGTGAGGTTCCAGAGGCAGCAGCCGATTATACCGTGTCTGTGATGTCACAGTGTACTGGCTGACTGACATCATCACCAGCCATCAGCACCAGCCTGGAGAAATGTCCAGCTTGTTAATTTCATCAGTCCATACAGGTGTTGATGCATGGTGCATATAGAACCAAATGTATTAAGCCTGAACAGGAGATAAATCTGAGACGCATAAGAAGTGCTAAATGACCAGCCAATCAGCTCCTAACTGTCATTTTTCAAACACGGCCTGTGACATGTCAGTTAGGAAGCTGATTGTTCTCTAGAAATGCAACTGATAACATACAGGCCTATAAGTGCGTTCCACGAGTGAGATAGGAAGTAAAGGAACTTACTTCCAGGATCGGCTAACCCGTGGAATGCATAGACGGCGCAAGACGGAAGGAGTGGTGACGCACTTCTGGAAGCGGCAAAGGAAGTAAGACAGTCCGTTCCAGGATAGATGGAACACAGGAAAGATTAAGTGGTGTCCGGGAGAGGATACCAATAGAAAGGCCTGCAGTAAGTACGTACTTCCGGTAGTGGAAACGGTAAATATAATGAATAAAGAACCACCGTGGAACGCAATTAAGCTTTATCTATTGAACGAAGTTGGATCTAGAGATCAAGGAAGGATTACTATAACCACTGCGGTTAGGTAGAAAGATTAAAGAGATTTATAAAAAAAAAAGGTCTAGTGGAATTTTAAGATGTTTATTGGAAAGGTCACTATCCCCCGAACGGATCCACCAATGGGTGATCAGAAGTGGGATAAACAGAACCATAAGCCCAGCAGTCCGGTACACCTTGAAAAAGGCTCCAATTAGAGGTGAAACGCGTTGGTGAGAGACAGGAGGGAGATGGACAATCCAGACCAGGACATTCATGGTGGATTTCCGTTCCCGGTAGGTACCGGACAATTGGTGTGCATTATACACCGCAATATCTGGAGCGCTGTTTAGACTCTATTTTTTTAATTATTTTTTCTAGAATAAACACTGTACCATATAGGAATTTTTGTCTCTCTTTGAATATATGGGTAGACAAAACTTGCCACAAGAACGAGCAATCCACAGCATAGCCAAATTTATTTATGTGACTGACTGGCATGGAGCTTAGGGGCTTTTTGTGACCATTGGAGATTGAAGGAAGAGACCACAATGGTATTGTACATATAAGACCTTTTTTCTGGACTATTTCGTATTGAGATACTGAGTGAGAAGGTATAATAATTGGTATTGGGAACCTCAAACCTACCCCCAATCAGAGGTTATACATCACAGCAGATACCAACGTTTCAGGGCTACATCGTCCCTTTGTCAAGGTAAGTAACAATATACAAGAAAAAAGAACATACCCTTATACCAACTAGAAGTCCACCAGTGAACATAGGCGCCGGGTGCTGGACATTCCGGTCCGGGATCCCGGCGCCTTTCGTTCACGTCAAGGATACACTGTCTTCGAGCAGGGACCCCACTAGACCACCTGGCAAGAGGGCACAGTTCCAGGTGTTTTAAACATCAGTTTAATAAGGCCCATAGTACCTGGGGTTGAAGACCAGCACAGGGAAGGAGACACTTTGACCTGTAACCCCTCCCCGGCTCTGGCCGCCATCTACAGCAGATTTCCCGCCCTTGGGCTGCCTCACTCTCCCTCTTCCCTCACAGAGACCGGGCGGCCATTTTACAGCAAGGCAGCAAGCAGGTCTCCGAGATTGCTGGTCTCTGTGTCCCTGTAAAAACGCCTGAACAGGTCAGGTTTTTACATCACTTAAATATCCTTCCTGCCTCACAAGGCTGTATAGTTGAAGTAAGTGTTCGCTGCAGTAATATTGTACAAGTTTCTGCCTTACCCTACCTGCCTCAGAGATGAGTAGTTGATATAAGGGTCCATTGCAGTATTATTGTATAATCTTCTGCATTGTATGTGGCTGTGTGCCGTGTTCTGTCTGGTTTCACTTTCAGTGTATCCCAGATATCTATCACTGTTATTTCATACCCTGGGCTTTGGTACTGTCTGGGTTATATTTCACAGATTATATCTATATATGAATATTTTATCTGTGTTTTAGTCACATAATACCCTATACTAATTACATTGCATATATTCTACTGGTACGTCATACTTGCCTACTCTCCCGGAATGGCAGGGAAGCTCCCGAAAATCGGGTGACCCTCCCAGCCCCACGGAAGAGCAGACAAGTCTCCCGGTTTTTCAGTTCCCCCCTGCCCGGCCGCCCACTTTGAGAGTAAAGTGGGCGGTCCGGACAGTTGTATCGCGTCATCATAGTCACGCCCCCTGCTGTAAAATGCTGGTTATAGCGGCATTACACAGCGGGGGGCGTGGTTTAAACGGTGTACCGCTGTAACACCGCCCTCGTTCCGCCTCTGCCCTTCCTTCGCCACGCCCTGTTCTGCATCCTCCCCGCCCCCTCCTCTCGTCATTGTCCAGCCCAGCCCCTCCACTGAGCCGTACTGGCAGCTCTCTCTGTGGTACGTCCACTTTGTGTTGCTAATATGTCTAACAAAAATGGGCACAAACAGGCTGAAGCTCCTGTGTTAATCTCCTGCGGAGTGTGTTCCGCCGGTGTGGCTGAGGAGAACATGTTACATGATGGTCTCTGTGCTGTTTGTTACACACCTCCCAGTCAGTCTGCGGCTCCTGGCCCCGCGCCATTTCCACACTGTTGGGTACTCTGGTAGAACGCCTTGCGCCCCCTATGGGTCCTCCTGTGGCTTTACCTCCTAATGTAGTACATATTGTGAACCTGCCGTGGGCGGAAAATTGTCTAATCAGCTACAACAAATAAATCAGTCCCTGACTAGACATAAGGGCCCTCATTCCGAGTTGATCGGTCGCAAGGCGAATTTAGCAGAGTTACACACGCTAAGCCGCCGCCTACTGGGAGTGAATCTTAGCTTCTTAAAATTGCGACCGATGTATTCGCAATATTGCGATTACTAACTACTTAGCAGTTTCAGAGTAGCTCCAGACTTACTCTGCCTGTGCGATCAGTTCAGTGCTTGTCGTTCCTGGTTGACGTCACAAACACACCCAGCGTTCGGCCAGGCACTCCCACCGTTTCCCCGGCCACTCCTGCGTTTTTTCCGGAAACGGTAGCGTTTTCAGCCACACGCCCCTGAAACGCCGTGTTTCCGCCCAGTAACACCCATTTCCTGTCAATCACATTACGATCGCCGGAGCGAAGAAAAAGCCGTGAGTAAAAATACTTTCTTCATAGTAAAGTTACTTGGCGCAGTCGCAGTGCGAACATTGCGCATGCGTACTAAGCGGATTTTCACTGCGATGCGATGAAAAATACCGAGCGAACAACTCGGAATGAGGGCCAAGGTTCCAACAGAACACAAACGTGTCTCTGGTCAAAAAGCGACACAAACAGGCTGTAGTTCCTGTGTTACTCTCACGCAGAGTGATGCCGCTTGTGGGTTCTATCTGTGGGAAACGTTAGGGAGTCTCGCCAGTCGGAGCCAAATGAGTCTTCTCTGGTCCTGGTCAGATAAATTGTTTTCAAGTGCAATGTCTGTGTCTGCCATTTCCTGCACAGTCCATCCCCCTGCTCTCTTCATTACTGGAAGCGTAATAACTCCTAATTTATCATTAATATTCAACTTCTGGGTGGAAAATATCAGGACAGATACCTCTCCCCTTCTTCCTCACAATAGGTGTTCCTGCAGACCCCTTATGGTTTTGTCTTTGTATAATATTTTTATTAAAGAGATGAATCGTGATGGCAAAATATACTGTTCAGTGTTACCCTGACAGAGTATTACCTCCCGGCTCCATTACTGACGGCTGAAGCCCCTCCCTCATCCCCAGGTGACGTCATAGGGATATTTGATACAGGTCACAATGCAGTGGCTGCAGTTATATAGGTTACTGTGGCTCCGCCCCTGTGTGTGGATCTACCAATCCAGCGTGAGTTCCACTAAAATGTTGGGGGGGGGGAAAGCACCAATAGTAAAGAACTATATTTCTCTATCGTCCTAGTGGATGCTGGGGTTCCTGAAAGGACCATGGGGAATAGCGGCTCCGCAGGAGACAGGGCACAAAAAGTAAAGCTTTAGGATCAGGTGGTGTGCACTGGCTCCTCCCCCTATGACCCTCCTCCAAGCCTCAGTTAGGTTTTTGTGCCCGGCCGAGAAGGGTGCAATCTAGGTGGCTCTCCTAAAGAGCTGCTTAGAAAAGTTTAGCTTAGGTTTTTTATTTTACAGTGAGTCCTGCTGGCAACAGGATCACTGCATCGAGGGACTTAGGGGAGAAGAAGTGAACTCACCTGCGTGCAGGATGGATTGGCTTCTTTGGCTACTGGACATTAGCTCCAGAGGGACGATCACAGGTACAGCCTGGATGGTCACCGGAGCCTCGCCGCCGGCCCCCTTGCAGATGCTGAAAAGAGAAGAAGGTCCAGAATCGGCGGCAGAAGACTCCTCAGTCTTCTTAAGGTAGCGCACAGCACTGCAGCTGTGCGCTATTGCTCTCAGCACACTTCACACGGCAGTCACTGAGGGTGCAGGGCGCTGGGGGGGGGGGGCGCCCTGGGCAGCAATGAAAATCCTTTTTTTGGCAAAAAATACCTCACATATAGCCTCCGGGGCTATATGGAGATATTTAACCCCTGCCAGAATCCATTTTTAAGCGGGAGACGAGCCCGCCGAAAAGGGGGCGGGGCCTATCTCCTCAGCACACAGCGCCATTTCCTCACACAGTTCCGCTGGTCAGGAAGGCTCCCAGGCTCTCCCCTGCACTGCACTACAGAAACAGGGTTAAATCAAGAGAGGGGGGGCAAAATTTGGCGAAATTGTGATTTTATAAAAGCAGCTATAAGGGAGCACTTATTATAAGGCTATCCCTGTAAAATATAGCGCTTTGGTGTGTGCTGGCAAACTCTCCCTCTGTCTCCCCAAGGGGCTAGTGGGGTCCTGTCCTCTATCAGAGCATTCCCTGTGTGTGTGTGCTATATGTCGGTACGTGTGTGTCGACATGTATGAGGACGATGTTGGTGAGGAGGCGGAGCAAATTGCCTGTAATGGTGATGTCACTCTCTAGGGAGTCGACACCGGAATGGATGGCTTATTTATGGAATTACGTGATAATGTCAACACGCTGCAAGGTCGGTTGGCGACATGAGACGGCTGGCAAACAAATTAGTACTTGTCCAGGCGTCTCAAACACCGTCAGGGGCGTTAAAACGTCCTTTTACCTCAGTCGGTCGACAGACACAGACACGGACACTGATTTCAGTGTCGACGGTGAAGAAACAAACGTATTTCCCTTTAGGGCCACACGTTACTTGTTAAGGGCAATGAAGGAGGTGTTACATATTTCTGATACTACAAGTACCACAAAAGAGGGTATTATGTGGGATGTGAAAAAACTACCTGTAGTTTTTTCTGAATCAGATAAATTAAATGAAGTGTGTGATGATGCGTGGGTTCCCCCCGATAGAAAATTATTGGCGGTATACCCTTTCCCGCCAGAAGTTAGGGCGCGGTGGGAAACACCCCTTAGGGTGGATAAGGCGCTCACACGCTTATCAAAACAAGTGGCGGTACCGTCTATAGATAGGGCCGTCCTCAAGGAGCCAGCTGACAGGAGGCTGGAAAATATCATAAAAAGTATATACACACATACTGGTGTTATACTGCGACCAGCGATCGCCTCAGCCTGGATGTGCAGAGCTGGGGTGGCTTGGTCGGATTCCCTGACTAAAAATATTGATACCCTTGACAGGGACAGTATTTTATTGACTATAGAGCATTTAAAGGATGCATTTCTATATATACGAGATGCACAGAGGGATATTTGCACTCTGGCATCAAGAGTAAGTGCGATGTCCATATCTGCCAGAAGATGTTTATGGACACGACAGTGGTCAGGTGATGCAGATTCCAAACGGCACAAAGGTGTATTGCCGTATAAAGGAAGAGGAGTTATTTGGGGTCGGTCCATCGGACCTGGTGGCCACGGCAACTGCTGGAAAATCCACCGTTTTTACCCTAAGTCACATCTCTGCAGAAAAAGACACCGTCTTTTCAGCCTCCGTCCTTTCGTCCCTATAAGAGTCATATCTGCCCAGGGATAGAGGAAAGGGAAGAAGACTGCAGCAGGCAGCCCATTCCCAGGAACAGAAGCCTTCCACCGCTTCTGCCAAGCTCTCAGCATGACGCTGGGACCGTACAGGACCCCTGGATCCTACAAGTAGTATCCCAGGGGTACAGATTGGATTGTCGAGACGTTTCCCCCTCGCAGGCTCCTGAAGTCTGCTTTACCAAGGTCTCCCTCCGACAAGGAGGCAGTATGGGAAACAATTCACAAGCTGTATTCCCAGCAGGTGATAATCAAATTACCCCTCCTACAACAAGGAAAGGGGTATTATTCCACACTATATTGTGGTACTGAAGCCAGAAGGCTAGGTGAGACCTATTCTAAATCTAAAAAATTTGAACACTTACAAAGGTTCAAATCAAGATGGAGTCACTCAGAGCAGTGATAACGAACCAGGAAGAAGGGGACTATATAGTGTCCCGGGACATCAGGGATGCTTACCTCCATGTCCCAAATTTGCCCTTCTCACTAAGGGTACTTCAGGTTCGTGGTACAGAACTGTCACTATCAGTTTCAGACGCTGCCGTTTGGATTGTCCACGGCACCCCGGGTCTTTACCAAGGTAATGGCCGAAATGATGATTCTTCTTCGAAGAAAAGGCGTCTTAATTATCCCTTACTTGGACGATCTCCTGATAAGGGCAAAGTCCAGGGAACAGTTGGAGGTCGGAGTAGCACTATCTCGGATACTGCTACAACAGCACGGGTGGATTCTAAATATTCCAAAATCGCAGCTGATCCCGACGACACGTCTGCTGTGCCTAGGGATGATTCTGGACACAGTCCAGAAAAAGGTGTTTCTCCCGGAAGAGAAAGCCAGGGAGTTATCCGAGCTAGTCAGGAACCACCTAAAACCAGGAAAAGTGTCAGTGCATCATTGCACAAGGGTCCTGGTAAAAATGGTGGCTTCCTACGAAGCAATTCCATTCGGCAGATTTCACGCAAGAACTTTTCAGTGGGATCTGCTGGACAAATGGTCCGGATCGCATCTTCAGATGCATCAGCGGATAACCCTATATCCAAGGACAAGGGTGTCTCTCCTGTGGTGGTTACAGAGTGCTCATCTTCTAGAGGGCCGCAGATTCGGCATTCAGGATTGGATGCTGGTGACCACGGAGGCCAGCCCGAGAGGCTGGGGAGCAGTCACACAAGGAAAAAATTTCCAGGGAGTGTGATCAAGTCTGGAGACTTTTCTCCACATAAATATACTGGAGCTAAGGGTAATTTTATAATGCTCTAAGCTTAGCAAGACCTCTGCTTCAAGGTCAGCCGGTATTGATCCAGTGGGAAAAACATCACGGCAGTCGCCCACGTAAACAGACAGGGCGGCACAAGAAGCAGGAGGGCAATGGCAAAAACTGCAAGGACTTTTCGCTGGGCGGAAAATCATGTGATAGCACTGTCAGCAGTGTTTCATTCCGGAAATGGAAACTGGGAAGCAGACTTCCTCAGCAGGCACGACCTCCACCCGGGAGAGTGGAAACTTCATCGGGAAGTTTTTCCACATGATTGTGAACCGTTGGGAAATACCAAAGGTGGACATGATGGCGTCCCGTCTGAACAAAAAACGGGACAGGTATTGCGCCAGGTCAAGAGACCCTCAGGCAATAGCTGTGGACGTTCTGGTAACACCGTGGGTGTACCAGTCGGTGTATGTGTTCCCTCCTCTGCTTCTCATACCTAAGGTACTGAGAATTATAAGACGTAGAGGAGTAAGAACTATACTCATGGCTCCGGATTGGCCATGAAGGACTTGGTACCCGGAACTTCAAGAGATGCTCACAGAGGACTTATGGCCTCTGCCGCTAAGAAGGGACTTGCTTCAGCAAGTACCATGTCTGTTCCAAGACTTACCGCAGCTGCGTTTGACGGCATGGTGGTGGAACGCCGGATCCTAAGGGAAAAAGGCATTCCGGAAGAGGTCATTCCTACCCTGGTCAAAGCCAGGAAGGAGGTGACCGCACAACATTATCACCACATGTGGCGAAAATATGTTGCGTGGTGTGAGGCCAGGAAGGCCCCACGAAGAAATTTCAACTCGGTCGATTCCTGCATTTCCTGCAAACAGGAGTGTCTATGGGCCTCAAATTGGGGTCCATTAAGGTTCAAATTTCGGCCCTGTCGATTTTCTTCCAGAAAGAATTGGCTTCAGTTCCTGAAGTCCAGAAGTTTGTCAAGGGAGTATTGCATATACAACCCCCCTTTTGTGTCTCCAGTGGCACTGTGGGATCTCAACGTAGTTCTGGGATTCCTCAAATCACATTGGTTTAAAACCAGTCAAATCTGTGGATTTGAAGCATCTCACATGAAAAGTGACCATGCTCTTGGCCTGGCCTGGGCCAGGCGAGTGTCAAATTGGTGGTTTTTTTCTCAAAAAAGCCCATATCTGTTTGTCCATTCGGACAGGGCAGAGCTGCGGACTCGTCCCCAGTTCTCTCCCTAAGGTGGTGTCAGTGTTTCACCTGAACCAGCTTATTGTGGTGCCTTGCGCCTACTAGGGACTTGGAGGACTCCAAGTTGCTAGATGTTGTCAGGGCCCTGAAAATATAGGTTCCAGGACGGCTGGAGTCAGGAAAACTGACTTGCTGTTATCCTGTATGCACCCAACAAACTGGGTGCTCTTGCTTCTAAGCAGACTATTGCTAGTTGGATGTGTAATACAATTCAGCTTGCACATTCTGTGGCAGGCCTGCCACAGCCAAAATATGTAAATGCCCATTCCACAAGGAAGGTGGGCTCATCTTGGGCGGCTGCCCGAGGGGTCTCGGCTTTACAACTTTGCCGAGCGGCTACTTAGTCAGGGGCAAACACGTTTGTAAAATCCTACAAAATTGGATACCCTGGCTAAGGAGGACCTGGAGTTCTCTCATTCGGGGCTGCAGAGTCATCCGCACTCTCCCGCCCGTTTGGGAGCTTTGGTATAATCCCCATGGTCCTTTCAGGAACCCCAGCATCCACTAGGACGATAGAGAAAATAAGAATTTACTTACCGATAATTCTATTTCTCGGAGTCCGTAGTGGATGCTGGGCGCCCATCCCAAGTGCGGATTATCTGCAATACTTGTACATAGGCCCTCATTCCGAGTTGATCGGTCGCAAGGCGAATTTAGCAGAGTTACACACGCTAAGCCGCCGCCTACTGGGAGTGAATCTTAGCTTCTTAAAATTGCGACCGATGTATTCGCAATATTGCGATTACTAACTACTTAGCAGTTTCAGAGTAGCTCCAGACTTACTCTGCCTGTGCGATCAGTTCAGTGCTTGTCGTTCCTGGTTGACGTCACAAACACACCCAGCGTTCGCCCAGGCACTCCCACCGTTTCTCCGGCCACTCCTGCGTTTTTTCCGGAAACTGTAGCGTTTTCAGCCACACGCCCCTGAAACGCCGTGTTTCCGCCCAGTAACACCCATTTCCTGTCAATCACATTACGTTCGCCGGAGCGAAGAAAAAGCCGTGAGTAAAAATACTTTCTTCATAGTAAAGTTACTTGGCGCAGTCGCAGTGCGAACTTTGCGCATGCGTACTAAGCGGATTTTCACTGCGATGCGATGAAAAATACCGAGCGAACAACTCGGAATGAGGGCCATAGTTACAAAAATCGGGTTATTATTGTTGTGAGCCATCTTTTCAGAGGCTCCGCTGTTATCATACTGTTAACTGGGTTCAGATCACAGGTTGTACGGTGTGATTGGTGTGGCTGGTATGAGTCTTACCCGGGATTCAAAATCCTTCCTTATTGTGTACGCTCGTCCGGGCACAGTATCCTAACTGAGGCTTGGAGGAGGGTCATAGGGGGAGGAGCCAGTGCACACCACCTGATCCTAAAGCTTTACTTTTTGTGCCCTGTCTCCTGCGGAGCCGCTATTCCCCATGGTCCTTTCAGGAACCCCAGCATCCACTACGGACTCCGAGAAATAGAATTATCGGTAAGTAAATTCTTATTTTTATCTATAATCTGATTTGAAATATAAATGAAATAAATAAAGCCGTGTCTCTATGATTATCCTCTAGGAATGTGGCGGTATCTCTGACGCTGGTGCTTTTCTATGCTCGGACCCGTGACTGATAGCCGTTTACACAACGCTAGGCCAGCGTGGAGAGAGAGAAGCGCTGTGTGGCCTGACCTAATACTGGTGATAACACAGCCTAGCAATGTACTATTAGTGTATTCTATGTCGCAGTGTACAGTCTCTGGAATATTCCGGCACCCATAAAGTACCTCAGTGATGACGGCAGTGACCTGACCGCTTGCGTTCTCATAAATATTGGTCCAGCTGCCTCTATTTAAAGTACTTTATATCATAGGGGACTTTTTTATTATATTATGTGAGCCCTTAAATCAGGGATGGGAAACAGTCGGCCCTCCAGCTGTTGTTGAACTACACATACCAGCATGCCTTGCTACAGTTTTGCTATTTGGCCATGCTAAAACTGTTGCAGGGCATGCTGGGATGTGTAGTTCAACAACAGCTGGAGGGCCGAAGGTCCCTCATCCCTGCCTTAAATGATCAGACCTGTGATTACATAGGGTATTTATATTCTATAGGGATACAAGCGTCACACGTGGATAGACTTCCCTCCCCTACGCTGCTCTGGAGAAGGCTGGAATGCAAGGTAGGTGGCTTTCATTTTTATCCGTGCTTCTGACTTTTCACTGCTGGGGAACTAGAAGAAACAGCATGACCTTCCAGAGGGCAAGCTGGAACCTGTAGTTCTAAAAAAAATTGCTGAAGAGCAGTAAGTGACATGGGCGTACTTCCAGCCATCTATTGCACTTAGGTGGGGATTCAGAAAACCCTTGGAACATTGCGCAGTTTTGTTACGCAGGTTCTGCGGAAAGAGCAATCTTGCTTATGGCTGCTTACCTCCCGTAGAGGCGCGACCAAGACAACAAGCGTGGTTGACCTCCTGTATTAACTGCAGACGGGGCCTCCTGCTTAATTAGCACTGCCAGCTGGAACTGTCCTCGTACTCACGGTTCCTAAAATCACCTGTAGTGACGGGCCGCTGCTCATGCAGAATGGGCCAGTACTGAGCGTGTGCGAAATATCCGGACAGTTCTTACTGCGCTCGCGTTATACAGAGTTACACACACAGGCGCTGTAGCGTTTGCATACTCTGGCGCTCAATCACTTACATAGGAAGCCATACTCTGACCGTAAGTCTACATCTGCGACCGGTGGTGACATCATACGTGCCTCTGGGTTCTAATACAGCGTTAACAGATGCTCGTAGTGCGGTCTCAGTCGTCACACAGTCGTACACATGGGTGTACACCAGGGGAAGGCTTTGTAGCATCATTTGCAAAAGTCTCAGACCGGCGATCTTCAACAGACTGTTCTGCCTCTGAACCAGGCCTTGTGTGTGCATTGATCTGTGGGAAAATAAATCACTGGCTACTACAGTCCGCAGGACGCAGCCACCATCTTGGCACAGCCATTTTAAGGCGCCATAGGTGCTTGTGGGCCGTCCAGTGTAATGTATAGTTCTTTAACATAGCAGTTTTTGGAGAAATGGAAGTTGCTTTGCACAGAATACGTTACAGATTGTGAAAACAAACATCAGAAAAGCATCTGTGGGCGAGGGGGGTGGTAGTGTCCATTACTCAGCCCTTTGCACTGTCAGCACATCTGCCGGTAACGGGAGGAATTCTGTCCCCAAATATACATTTAGCCGCTTCTTCCCCTTCTGTAACTTCTGCTTGTGGCTGCTGACAAGCAGAACTGACTCTATTGTGAGATTCAGGACAAATTTGTTGACTTTCTGGAATCACGGCTGCTATAAATAGAGGGGGACACAGTGCTTGTATATAGACACCAGTACATGTATGCCCTATATTGGAATAAATCCATTGTATTCCCTATAGCAGTGTCCCAGTTTATTTATGGGATTATTCAGGTTTGTTAGCAATTTGGCAAAACCATGGCCCTCATTCCGAGTTGATCGGTCGCAAGGCGAATTTAGCAGAGTTACACACGCTAAGCCGCCGCCTACTGGGAGTGAATCTTAGCTTCTTAAAATTGCGACCGATGTATTCGCAATAATGCGATTACTAACTACTTAGCAGTTTCAGAGTAGCTCCAGACTTACTCTGCCTGTGCGATCATTTCAGTGCCTGTCGTTCCTGGTTGACGTCACAAACACACCCAGCGTTCGCCCAGGCACTCCCACCGTTTCTCCGGCCACTCCTGCGTTTTTTCCGGAAACGGTAGCGTTTTCAGCCACACGCCCCTGAAACGCCGTGTTTCCGCCCAGTAACACCCATTTCCTGTCAATCACATTACGTTCGCCGGAGCGAAGAAAAAGCCGTGAGTAAAAATACTTTCTTCATAGTAAAGTTACTTGGCGCAGTCGCAGTGCGAACATTGCGCATGCGTACTAAGCGGATTTTCACTGCGATGCGATGAAAAATACCGAGCGAACAACTCGGAATGAGGGCCCATGTGCACTGCATATGGGGCAGATGTAACATGTGCAGAGAGAGGTAGATTTGGGTGGGGTGGGTTCAACTGAAATCTAAATTTCAATGTAAATATAAAGCAGCCAGTATTTACCCGGCACAGAAACAATATAACTAGGGACGTTTCTTGGGGCAGGCGAGCAGTGCAACCGCACTGGGCGCCCGCTGCGGCACTAACTGTGGCTCCCTGCTTCCCCCTCCTATTTCTCCCCGAGTAACCCGCTCGGGGGGCCGAGTTTCACGGAATGACGCGGTTGCGTCGTTACGTCACGACGCAACCCCGTCACTCCGCGAAACTCTTCCCCCCACCCCCACTCCCGAGCGGAGTACAGAGGGGGATCCAAGTTAGGAAGAGGGAAAGGCCGGCGCGAGGAGCGACTGGTGATGCGGGCCGAAGAGCGGTAATCGCCTCTGTAAGTATTCTCTCTCTCTCTCAATGTGTAAAATGGGGACATGTGCCGTAATGTGTGAAATGGGGACTCTTGCCTGCCGTAGTGTGGGGATTTAATGTATCAAGGGCATTGCGGTGTGTGGCATAATATGGTACAGGGGGCATTACTGTGTGGGGCTTAATATGGTAGAATTTTTTTTTCCTGTGGTGGTCGTGATCTGTTGGAGCAGGGTCAAAAACTGGATTGTGAGGTAGTCTTTTCAGACGAGGCCATGCCCATTTAAATGAGGCCACGCCCATTTATACGAGGCCACGCCCCCTTTTCGGGTGCGCGCACAAGTTTTTTTTTTTCATCTGTGTGTGTGGGGGGGGGGGGGGACTTTTTTTATGTCATGGGGGGGTGCATTTTTAAATCTCGCACTGGGAGCCAAATTGGCTAGAAACAGCCCTGTAACCCACCCAAATCTAAGTCTCTCTGCACGTTACATCTGCCCCACCAGCAGTGCAAATGGTTTTGCCTGTTAGTGTGCTTTTTTGTTTTGCTAACAAACTTGAATAACCCCCATTACACCAAATTATAGCAGCGGTGATTTCTAAACACCCAGTACCCCTCCCCCATGTCGGAACAATGTTTTACTGATGTACTGGGGGAGGAACCAGTCAAGCTCACCCAGCTTCTACACCCATACAGGAGATATGTGCACCCTCATACATCCCCCTGTACTTAAAACATACAATGCTCAAACCACAAGTCAGACACACAACACTTTTAGAGGTATTTGTTCCTACATAGGAAACCTGGTATCTATAACTATAGAGTTGGAATGGTCTGTTTAATGCATTGCAGCTGACCAGATATACAGTATGCAGTGTGTGGCTGCAATGGCTGAAATTGCCTATTACAACGAGCTTCATATAGTTAGAATTACCCGGTTTTCTATGCAGGGGTAAAATGCTCCATGTGTTAGGTGTCTGACTGCGGTGCATGAGTTTCAGTGTTACAGTCCTAGTCATGGCATTTTGAACAATACTTGTTTTAAATACAGGGGGATGTAACTGAATGACAAGGTGCACATATATCACACTTTTACTTATAGTTAAGTGTACGATGAATATGTCATAGGAGCATACTTGCCTACTTTTGAAAAAGCATTTCAGGGAGATTGTGAAAGTTTGTGAGGCGTGTTATGAAAATGACTTATATCCAAATGTAAATGAGCCCCAATGTTAGTAAGATCTATTTGTTGAAGAAATTACACTGATATTTTGCAGGATTTGTTTGTGTATTGTGTTTTACAAGAGGTTCCATATACTATAAGTGGCCATAGGGATCATTGTGCCTTATAACCAATGCAGGGAAATGGCACTAATGATCCCATTTGAATGTATGTATCTCTGATTTATTTTTCCCCCAAGAATGTACTAGCTGCATAATGGGGGTAAGGTGCAATCAGGGAGATTGCTGGACTTTTCAGGGAGTGAGGGAGATTGTTACTATTTCAGGGAGTCTCTTGCAGAATGAGGGAGGGTAGGCAACTATGCATAGGAGGTTTGGTGTTCAAATCCCCTTGCTTTGAGTATTGTTGAGTAGCTAGCTTAGTGGAAACCATCAGTATTCTTGAGCCAATGTTTAGAACTTAACAATGTCTCTGCAGCGGGGTACACTGTGTTCCACAGGAAAACATCGGGGTGTAGAGATGGATCTTGATCCAGAGGCACCAACAGGCTAAAGCTTTAGGCTGTCCCAGGATACATTGGGGCCTCCTCTGTAACCCCGCCTCCAGGCACTGTGAGCTCAGTTTCGAATTGGTGGCTGTAGCAGCAGGTCACCTAACAGGAGGGCTGCACTGGGCAGCCCTGAAAAAGCTTTTTCAAATTACACTACAGTGCCCCCAGTTCACATTATGCCACATTTCCTCCTTTACTGTATACTCTGTTCCGTTACATTGTAGCAATAGTTTATTTGCCAATATATATTGTCGGGGCCAAAGCTCCAGAATGCAAAGTATTTTGGGGCTTGGTAGATCTAACTACATATGGGGGCAGCTGCAAATATTGGCGATATCTGCTGCAATCTCTATGGTACATCTCGGGGGGCCTTAATAATTTCGGGTACCACTGGAAAACATCTGTTTTTGGGGAATATCCTGCAGATACTGAATGATAAATATCTGCCCCATAGATCGTGAGTCGAGGAGTCGACAAACTGAGTCGGTTTATCAAGAGGTGAAAATAACAATGACCGATAGACCCCAGTGGTAATTTGTATCTTATTTACAATCATACAATATATACATTGCCACACATGGTGACCTGGTAGTCCTCCTCTGACATGTAACAATCACACTACACATCTCGTGTATCATTGTATCACAATAACATCACAACACAGTCAGATTTGTGGTTTCCTGACGCTCAGCCAGAACGGGCGGCCCCAGCGAGCCGCATCCTCTAGTATGGATGTCCGCTGACAGAATAAGAGAGGCTTATTAAATGGAGCATTATAATTACAAGTGTCATCATTGTACTGGTAACAGTATAGGCCACTACGGGACTAACCAGCCGCTGTGGAACTACAAGTCCAAGCATTCCTCACCAGCATCAGATATATCATTGTTTTGTAAGATAATATGTGACCACGGTGAGCACTGAACTATAACAAACTCAGAGAAACAGTTTCACAGGCTTGTGTTGAACTGTAAGTCCCAGCATGTCCTACCTGACTCTTCTAGGTTACCTACAGATCTATAATAAACTCAACGGAAGTATCTGTCTAGTTGGGGCAGAGGGGGACACAGATAAGAGAGAGAGATAAATGGGGCAGAGGGGGACACAGAGATAAGAGAGAGAGATAGATGGGGCAGAGGGGGGACACAGAGATAAGAGAGAGAGATAGATGGGGCAGAGGGGGACACAGAGATAAGAGAGAGAGATAAATGGGGCAGAGGGGGACACAGAGATAAGAGAGAGAGATAGATGGGGCAAAGGGGGACACTGAGATGAGAGAAAGTGAGAGATAGATGGGGCAGAGGGGGACACTGAGATAAGAGAAAGTGAGAGATAGATGGGGCAGAGGGGGACACAGAGATAAGAGAGAGAGAGAGATGGGGCAGAGGGGGACACTGAGATAAGAGAGAGAGAGATGGGGCAGGGGGGAACACAGAGATTAGAGCGAGAGATGGATGGGGCAGAGGGGGACACTGAGATAAGAGAGAGCGAGAGATGGGGCAGAGGGGGACACAGAGATAAGAGAGAGAGATAGATGGGGCAGAGGGGGACACGAAGATGAGAGAAAGTGAGAGATAGATGGGACAGAGGGGGACACAGAGATAAGAGAGAGAGAGATGGGGCAGAGGGGGACACTGAGATAAGAGAGAGATAGATGGGGCAGAGGGGGAGAGAAAGTGAGAGATAGATTGGGGCAGAGGGGGACACAGAGATAAGAGAGAGAGATAGATGGGGCAGAGGTGGACACTGAGATAAGAGAGAGAGATAGATGGGGCAGAGGGGGACACTGAGATAAGAGAGAGAGATGGGGCAGAGGGGGACACAGAGATAAGAGAGAGAGATAGTTGGGGCAGAGGTGGACACTGAGATAAGAGAGAGAGATAGATGGGGCAGAGGGGGACACTGAGATAAGAGAGAGAGAGAGATGGGGCAGAGGGGGACACAGATAGAGAGAGAGATGGGGCAGAGGGGGACACTGAGATAAGAGAGAGAGATGGGGCAGAGGGGGGCACAGAGATAAGAGAGAGAGAGAGATGGGGCAGAGGGGGACACTGAGATAAGAGAGAGAGATAGATGGGGCAGAGGGGGACACTGAGATAAGAGAGAGAGAGATAGATGGGGCAGAGGGGGACACTGAGATAAGAGAGAGAGAGAGAGATGGGGCAGAGGGGGACACTGAGATGAGAGAGATAGATGGGGCAGAGGGGGACACAGAGATAAGAGAGAGAGATAGATGTGGCAGAGGGGGACACAAAGATGAGAGAAAGTGAGAGATAGATGGGGCAGAGGGGGACACAGAGATAGAGATAGACTGGAGTAGAGGATGGGGGGCTGGAGATGAGAAAGACATGGGATAGAGGAGGGACAGAGATGTGAGAGACAGATGGGAGAGAGGAGAGACACAAAGATGAGATAGGAGTAGAGGATGGGGACCAGAGATGAGAGAGACAAATAGGAATGAGGAGGGGACACAGAGATGGGAGAGACGGACAGAAGTAGAGCATGTGGAACAGAGATGAGAGAAAGAGACAGACAGAAGTGAAGGGAAACACAGATGGGAATGAGGGGCGGCAAAAAAATGAGAGACGCGGATTAGTGACAGGGGGGCATAGATATGTAAGAGATAGGGGACATAGATGAGAGATACAGATGGGAGAGGAGGACACGGAGGTGAGAGAGACAGGCAGAAGAGAGGGGACTCACAAAGATGAGAGACGCAGACAGGAGAGGTGGGATGGGCACAGACATGGGAAGAAAGAGGAAAAAACCCTGTAACACTGGGCACTACCTCTAGCGATCCAGCACATGACTCTTCCAAGTACTGCTAAGGAAGTAAAGTTTGTGAATTCCTATGTACAAATGAATGTACAGGGTCACATAGAGTGGCCGTTGGAAACCCGTGGTAAAATCCTGACTGTTTGGGGACAGCAGTCTTTGGCTGCAGCCATCACATCCCGATGGTGGAGCTGTTGTTTTCTGTACAACATATGGACAACCTTACCCAGCAATCCTCCTACTGTAAGATGTAGAGAGGGCAGCACCATAACCCGTGTACACAGTACGTACATGCTGCCGGGAAATGAGCAGTTCCCTCTGCGTGAGCATTCCAACCAGACCAAACATGAATTTTACTCCTAGTCTGTAATGTGTTTTTTTGTTTTGTTCTCGTAATCGTAAGAAGGTCTTTGTGCCTTGGCGATTCTCAGAGCTCTGGCGCTGCCGCACGGCGTGTCCTGATTGGTCAGCCTGATACTGAGGCGTTATGTTACCAGGCCTTCACACTGCGTGTCCTCTGTAAGCTCTCAGTCAGCGTCGGGCAACATGGGGGCACACACGGTTACCGAAGTAGGGGGTGGGAAGGGCAACATGAGAGCTTCACTCTGCAGCGGCTGCGCTCTGGTGACTTTGGGCAGTGACTGGAACATGATCCTCAGCAGTCTCTCTTTTAAACTTAAGAGGTTCACGTCATGCTGCCTAAAAAGAAGACATTTTAGATTAAACTACATATATTTATTTATATACATGTTTAATAAAACACATGTATGCCCTCTGCACAAAGCACTTGACATTTCTGCAGTTATTACATCAGTAACACTGCGCATTAGATAAGGATAAATGCAATAACATCCCTAGGATCTGGTAGCAGAGTGCGTGGGCGTGTTTGTGTACCTCAGGGGTTGAGCTTACAGTGAGGTGGGTGGAGCTTCATCAAGCAAGGGTGTGATTGAGGGGATAGTGAGTGTGGCAAATGGGACATTCATTTGCATCCAGCAATATAAGACCTGTATGTAATGTCTACGTGTATATTGTAATGGAGTCTGTGACACAACATGGTTGCCAGCCTGTACTCTAAGTGAACTCATAGCTACATACTGTAGATATGGGAGTAGAGGACGCTGATGTATAGCGGGGAGTCAGAGGTTAGTTTATGGCCCTTACCTTATCTAAGAAGCTATTAACTATAGTTAGGAGAAACATCACAGGTCAAGAAACCTGACCTCTTGAAACGTAAAAGAAAGCTAGTTGGAATAAGTAACTCTGGTTTCTCACTGCCCAGGTACACAGCATTGAGAGAGTTAAGGAAACGGTGGGGGCTGCAGCTGTGAGGGGGTTATATCTGTCCCTCTCACCTACACTGGGTTGTTCATTCCTGAGGGAGCAAGAAGAGCTGGGAATGCACCATATATCTTACATTGTGAAATCCCTCCACACAGAAGGCTCACCAACTGCTGAGTAATTTAGGTTTTCTGAAATTATTCTCCCTTTTGTTTTATTTGAAATTGTATCCTAATCGGTGTGTACTTTTAAATATTTCTCATAATTTTTGTAACTGAAGCTCTGAAGATATTCCTGAAATGTAACATCTAATTTTTAGTTCTGGTCTGTGTTCTTATGCCCAAAGGCCTCATGGTCCATGCTATCATTTTGTGACGTATTAATAATTGTGTGTGTAGGCCGAAGCAAAGACGGCCTTGCGTTTAGTTGCTAAAATCTTCTTGCTGGTGGCAGTTTCGGGTTTAAAGTATTCTAGCAGTCACACATGGCGATTCTCGGATTGGTGTATCTGGAGAATCCGGCCGGTGGTCGTGACAGTGAGTGTGTCTGTAGTTCAGGGGTGGGGCTTATATTTTATCGGTTTTGTCTTTGTAAATGTTGGGACGTATGATTAAAGCTTGAAGTACTAATGTAGCCCACTATTGTTAGAGCACTGAGGGGACAGTTAAGTCAGTCGATCACGTCGTATTCCACAAACAGGAAGCTTCAGGGCTGATTCTGAGACAGACCTAAAATGGCTGTATTGGCAGGAAGCTGCAGTCCTTGCGGTGAAAGAAGACATTTTGTAAACTAAAGCTACTTTCAACTTATAGCTCACTAGGAAATAGTGACATCGTGAAGGCATGATGCAGAGGCTGCCCGCTGTCTCAGTGATATCCCTGGGTCCTAGAGACTTTGTAAGCAGCACTCCAGAATGGCTGCCTGTGCCGAGGACATGGGTGCGCAGTATGGTCTTTCCTTGTTTAGAAAAACCAAACAATAAAACGGTAACTCTTCTATCCAACCTGTGCTTCTTCTCACCTTATCAATATTATCATGAAGAGCAGAATGGCCACGGTCGCACTGAGTCCTGCTACAAGCCAGGGGTATCTGGGGATCGGCGCCACCGTGGGCTCCTTACCTGCAAGATAAAGAGATACATTGCTCTATGTCTTTTATGGTGCATATCCACATGTATAGTTACACCCATCGCCTGCAGACAGTAGAGGTTGGCCATTTTCTGGACGGGGCCCATAATGATTTCCTGTTTGTGCCTGACTGGTATCACAAGGGGTCTGGGACTCAAGGTCGACACCACTTAAGTTGACTCCAGTTGGTCGACACTGTAAATAGGCCGACATGGACAAAAGGTGGACAGAAAAAAAAGGTTGACGTGAGGGTTTTTTAGTGTCGTTTTCTTTGTAATGTGACCAGGAACCCCAATTAGTGCACCGTGTCCCCTCTTATGCTTCGGGCAAGGTGCCTCACTCTGCTACCGCTGCGCTCGGCACAGGTTACCGTTCCCAATCGTAGTCCACGTGGATCGTAAAGTATGAAAAAGTTCAAAAAAAAGGAAACAAATGTGAAAAACTCATGTCGACCCTTTTTCCTGTCGACCTTGTCCATGTCGACGTATTTGCAGTGTCGACCTTCGGTGTGTCAACCAACTAGTGTCGACTTGGAGTCCGGATGCCGTCACAAGTTGGTTGCCTTCACTGAGTATAAGCAACAGGTGCAACATGTACGACTATAGTGCAAAAAAAAAAAAGTTTGCATACATTTATAATTAAAATAGAATGCACAATATATTATAAAGCTTTAGTTGTAATAATATTTAATGACTTGTTTGGAGTCTCTCACTCTTGTGCGTTTTGTGGAGAGGATTGTAAGCTGCAGCACCACCTATAGACATGCACTCCCGTTACAGAAACTCCTGACGACTTCTGTAAAGTTGTGTACACTTTAAAAGATACCAATTCCATTAGTCCTTTCCATCCTCTGCCATTCTTCCCTTGGTCCTCTGCACCATGTGCCCTTTTCTTTGCCCTCTTCACACTTTGCCCTTAATCTCTTGGTTCTCCACACCCCTACAATATGGTTTCTCAGTCCTCTCCTCTTTCTGCTGTTCTCCCCTGTGGTTCTCTCCACCCTCTATTCTCCACCCTGCACTAATCATCTTTAGGTCTCCTCCTCTGTCTACCCCACTTACCTTGGTCTCATGCAACCACTGCTGGTCTTCTCCACTATCCAACATCTGTCATTTCCCCCATTGGTCTTCTCCACACACTGGCCTTCTTCTCTTGGTCATTTCCACCATGTGCCAGTTTTCTCTTGGTCCTCTCCAGCACTGGGCTGCTGCTCCGCCATATAGTGCAGGGGGAAACCTTTTAGCACATATAAACATACATGTTTTGATGTATGTAATATATGTGCTGGCTGGCTCTTCTGGGGATCGGCAGCGCTATGTGCATCAGGACCCATACGGGCACCCGGAACTCAGCATAAGGCATAATCACACTCCTTTAAAGTCTGCACCTGGACTCCCATTGGCTGGTTTCACAGGAGTCTGCGCGCAGGCTTAGAAGAAGTGTGATGCCTTAAGCTGAGTGTCAGGTGACCCCATGGCACCTGATACACACAGCACTGTTGATCACCAGAGGAACCAGCCATCACATATATGACATGCATCAGGACATGTATGTTTATATGTGCTAAGCAGTCCCCCCCTACACTATATGTCGGTGCTGCAGCCTCTGCTGTTCCTCTCCACATTTCTGCTCCTCTTTTCTTGGTCCTCTCCACCATGTGCATCTACTATTTTGGTGCTGTCCACCATCTGCCTCTCTCTTCTTGTTCCTTTCCACATCAGCTTCTCTTCTCCACCATAGGCATCTCTTCTCTTGGTCCTCTCAACAATCTGACCCTCTTCTCTTGGTCCTCTCCACCACCTACCTGTCTTCTCGAGGTCCTTTCCATATCTACTCCTCTTCTCTTGGTCCTCTCCACCATCTGCCCTTCGGCCTCTCCATCATCTCCTTCTCTTCTCTTGGCCCCCTCCACCCTTTGCCTCCTTTCTCTTGGACCTCTCTACCTACTGGCTCCTCAGCTCCTGGTCCTCTCCATCCTCTGCCAATCTTTTCTTGTGCTATCCACTCTTTACCTCTCTTCCCTATGTTCCTCTCTTCTCTTGATCCTCTCCACCGTATTCCTCTCTTTTCTTGGACATCTCCACCTTCTGCCTATCTTCTCTTGGTCCTCTCCACCATCTGCCAATCGTCTATACTTTCACTGCATCATATGCCTCTCTTCTACTGGTCCTCTCCATCCTCTGTCAATATTTGCTTGTGCGATCCACTCTCTATCTCTCTTTCTCACATGTTCTTCACTTGGTCCTCTCCACCATCTGCCTCTCTTCTCTTGGTCTTCTCCACCCTCTGCCTCCTTCCTCCTGGTCCTCTCTACCCTCTGCCATTCTTTTCTTGTGCTATCCACTCTCCACTCCTATCTTCTATTCTTCCTCTGTACCATCTGCCTCTCTTCTCTTGGTCCTCTCTACCCTATGACTCTCTTCTCTTGGTCCTGTCCACCCTCTGCTTCCCTTATCCTCGCCCTATCCACCCTCTACACCTCTCAGGTCCTGTCCATCACCACAGTGACATACCTGACCTTGGGGCTGCAAATCTATAAAACTCTGCTCAATGCACTACTTCTTTATGTTTGCATAGACCTTGACCATTTGGCTGAACCCAGTTTCAGTTGTTTCCTATATATATATTTTCATGAAATTCATTTTCACATAGATTCCTTCAATACATCATTATACAAAGCAAACTCCCTTACTGTCATTTTCTGGGTCTTCTTCCTGATATTCAGCCATCGAGTAATATTCACTGGGAGCCTGCCAGGGAAAGTCCAGAATTAGTGACACATTCTCTTTATAAGGACATTTCCCTCTGCAACCCCCACTCACACTCACCAGTGATGTCTGAGTCTCAGCCTCCTCCTCTTCCTCTTCTGTACACAGAACACAGTGTTGTTATTATCAGTGTAACCACAAACAGCCCTATCAGCATCCATATTCTCTGTGTTTTTTTATGTGTGTATATATATGTATGTATATATATATATATATATTTGCGCAAATGACGAGAATAGATATGGAATATCAGTTATATTTGGAGAGTAGTGATGTCATGTGTCACATGACTCATTGACTGTTCCGTTCTACTGGTAATTCAGAATGGGGACGTGACTATGGCATGCCTGGGGCAAGCGTGGCCCCCTGGTACCCACAAAAAAAATACTGAGGCCCATTTATCAATGAGTTTTAAAACTCGTTGCATATGATAAATGGTGATCCAGCCAATCAGCTTCCAACTGTCATTTTACATGAGAGGAGTTGATTGGCTGGTTCACCATTTTTCAAATGCAACCAGTAACATATATTAGAAACCACAGAATCAGTGGTGTATCTATAACGAAGGTGGGGGCAACTCAGACACTCGCACATGTACCCCACCCCTCATAAGACCTCAT
This sequence comes from Pseudophryne corroboree, assembly GCF_028390025.1. Taxonomy (NCBI): domain Eukaryota; kingdom Metazoa; phylum Chordata; class Amphibia; order Anura; family Myobatrachidae; genus Pseudophryne; species Pseudophryne corroboree. The sequence continues at coordinate 6,839,886 of NC_086455.1, read as the reverse complement.
AAGTCCCCACTGCAGAGAGATATTTATTGCATAGTGACCTTGATTTCCCGGAAACATCCAAAAATGTTTCCTCCCGCGACATAACTGCCCTGTGCTGACCAGGCTCTTACTGACCGGACATAAATAGTTTACACATGACGCAACTAATTCTCCTTTTGGGTCCACTGAAAACTATTTCTGTGCCTCTGTAACTCAGTCAGAGCCGCACAGAATACTTCCCGTGTGAGCACCATCATTTTTCAAACACATGACAGTAGGCAGCTGATTGGCTGGAGAACCAATTATCATACGCAACAAGTATTAAATAGCAAAAACTCGTTGATAAATGGGCCGCAGTGTTTCTATGGTGATTTTATGATAATAACTCCAAACCTGCAGCAGGTCGCGACAAAAGTGCTGATGGCTGAAACTGGGACGGTTGGGAGTATGACTTGGGCTTGCACAGATTGGCCAGTGTAAATGCTGTGGGATGTGGAAAGAGTAGCGTGAGGCTGGGTAATAATGGTACAGAAGTCAGGTGATTCGGCAGCCGCAGCAGGAGGAAGTGAGGAGTGACTGCTGAGATTTCCCAAATCTGGTGACAGCGCAACTCTACTAAAAGGCTGAAGATAAATGTCTGTGCAGGAGCGGAGCGCTCTGTCTGTGCGTGCTGGCTGTGCAGCGCTAGCTCTGACCCAGTTACACCCACGCCAGAACAGTTTTCAGTGGACCCAAAAGGAGATTTTGTTGCGTCATGTGTAATCTATAGTCGTGCAAACGCATAGTCGCCGCCCACGGGGGAGTGTATTTTCGCTTTGCAAGTGTGCGAACGCCTGTGCAGCCGAGCGCTACAAAAATAGTTTGTGCAGTTTCTGAGTAGGTCTGAATTTACTCAGCCGCTGCGATCACTTCAGTCTGTCAGGTCACGGAATTGACGTCAGACACCCGCCCTGCAAATGCTTGGACACGCCTGCGTTTTTCCAAACACTCCCAGAAAACGGTCAGTTGACACCCACAAACGCCCTCTTTCTGTCAATCTCCTTGCGATCGGCTGTGCGAATGGATTCTTTGTTAAATCCATCGCTCAGCAACGATCCGCTTTGTATCCGTACGACGTGTCTGCGCATTGCGGTGCATACGCATGCCCAGTAGTGACCTGATCGTTGCGCTGTGAAAAACGTCAGCATGCGATCAGGTTGGAATGACCCCCTATGTCCGGTCAGTAAGAGCCTGATCAGCACAGGGCAGTGATGTAGCGGGAGGAGATGTTTTTGGGTGTTTCCAGGAAATCTAGGACACTATGCTATACATTCCTCTCTGCAATGGGCTCTCATGAGGGGAAGGGGGCGAATATATTGTTATTATATATACCATCAGACGGGTGTCATTACCTGACCATGGCGTGCCCACCGCCTCCTCGCTCCAGGAACCCCAGGGTGTACCAAACTCCTCCTTAGCCCTCACCCTGATTACGTGCCTCCGCCCCATCAAAGCGTCGTTAATGACAAATGAGGCGTCCGTCGTTGTGCCCTGGTTGAAAGAACAATATATGTATTACTAGTAACATTTCTAAATTTAGCAAAAAACTGCTGTAACTGGCATGATTGGGATCTTTTTTGAACTTTTTCATACTTTACAATCCACGTGGACTACGATTGGGAAGAGTAACCTGTGCCGAGCGCAGCTAGTCACCTCTCCCAAAGCATGGCGAGAGAAGCGAGGGGATACGGCGCACTAATTGGGGTTCCCGGTCACTTTACGAAGAAAATAACACAATTTTTTAAAAAACTTTTTCCATGTCGTCCTTGTTCACGTCGACCTAATGATTGTGTCGACCTATTTCAGGTGTCGACCTAGTTACTGTTGACCCTATAATCCACACCCATAATTGAGGCAGGACTGGAAGTTAATGCTGAGTTGTGTCGGGGGAAAGTCGCGCCATGATACGAATATTTTTAGATTGCATCTCCCAGAAGCTCAAAGTGGGTAATAAGAGCAATAGTCTGGTGCAAATGTTTACTGTTCAGAAATAGGGATATTGTGAGGTAGAGGAATTTGTCAGCAGTGCAGCCTCCATCGTGTGTAGGTGATATATAGAGTAGGAGGAGTTACGTGTTTTTGTTTTAGTTATTAACAGTTCAGGGAAAGAGCTGACTCTGCAATGAGACGTGCTGTGGACCGCTGCCCAGATTAAGATTGTGGTTATAAAGAAGAGGGGTGAGCAACAACACAAGCACTGTCTGTTTCCACCACCGCACAGTTTCACTTTCACCAGAAACATTAATGCAGGGGTGATGTAAACGTTACGCTCTCTTATCGGCTGTTACCTAAACTTAGGCTCACGTTGGAGACATGCTGTGGACCGCTGCCCAGATTAAGATTGTGGTGATAAAGAAGAGGGGTGAGCAACAACACAAGCATCATCTGTTTTCACCACCGCACAGTTTCACTTTCACCAGAAACATTAATGCAGGGGTGATGTAAAAGTTACACTCTCTTATCGGCTGTTACCTAAACTTAGACTCACGTTGGAGACGTGCTGTGAGTTCTCGACACGGTATTGGACCTGGTATTCCAGCTGGTAGAAACCGCCCACCCACAGCTGAGGGCATCTCCATGAGACATTGAGTCTTCTGGGTTGATTCTCCACCGGCGTCACTGTGATGTTGATGGGAGGGTCGGGCCGCACTGTGGGGAACAGAACAGTAACAGCAGGTTACTTGCCATCTCTTAGTACCAGGCAGAAGTATTGGCCCCTTGCCACTAATGAATATAGACTTCTAGGTCTCCAGGTCTAACGGTCCAACGCAGCAGTTTATTCTACGTTGTTTCACACTGGTGTTGATGCCCTTCCCCCATGAACTTCAGAAGAAGGGCACAGACACTCGTCTGGTCTTTGTGGAAAAAGAGAGGAGGAGAGTGGATTGTGATTTAGGACCAACAGACTCAGAAAAATATTGTTTCTCATCCAGCTCCAACCAAAACCAATTTTTATTTAAACAGTTTAACAGTCTGAGACTTCATCTTTTTATATTGCATCAGATTCCTTTGGAGCAAAAGATATGGGGTGTGCCTTCAGCTAATTGTCATGGAGTAAAAAGTTTTATATCCATATTACTCCAGTGTGTATGGGCCTTTATATGTATTTACTCCTGTGTGTATGGGCCTTTATACGCATTTACTCCAGTGTGTATGGGCATTTATACGTATTTACTCCAGTGTGTATGGGCCTTTATATGTATTTACTCCAGTGTGTATGGGCCTTTATACGCATTTACTCCAGTGTGTATGGGCATTTATACGTATTTACTTCAGTGTGTATGGGCCTTTATACGTATTTACTCCAGTGTGTATGGGCCTTTATACGTATTTACTCCTGTGTGTATGGGCCTTTATACGTATTTACTCCAGTGTGTATGGTCCTTTATACGTATTTACTCCAGTGTGTATGGGCCTTTATACGCATTTACTCCAGTGTGCATGGGCCTTTATACGTATTTACTCATGTGTGTATGGGCATTTATACGTATTTACTCCAGTGTGTATGGGCCTTTATACGTATTTACTCCAGTGTGTATGGGCCTTTATACGTATTTACTTCAGTGTATATAGGCTTTTATACGTATTTACTTCAGTGTGTATGGGCCTTTATACGTATTTACTCCAGTGTGTATGGGCCTTTATACGTATTTACTCCAGTGTGTATGGGCCTTTATACGTATTTACTCCAGTGTGTATGGGCCTTTATACGTATTTACTCCAGTGTGTATGGGCCTTTATACGTATTTACTCCAGTGTGTATGGGCCTTTATACGTATTTACTCCTGTGTGTATGGGCCTTTATACGTATTTACTCCTGTGTGTATGGGCCTTTATACGTATTTACTCCTGTGTGTATGGGCCTTTATACGTATTTACTCCTGTGTGTATGGGCCTTTATACTTATTTACTCCAGTGTGTATGGGCCTTTATACGTATTTACTCCAGTGTGTATGGGCATTTATACGTATTTACTCCAGTGTGTATGGGCCTTTATACGTATTTACTCCAGTGTGTATGGGCCTTTATACGTATTTACTTCAGTGTATATAGGCTTTTATACGTATTTACTTCAGTGTGTATGGGCCTTTATACGTATTTACTCCAGTGTGTATGGGCCTTTATACGTATTTACTCCAGTGTGTATGGGCCTTTATACGTATTTACTCCAGTGTGTATGGGCCTTTATACGTATTTACTTCAGTGTATATAGGCTTTTATACGTATTTACTTCAGTGTGTATGGGCCTTTATACGTATTTACTCCAGTGTGTATGGGCCTTTATACGTATTTACTCCAGTGTGTATGGGCCTTTATACGTATTTACTCCAGTGTGTATGGGCCTTTATACGTATTTACTCCAGTGTGTATGGGCCTTTATACGTATTTACTCCAGTGTGTATGGGCCTTTATACGTATTTACTCCAGTGTGTATGGGCCTTTATACGTATTTACTCCAGTGTGTATGGGCCTTTATACGTATTTACTCCTGTGTGTATGGGCCTTTATACGTATTTACTCCTGTGTGTATGGGCCTTTATACGTATTTACTCCAGTGTGTATGGGCCTTTATACTTATTTACTCCTGTGTGTATGGGCCTTTATACGTATTTACTCCTGTGTGTATGGGCCTTTATACGTATTTACTCCAGTGTGTATGGGCCTTTATAGTACGTATTTACTCCAGTGTGTATGGGCCTTTATACGTATTTACTCCTGTGTGTATGGGCCTTTATACGTATTTACTCCAGTGTGTATGGTCCTTTATACGTATTTACTCCAGTGTGTATGGGCCTTTATACGCATTTACTCCAGTGTGCATGGGCCTTTATACGTATTTACTCATGTGTGTATGGGCATTTATACGTATTTACTCCAGTGTGTATGGGCCTTTATACGTATTTACTCCAGTGTGTATGGGCCTTTATACGTATTTACTTCAGTGTATATAGGCTTTTATACGTATTTACTTCAGTGTGTATGGGCCTTTATACGTATTTACTCCAGTGTGTATGGGCCTTTATACGTATTTACTCCAGTGTGTATGGGCCTTTATACGTATTTACTCCAGTGTGTATGGGCCTTTATACGTATTTACTCCAGTGTGTATGGGCCTTTATACGTATTTACTCCAGTGTGTATGGGCCTTTATACGTATTTACTCCTGTGTGTATGGGCCTTTATACGTATTTACTCCTGTGTGTATGGGCCTTTATACGTATTTACTCCTGTGTGTATGGGCCTTTATACGTATTTACTCCTGTGTGTATGGGCCTTTATACTTATTTACTCCAGTGTGTATGGGCCTTTATACGTATTTACTCCAGTGTGTATGGGCATTTATACGTATTTACTCCAGTGTGTATGGGCCTTTATACGTATTTACTCCAGTGTGTATGGGCCTTTATACGTATTTACTTCAGTGTATATAGGCTTTTATACGTATTTACTTCAGTGTGTATGGGCCTTTATACGTATTTACTCCAGTGTGTATGGGCCTTTATACGTATTTACTCCAGTGTGTATGGGCCTTTATACGTATTTACTCCAGTGTGTATGGGCCTTTATACGTATTTACTCCAGTGTGTATGGGCCTTTATACGTATTTACTCCAGTGTGTATGGGCCTTTATACGTATTTACTCCAGTGTGTATGGGCCTTTATACGTATTTACTCCAGTGTGTATGGGCCTTTATACGTATTTACTCCTGTGTGTATGGGCCTTTATACGTATTTACTCCTGTGTGTATGGGCCTTTATACGTATTTACTCCAGTGTGTATGGGCCTTTATACTTATTTACTCCTGTGTGTATGGGCCTTTATACGTATTTACTCCTGTGTGTATGGGCCTTTATACGTATTTACTCCAGTGTGTATGGGCCTTTATAGTACGTATTTACTCCAGTGTGTATGGGCCTTTATACGTATTTACTCCTGTGTGTATGGGCCTTTATACGTATTTACTCCAGTGTGTATGGGCCTTTATACGTATTTACTCCAGTGTGTATGGGCCTTTATACGTATTTACTCCAGTGTGTATGGGCCTTTATACGTATTTACTTCAGTGTGTATGGGCCTTTATACGTATTTACTTCAGTGTGTATGGGCCTTTATACGTATTTACTCCAGTGTGTATGGGCCTTTATACGTATTTACTCCAGTGTGTATGGGCCTTTATACGTATTTACTCCAGTGTGTATGGGCCTTTATACGTATTTACTCCAGTGTGTATGGGCCTTTATACGTATTTACTCCAGTGTGTATGGGCCTTTATACGTATTTATTCCAGTGTGTATGGGCCTTTATACGTATTTACTCCAGTGTGTATGGGCCTTAAGCCAGCAGCATTTTTCCATTTGTTGTTATTATCTGAAAAATAGGGATTTTTGAGTTTAAGAATTATATGGACGAGCTGACTGGTTTCCAATAAAAATACTGTCGGGAACAATGGGGGTAAATTTACTAAGGTGGGAGGTTTATTTACTGGTGATGTTGCTCATAACAACCAATCAGATTCTACTTAACATTTATCTAGCTGCTTCTAGAAGATCATCGATAGACTCTGGTTGCTATGGGAAACATCACCAGATCTAAATAAAAATTCCACCTTAGTAAATTTACCCCAATGTGTGTAATTGTCACCTGTAACACTGACAAACATTTTGCCTATTTTAGCGGTTGGATACTTTAGCAAGCCAGTCAGCGTACCTTGGTCGTGCATGGAAGTCCTCACAGTGTTGCTGGATTGGCTGTCTGTCCGGCTGGTTACACACACGGATAATGTGTGCTGTCCGTTGTCTCCTTCGCTGTACGGCGAGGAACAGGCGAATGTCTCGGTAGAGCTGATAAAGGAGCAGGCGCTGACGGTGTGGTTCCCTGTAATGCTACAAGTGCGGAGCATAGAACAGTATCACTTCGGAGTATCACACAGATTGTCCATTCACTCAGCCATGAGGTCATAGTCTCACCTATGAGCCACTATGTGGCTGGGAGTCTCATAGCCTGCTGGGTGCGGACAAACCCAATGTGTGAATCCACACTCACTTACACGTGTACTGGTACCATCACAGATTCATATTACACGTCATCGCACACTCACTGTATGTGATCTGCGCCACCTCACTAGATAATACTGTAGTGTTCATTCTAGCACCCTACACCTGTCACAACCCGTGCAGTTAACCTTTACTGCCCGGGGTGTCGCGCTCTGCTCTGGTGCTTCTAGCACACTCTGGTCTGTAACGCAGCGCTGTGATACATACCAGAGTGTGCTAGAAGCACCAAAGCAGAGAGCAACGCCCCAGGCAGGAAAGGGGAACTGCAGGGATTGTGACAGGGGCAAGGTGCTAGAATACTGAGGTGAGTGAGTTGTTGCAGCCACAATGAGGATACAGGGGGAATCTAGGATTATTATTTATATATTAAATTGGATCCACAGGATTTTATTCTGAAAAGATTTTTATTTATTAAAGAGAGTGGTGAAATGATAACAGTAAGAGATTGGTGGTTTGACGCGTTTCGCGGGAAGCCTGCCCACTTCATCAGAGGAGTATGCTGTAAGATACTGTCGGATTGAGGAGGACACTCACAATTGGTGTTTACATGGGTTCAGGGACGTATTTCCCAGGGATTGCGTAGCTGAACGCAGGTAACAGTGCTGTGGGGTCATTTATAATAAGTATAATTTGCTGATGTTTAATATATTGTGAATTAGAGTATCGGCTATCCCAAGTACCCTCGTTTGATGGCATTGCACGCTCACTGAGGTATGTTCCAGTATAATACATGGTCACTCTCTTGTTCTTACAGTCAGGAATAGCGTCCGTTCAGCTTTTATCATCAACAACACACCTGCGTCCTCCTGACCATATTTATTATTATTATTTAGTAACAGTGTCTTATATAGCGCAGCATATTCCATTACACTTCACCATTGTAACAACAGTAATAGAACAAAACTGGGTAAACACAGACAGACACAGAGGTCGGAAGGCCCTGCTCGCAGCTTACATGCCACATACTGTATACACCTGCTGGAGGCAGCTTCCTGCACTTACCTCCATGCAGTCAGAGTGACCTTCGTCAGTGGGTGGAGATTCCTGGTGGGTTTCCACTCGCAGGTAATATTATGGGCTGGGTGCCTAAGGTAACACAAGATCTCCGGCTTCTCCAGCTCATCTGTGGATAGGGAGTAAGCGTGACTGGAGAATTTCACACAGCTGCACTCACACTCACTCCTCCTCTGACAATATACTGCACTCCACTGTGTGAAACAGCTGTCACACTAATCACCCTGTACTCACACTCACTCCTCCTCTGACAATATACTGCACTCCACTATGTGACACAGCTGTCACACTCATCACCCTGCACTCACACTCACATTTCCTCTGACAGTATACTGCGCACCACTCTGTAACACAGCTGTCACACTCATCACCCTGCACTCACACTCACATTTCCTCTGACAGTATACTGCACTTCACTATGTGAAACAGCTGTCACACTCATCACCCTGCACTCACACTCACATCTCCTCTGACACTAGACTGTACATCACTATATGACTAGAGAACATGACACAGCTGTCACACTCATCACCCTGCACTCACACTCACATCTCCTCTTACACTAGACTGAGCATCGCTACATGACTAGGGAACATGACACAGCTGTCACACTCGTCACCCTGCACTCACACTCACATCTCCTCTGACACTAGACTGTACATCACTATATGACTAGAGAACATGACACAGCTGTCACACTCATCACCCTGCACTCACACTCACATCTCCTCTTACACTAGACTGAGCATCGCTACATGACTAGGGAACATGACACAGCTGTCACACTCGTCACCCTGCACTCACACTCACATCTCCTCTGACACTAGACTGTACATCACTATATGACTAGAGAACATGACACAGCTGTCACACTCTTCACCCTGCACTCACACTCACATCTCCTCTGACAACAGACTGAGCATCACTATATGACTGGAGAACATGACATAGTTGTTACACTCATCACCCTGCACTCACATCTCCTCTGACACTAGACTGAGCATCACTATATGACTGGAGAACATGCCACAGCTGTCACACTCCTCACCCTGCACTCACACTCACATCTCCTCTGACACTAGACTGAGCATCACTATATGACTAGAGAACATGACACAGCTGTCACACTCTTCACCCTGCACTCACACTCACATCTCCTCTGACAACAGACTGAGCATCACTATATGACTGGAGAACATGACATAGCTGTTACACACATCACCCTGCACTCACACTCACATCTCCTCTGACACTAGACTGAGCATCACTATATGACTGGAGAACATGCCACAGCTGTCACACTCGTCACCCTGCACTCACATCTCCACTGACACTAGACTGAGCATCACTATATGACTGGAGAACATGACATAGTTGTTACACTCATCACCCTGCACTCACATCTCCTCTGACACTAGACTGAGCATCACTATATGACTAGAGAACATGACACAGCTGTCACACTCATCACCCCTGCACTCACATCTCCTCTGACACTAGACTGTACATCACTATATGACTAGAGAACATGACACAGCTGTCACACTCATCACCCTGCACTCACACTCACATCTCCTCTGACAACAGACTGAGCATCACTATATGACTGGAGAACATGACATAGCTGTTACACACATCACCCTGCACTCACACTCACATCTCCTCTGACAACAGACTGAGCATCACTATATGACTAGAGAACATGACACAGCTGTCACACTCTTCACCCTGCACTCACACTCACATCTCCTCTGACAACAGACTGAGCATCACTATATGACTGGAGAACATGACATAGCTGTTACACACATCACCCTGCACTCACACTCACATCTCCTCTGACACTAGACTGAGCATCACTATATGACTGGAGAACATGCCACAGCTGTCACACTCATCACCCCTGCACTCACATCTCCTCTGACACTAGACTGTACATCACTATATGACTAGAGAACATGACACAGCTGTCACACTCATCACCCTGCACTCACACTCACATCTCCTCTTACACTAGACTGAGCATCGCTACATGACTATGGAACATGACACAGCTGTCACACTCGTCACCCTGCACTCACACTCATATCTCCTCTGACACTAGACTGAACATCACTATATGACTAGAGAACATGACACAACTGTCACACTCATCACCCCTGCACTCACACTCACATCTCCTCTGACACTAGACTGAGCATCACTATTTGACTGGAGAACATGACATAGCTGTTACACTCATCACCCTGCACTCACACTCACATCTCCTCTGACAACAGACTGAGCATCACTATATGACTAGGGAACATGACACAGCTGTCACACTCATCATCCTGCACTCACATCTCCACTGACACTAGACTGAGCATCACTACATGACTAGGGAACATGACTCAGCTGTCACACTCACATCTCCTCTGACAACAGACTGAGCATCACTATATGACTAGGGAACATGACACAGCTGTCACACTCATCACCCTGCACTCACACTCACATCTCCTCTGACACTAGACTGAGCATCACTACATGACTAGAGAACATGACACAGCTGTCACACTCGTCACCCTGCACTCACATCTCCACTGACACTAGACTGAGCATCACTATATGACTAGAGAACATGACACAGCTGTCACACTCTTCACCCTGCACTCACACTCACATCTCCTCTGACACTAGACTGAGCATCACTATATGACTAGAGAACATGACACAGCTGTCACACTCTTCACCCTGCACTCACACTCACATCTCCTCTGACAACAGACTGAGCATCACTATATGACTGGAGAACATGACATAGCTGTTACACACATCACCCTGCACTCACACTCACATCTCCTCTGACACTAGACTGAGCATCACTATATGACTGGAGAACATGCCACAGCTGTCACACTCATCACCCCTGCACTCACATCTCCTCTGACACTAGACTGTACATCACTATATGACTAGAGAACATGACACAGCTGTCACACTCATCACCCTGCACTCACACTCACATCTCCTCTTACACTAGACTGAGCATCGCTACATGACTATGGAACATGACACAGCTGTCACACTCGTCACCCTGCACTCACACTCATATCTCCTCTGACACTAGACTGAACATCACTATATGACTAGAGAACATGACACAACTGTCACACTCATCACCCTGCACTCACACTCACATCTCCTCTGACACTAGACTGAGCATCACTATTTGACTGGAGAACATGACATAGCTGTTACACTCATCACCCTGCACTCACACTCACATCTCCTCTGACAACAGACTGAGCATCACTATATGACTAGGGAACATGACACAGCTGTCACACTCATCATCCTGCACTCACATCTCCACTGACACTAGACTGAGCATCACTACATGACTAGGGAACATGACTCAGCTGTCACACTCACATCTCCTCTGACAACAGACTGAGCATCACTATATGACTAGGGAACATGACACAGCTGTCACACTCATCACCCTGCACTCACACTCACATCTCCTCTGACACTAGACTGAGCATCACTATATGACTAGAGAACATGACACAGCTGTCACACTCTTCACCCTGCACTCACACTCACATCTCCTCTGACAACAGACTGAGCATCACTATATGACTGGAGAACATGACATAGCTGTTACACACATCACCCTGCACTCACACTCACATCTCCTCTGACACTAGACTGAGCATCACTATATGACTGGAGAACATGCCACAGCTGTCACACTCATCACCCCTGCACTCACATCTCCTCTGACACTAGACTGTACATCACTATATGACTAGAGAACATGACACAGCTGTCACACTCATCACCCTGCACTCACACTCACATCTCCTCTTACACTAGACTGAGCATCGCTACATGACTATGGAACATGACACAGCTGTCACACTCGTCACCCTGCACTCACACTCATATCTCCTCTGACACTAGACTGAACATCACTATATGACTAGAGAACATGACACAACTGTCACACTCATCACCCCTGCACTCACACTCACATCTCCTCTGACACTAGACTGAGCATCACTATTTGACTGGAGAACATGACATAGCTGTTACACTCATCACCCTGCACTCACACTCACATCTCCTCTGACAACAGACTGAGCATCACTATATGACTAGGGAACATGACACAGCTGTCACACTCATCATCCTGCACTCACATCTCCACTGACACTAGACTGAGCATCACTACATGACTAGGGAACATGACTCAGCTGTCACACTCACATCTCCTCTGACAACAGACTGAGCATCACTATATGACTAGGGAACATGACACAGCTGTCACACTCATCACCCTGCACTCACACTCACATCTCCTCTGACACTAGACTGAGCATCACTACATGACTAGAGAACATGACACAGCTGTCACACTCGTCACCCTGCACTCACATCTCCACTGACACTAGACTGAGCATCACTATATGACTAGAGAACATGACACAGCTGTCACACTCTTCACCCTGCACTCACACTCACATCTCCTCTGACACTAGACTGAGCATCACTATATGACTAGAGAACATGACATAGTTGTTACACTCATCACCCTGCACTCACACTCACATCTCCTCTGACACTAGACTGAGCATCACTATATGACTAGAGAACATGACACAGCTGTTACACTCACCACCCTGCACTCACACTCACATCTCCTCTGACACTAGACTGAGCATCACTATATGACTAGAGAACATGACACAGCTGTCACACTCTTCACCCTGCACTCACACTCACATCTCCTCTGACAACAGACTGAGCATCACTATATGACTGGAGAACATGACATAGTTGTTACACTCATCACCCTGCACTCACACTCACATATCTTCTGACACTAGACTGAGCATCACTATATGACTAGAGAACATGACACAGCTGTTTGTTACACTCATCACCCCTGCACTCACACTCACATCTCCTCTGACACTCGACTGAGCATCACTACATGACTAGAGAACATGACACAGCTGTCACACTCATCACCCTGCACTCACACTCACATCTCTTCTGACACTAGACTGAGCATCACTATATGACTGGAGAAAATGACACAGCTGTCACACTCATCACCCTGCACTCACACTCACATCTCCTCTGACACTAGACTGAGCATAACTATATGACTGGAGAACATGACACAGCTGTTTTTTACACTCATCACCCTGCACTCACACTCACATATCTTCTGACACTAGACTGAGCATCACTATATGACTAGAGAACATGACACAGCTGTTTGTTACACTCATCACCCCTGCACTCACACTCACATCTCCTCTGACACTCGACTGAGCATCACTACATGACTAGAGAACATGACACAGCTGTCACACTCATCACCCTGCACTCACACTCACATCTCCTCTGACACTAGACTGAACATCACTATATGACTGGAGAACATGACATAGCTGTTACACACATCACCCTGCACTCACACTCACATCTCTTCTGACACTAGACTGAGCATCACTATATGACTGGAGAAAATGACACAGCTGTCACACTCATCACCCTGCACTCACACTCACATCTCCTCTGACACTAGACTGAGCATCACTATATGACTAGAGAACATGCCACAGCTGTCACACTCCTCACCCTGCACTCACACTCACATCTCCTCTGACACTAGACTGAGCATCACTATATGACTGGAGAACATGCCACAGCTGTCACACTCTTCACCCTGCACTCACACTCACATCTCCTCTGACAACAGACTGAGCATCACTATATGACTGGAGAACATGACATAGTTGTTACACTCATCACCCTGCACTCACATCTCCTCTGACACTAGACTGAGCATCACTATATGACTGGAGAACATGCCACAGCTGTCACACTCCTCACCCTGCACTCACACTCACATCTCCTCTGACACTAGACTGAGCATCACTATATGACTGGAGAACATGCCACAGCTGTCACACTCGTCACCCTGCACTCACATCTCCACTGACACTAGACTGAGCATCACTATATGACTGGAGAACATGACATAGTTGTTACACTCGTCACCCTGCACTCACATCTCCTCTGACACTAGACTGAGCATCACTATATGACTAGAGAACATGACACAGCTGTCACACTCCTCACCCTGCACTCACACTCACATCTCCTCTGACACTAGACTGAGCATCACTATATGACTGGAGAACATGCCACAGCTGTCACACTCATCACCCCTGCACTCACACTCACATCTCCTCTGACACTAGACTGTACATCACTATATGACTAGAGAACATGACACAGCTGTCACACTCATCACCCTGCACTCACACTCACATCTCCTCTTACACTAGACTGAGCATCGCTACATGACTAGGGAACATGACACAGCTGTCACACTCGTCACCCTGCACTCACACTCATATCTCCTCTGACACTAGACTGAACATCACTATATGACTAGAGAACATGACACAACTGTCACACTCATCACCCCTGCACTCACACTCACATCTCCTCTGACACTAGACTGAGCATCACTATTTGACTGGAGAACATGACATAGCTGTTACACTCATCACCCTGCACTCACACTCACATCTCCTCTGACAACAGACTGAGCATCACTATATGACTAGGGAACATGACACAGCTGTCACACTCATCATCCTGCACTCACATCTCCACTGACACTAGACTGAGCATCACTACATGACTAGGGAACATGACCCAGCTGTCACACTCACATCTCCTCTGACAACAGACTGAGCATCACTATATGACTAGGGAACATGACACAGCTGTCACACTCATCACGCTGCACTCACACTCACATCTCCTCTGACACTAGACTGAGCATCACTACATGACTAGAGAACATGACACAGCTGTCACACTCGTCACCCTGCACTCACACTCACATCTCCTCTGACACTAGACTGAGCATCACTACATGACTAGAGAACATGACACAGCTGTCACACTTGTCACCCTGCACTCACACTCACATCTCATCTGACACTAGACTGAACATCACTATATGACTAGAGAACATGACACAACTGTCACACTCTCCACCCTGCACTCACACTCACATCTCCTCTGACAACAGACTGAGCATCACTATATGACTAGAGAACATGACATAGTTGTTACACTCATCACCCTGCACTCACACTCACATCTCCTCTGACACTAGACTGAGCATCACTACATGACTAGAGAACATGACACAGCTGTCACACTTGTCACCCTGCACTCACACTCACATCTCCACTGACACTAGACTGAGCATCACTATATGACTAGAGAACATGACACAGCTGTCACACTCTTCACCCTGCACTCACACTCACATCTCCTCTGACACTAGACTGAGCATCACTCTATGACTAGAGAACATGACATAGTTGTTACACTCATCACCCTGCACTCACACTCACATCTCCTCTGACACTAGACTGAGCATCACTATATGACTAGAGAACATGACACAGCTGTTACACTCACCACCCTGCACTCACACTCACATCTCCTCTGACACTAGACTGAGCATCACTATATGACTAGAGAACATGACACAGCTGTCACACTCTTCACCCTGCACTCACACTCACATCTCCTCTGACAACAGACTGAGCATCACTATATGACTGGAGAACATGACATAGCTGTCACACTCATCACCCTGCACTCACACTCACATATCTTCTGACACTAGACTGAGCATCACTAATTGACTAGAGAACATGACACAGCTGTTTGTTACACTCATCACCCCTGCACTCACACTCACATCTCCTCTGACACTCGACTGAGCATCACTACATGACTAGAGAACATGACACAGCTGTCACACTCATCACCCTGCACTCACACTCACATCTCTTCTGACACTAGACTGAGCATCACTATATGACTGGAGAAAATGACACAGCTGTCACACTCATCACCCTGCACTCACACTCACATCTCCTCTGACACTAGACTGAGCATCACTATATGACTGGAGAACATGCCACAGCTGTCACACTCCTCACCCTGCACTCACACTCACATCTCCTCTGACACTAGACTGAGCATCACTATATGACTGGAGAACATGCCACAGCTGTCACACTCGTCACCCTGCACTCACATCTCCACTGACACTAGACTGAGCATCACTATATGACTGGAGAACATGACATAGTTGTTACACTCATCACCCTGCACTCACATCTCCTCTGACACTAGACTGAGCATCACTATATGACTAGAGAACATGACACAGCTGTCACACTCCTCACCCTGCACTCACACTCACATCTCCTCTGACACTAGACTGAGCATCACTATATGACTGGAGAACATGCCACAGCTGTCACACTCATCACCCCTGCACTCACACTCACATCTCCTCTGACACTAGACTGTACATCACTATATGACTAGAGAACATGACACAGCTGTCACACTCATCACCCTGCACTCACACTCACATCTCCTCTTACACTAGACTGAGCATCGCTACATGACTAGGGAACATGACACAGCTGTCACACTCGTCACCCTGCACTCACACTCATATCTCCTCTGACACTAGACTGAACATCACTATATGACTAGAGAACATGACACAACTGTCACACTCATCACCCCTGCACTCACACTCACATCTCCTCTGACACTAGACTGAGCATCACTATTTGACTGGAGAACATGACATAGCTGTTACACTCATCACCCTGCACTCACACTCACATCTCCTCTGACAACAGACTGAGCATCACTATATGACTAGGGAACATGACACAGCTGTCACACTCATCATCCTGCACTCACATCTCCACTGACACTAGACTGAGCATCACTACATGACTAGGGAACATGACCCAGCTGTCACACTCACATCTCCTCTGACAACAGACTGAGCATCACTATATGACTAGGGAACATGACACAGCTGTCACACTCATCACCCTGCACTCACACTCACATCTCCTCTGACACTAGACTGAGCATCACTACATGACTAGAGAACATGACACAGCTGTCACACTCGTCACCCTGCACTCACACTCACATCTCATCTGACACTAGACTGAACATCACTATATGACTAGAGAACATGACACAACTGTCACACTCATCATCCTGCACTCACATCTCCTCTGACACTAGACTGAGCATCACTATATGACTAGAGAACATGACATAGTTGTTACACTCATCACCCTGCACTCACACTCACATCTCCTCTGACACTAGACTGAGCATCACTATATGACTAGAGAACATGACACAGCTGTTACACTCACCACCCTGCACTCACACTCACATCTCCTCTGACACTAGACTGAGCATCACTATATGACTAGAGAACATGACACAGCTGTCACACTCTTCACCCTGCACTCACACTCACATCTCCTCTGACAACAGACTGAGCATCACTATATGACTAGGGAACATGACACAGCTGTCACACTCATCACCCTGCACTCACACTCACATCTCCTCTGACACTAGACTGAGCATCACTACATGACTAGAGAACATGACACAGCTGTCACACTTGTCACCCTGCACTCACACTCACATCTCATCTGACACTAGACTGAACATCACTATATGACTAGAGAACATGACACAACTGTCACACTCATCATCCTGCACTCACATCTCCTCTGACACTAGACTGAGCATCACTATATGACTAGAGAACATGACATAGTTGTTACACTCATCACCCTGCACTCACACTCACATCTCCTCTGACACTAGACTGAGCATCACTATATGACTAGAGAACATGACACAGCTGTTACACTCACCACCCTGCACTCACACTCACATCTCCTCTGACACTAGACTGAGCATCACTATATGACTAGAGAACATGACACAGCTGTCACACTCTTCACCCTGCACTCACACTCACATCTCCTCTGACAACAGACTGAGCATCACTATATGACTGGAGAACATGACATAGTTGTTACACTCATCACTCCTGCACTCACACTCACATCTCCTCTGACACTCGACTGAGCATCACTACATGACTAGAGAACATGACACAGCTGTCACACTCATCACCCTGCACTCACACTCACATCTCTTCTGACACTAGACTGAGCATCACTATATGACTGGAGAAAATGACACAGCTGTCACACTCATCACCCTGCACTCACACTCACATCTCCTCTGACACTAGACTGAGCATAACTATATGACTGGAGAACATGACACAGCTGTTTGTTACACTCATCACCCTGCACTCACACTCACATATCTTCTGACACTAGACTGAGCATCACTATATGACTAGAGAACATGACACAGCTGTTTGTTACACTCATCACCCCTGCACTCACACTCACATCTCCTCTGACACTCGACTGAGCATCACTACATGACTAGAGAACATGACACAGCTGTCACACTCATCACCCTGCACTCACACTCACATCTCCTCTGACACTAGACTGAACATCACTATATGACTGGAGAACATGACATAGCTGTTACACACATCACCCTGCACTCACACTCACATCTCTTCTGACACTAGACTGAGCATCACTATATGACTGGAGAAAATGACACAGCTGTCACACTCATCACCCTGCACTCACACTCACATCTCCTCTGACACTAGACTGAGCATCACTATATGACTAGAGAACATGACACAGCTGTTACACTCATCACCCTGCACTCACACTCACATCTCCTCTGACACTAGACTGAACATCACTATATGACTGGAGAACATGACACAGCTGTTACACTCATCACCCTGCACTCACACTCACATCTCCTCTGACACTAGACTGAACATCACTATATGACTGGAGAACATGACATAGCTGTTACACACATCACCCTGCACTCACATCTCCTCTGACACTAGACTGAGCATCACTATATGACTAGAGAACATGACACAGCTGTCACACTCCTCACCCTGCACTCACACTCACATCTCCTCTGACACTAGACTGAGCATCACTATATGACTGGAGAACATGCCACAGCTGTCACACTCATCACCCCTGCACTCACACTCACATCTCTTCTGACACTAGACTGAGCATCACTATATGACTGGAGAAAATGACACAGCTGTCACACTCATCACCCTGCACTCACACTCACATCTCCTCTGACACTAGACTGAGCATAACTATATGACTGGAGAACATGACACAGCTGTTTGTTACACTCATCACCCTGCACTCACACTCACATATCTTCTGACACTAGACTGAGCATCACTATATGACTAGAGAACATGACACAGCTGTTTGTTACACTCATCACCCCTGCACTCACACTCACATCTCCTCTGACACTCGACTGAGCATCACTACATGACTAGAGAACATGACACAGCTGTCACACTCATCACCCTGCACTCACACTCACATCTCCTCTGACACTAGACTGAACATCACTATATGACTGGAGAACATGACATAGCTGTTACACACATCACCCTGCACTCACACTCACATCTCTTCTGACACTAGACTGAGCATCACTATATGACTGGAGAAAATGACACAGCTGTCACACTCATCACCCTGCACTCACACTCACATCTCCTCTGACACTAGACTGAGCATCACTATATGACTAGAGAACATGACACAGCTGTTACACTCATCACCCTGCACTCACACTCACATCTCCTCTGACACTAGACTGAACATCACTATATGACTGGAGAACATGACACAGCTGTTACACTCATCACCCTGCACTCACACTCACATCTCCTCTGACACTAGACTGAACATCACTATATGACTGGAGAACATGACATAGCTGTTACACACATCACCCTGCACTCACACCTCTTCTGACACTAGACTGAGCATCACTATATGACTAGAGAACATAATACACAGCTGTCACACTCATCATCCTGCACTCACATCTCCACTGACACTAGACTGAGCATCACTATATGACTAGAGAACATGACACAGCTGTCACACTCATCACCCTGCACTCACACTCACATCTAGCCTGATATAATGTGTGCTGGACAGAATTACCTGCAGTCAGTGAGTGTAGCGTTTGCGTGGCACAAGCACTTCAGACAATGACAATCACTTGCCCTGTGGCTTCCACAAATGTTAGTCTGACCCTGGCCAGGCTCATTTACAAACACCAGACCTACAGACGGGACTGATCTGTATTTGCACAAGTGTCTGTCTGTAGCACACACTACACACTCACTTCCCGGTCCTTAGACCAGCTCCCCGAAAGCCAGTGTGGAAATGCGTTTCAGTGAGTGTGCATCGGGAGCAGACGATGTGCGTCTCATTATAAATATAACAACGCCAGTACGGGCTGTGCTCAGAGTGTCCGGATAGATACAACTACTGGATTACAGGTTAAGACGTGGCGAGATGTACTAACATACCAGCCATTCAGCTCCTCACTGCCATGTTACAGGCTGTGTTTGAAAAGTGACACGAGCTGATTGGCTGGTACTTTATCTCTCTCCACATGTACTAAGCAGTGATAAGAGTGGAGAAGTGAGCCAGTGGAGAAGTTGCCCATGGCAACTAATCAGCTGCTCTGTATACTTTTATAGTATGCAAATTATAAATGTTACCTCAATGCTGATTGGTTGACATGGGCAACTTCTCCACTGGCTCACTTCTCCACTTTTATCACTGCTTAGTAAATCTCCCCCTAAGTCTTGGAGAGAGATAAAGCACCAGCCAGCCAGCTCCTAGCCTGTGACAGTGAGTAAGTAAGGAGCTGATTGGCTGGTACTTTCTCTCCACTTTATCTTTCTCCAAGGCTTAGTACATCTGCCCCATATACACACTTAACCCTCCCTGTGGTCTCATTCTGCCCGTGGCCCCTGCTCACCTTTTACCAGCAGCTCCACCACGCACAGAGGGGCCCCATCCCTGTAACAGGTGTAGTTATCCTCATCCCTGTATGTCACAGCTTTCAGGACAAGATGGCCGCTCTCTGACTCCCGGGATGGTCTGGGGGGGACTTGCTGGCTCTGACGTATCCAGGACACCCGGCCTTCACACCCTGGGCAGGTCAGGGTCACACTGGAGAGAAGAGGTACCAGCGTGGTCTTCTCTGAGAGGGCTGGCCGGGGGAGAAGGGAACAGCGGACACTGAGACAAGGCAGTACTGGGCGCAATGCAGAAGACAAGCTTTGTACCCACAGGGGGATATTTACTGACGTCCATTTTCATCGAGTAAGATCGATTTTAAATCTATGAGAATCGATGTAAATCGATGCTGTGTTTTGGGGTCTGTAACACACATTTACTAACAGATGATTTTTGTTATTTGTTTTTAAATCTTAGTAAATGTGTCTTATGGCCCCTGAAACACAACTTCGGTTTAGATTGATTTCCATTGATTTAAACCAGTCTAAATAGGTGAAAATCAAACTTTATTATATATATATATATATATATATATATATATATATATATATAGTCTTTCTAAGGTTATAAAGGGGAATATTTATCAAACCCTCTGAATACAACACGTGGTGGTGTTCCCAATCAATCACATGCTAGCTATCATTTAGTAAATTAAAATTCTTTAAAATGAAAGCTAGAATCTTTTTCTATGGGCATCACCTCCACTTGTTCTCTTGAAGGTTTGATAAATCTCCCCATAAGTGCTGTTGACATATTTTTGCAAACGTCTGTCCCACACCTTCACCGTCATGTGATACAGCAGAACGTTACTACAACCTTTATCTGGTTACAAACCACAAGGAAACCGCTATTCAGGGCATAGTATGTGTATTATCCTGTGTGTATTATGTGTAGTATGTGTATTATTCTGTGTGTATTATGTATAGTATGTGCATTATCCTGTGTGTATTATGTGTAGTATGTGTATTATCCTGTGTGTATTATGTATAGTATGTGCATTATCCTGTGTGTATTATGTATAGTATGTGTATTATCCTGTGTGTATTATGTATAGTATGTGTATTATCCTGTGTGTATTATGTATAGTATGTGTATTATCCTGTGTGTATTATGTATAGTATGTGCATTATCCTGTGTGTATTATGTATAGTATGTGTATTATCCTGTGTGTATTATGTATAGTATGTGTATTATCCTGTGTGTATTATGTATAGTATGTGTATTATCCTGTGTGTATTATGTATAGTATGTGTATTATCCTGTGTGTATTATGTATAGTATGTGTATTATCCTGTGTGTATTATGTATAGTATGTGTATTATCCTGTGTGTATTATGTATAGTATGTGCATTATCCTGTGTGTATTATGTATAGTATGTGTATTATCCTGTGTGTATTATGTATAGTATGTGCATTATCCTGTGTTTATTATGTATAGTATGTGTATTATCCTGTGTGTATTATGTATAGTATGTGCATTATCCTGTGTGTATTATGTATAGTATGTGTATTATCCTGTGTGTATTATGTATAGTATGTGTATTATCCTGTGTGTATTATGTGTATTATCCTATATGTATTATGTGTAGTATGTGTATTATCCTGCGTGTAGTATGTGTATTATCCTGTGTGTATTATCCTATATGTATTATATGTAGTATGTGTATTATCCTGTGTGTATTATGTATAGTATGTGCATTATCCTGTGTGTATTATGTATAGTATGTGTATTATCCTGTGTGTAGTATGTGTATTATCCTGTGTGTATTATGTATAGTATGTGCATTATCCTGTGTGTATTATGTATAGTATGTGTATTATCCTGTGTGTATTATATGTAGTATGTGTATTATCCTGTGTGTATTATGTATAGTATGTGTATTATCCTGTGTGTATTATGTGTAGTATGTGTATTATCCTGTGTGTATTATGTATAGTATGTGTATTATCCTGTGTGTATTATGTGTAGTATGTGTATTATCCTGTGTGTATTATGTGTAGTATGTGTATTATCCTGTGTATTATGTATAGTATGTGTATTATCCTGTGTGTATTATGTATAGTATGTGTATTATCCTGTGTGTATTATGTGTAGTATGTGTATTATCCTGTGTGTATTATGTATAGTATGTGTATTATCCTGTGTGTATTATGTGTAGTATGTGTATTATCCTGTGTGTATTATGTATAGTATGTGTATTATCCTGTGTGTAGTATGTGTATTATCCTGTGTGTATTATGTATAGTATGTGCATTATCCTGTGTGTATTATCCTGTGTGTATTATGTGTAGTATGTGTATTATCCTGTGTGTATTATGTATAGTATGTGTATTATCCTGTGTGTATTATGTATAGTATGTGCATTATCCTGTGTGTATTATGTATAGTATGTGTATTATCCTGTGTGTATTATGTATAGTATGTGCATTATCCTGTGTGTATTATGTATAGTATGTGTATTATCCTGTGTGTATTATGTATAGTATGTGCATTATCCTGTGTGTATTATGTATAGTATGTGTATTATCCTGTGTGTAGTATGTGTATTATCCTGTGTGTATTATGTATAGTATGTGCATTATCCTGTGTGTATTATGTATAGTATGTGTATTATCCTGTGTGTATTATGTGTAGTATGTGTATTATCCTGTGTGTATTATGTGTAGTATGTGTATTATCCTGTGTGTATTATGTATAGTATGTGTATTATCCTGTGTGTATTATGTGTAGTATGTGTATTATCCTGTGTGTATTATGTATAGTATGTGCATTATCCTGTGTGTATTATGTGTAGTATGTGTATTATCCTGTGTGTATTATGTATAGTATGTGTATTATCCTGTGTGTATTATGTATAGTATGTGCATTATCCTGTGTGTATTATGTGTAGTATGTGTATTATCCTGTGTGTATTATATGTAGTATGTGTATTATCCTGCGTGTATTATATGTAGTATGTATATTATCCTGTATGTAGTATGTATATTATCCTGTATGTAGTATGTGTATTATCCTACGTGTATTATATGTAGTATGGGGGTCATTCCGAGTTGTTCGCTCGGTATTTTTTTCTCGCAACGGAGCGAAGAGTCGCTAATGCGCATGCGCAATGTCCGCAGTGCGACTGCGCCAAGTAAATTTGCTATGCAGTTAGATATTTTACTCACGACATTACGAGTTTTTTTCTTCGTTCTGGTGATCGTAGTGTGATTGACAGGAAGTGGGTGTTTCTGGGCGGAAACTGGCCGTTTTATGGGAGTGTGTAAAAAAATGCTACAGTTTCTTGGAAAAATGCGGGAGTGTCTGGAGAAACGGAGGAGTGTCTGGGCGAACGCTGGGTGTGTTTGTGACGTCAAACCAGGAACGACAAGCACTGAACTGATCGCAGATGCCGAGTAAGTGTGGAGCTACTCAGAAACTGCTAAGAGGTGTCTATTCGCAATTCTGCTAATCTTTCGTTCGCAATTTTGATAAGCTAAGATTCACTCCCAGTAGGCGGCGGCTTAGCGTGTGCAAAGCTGCTAAAAGCAGCTAGCGAGCGAACAACTCGGAATGACCCCCTATGTGTATTATCCTATGTGTATTATCCTGCGTGTAGTATGTGTATTATCCTGCGTGTAGTATGTGTATTATCCTGTGTGTAGTATGTGTATTATCCTGTGTGTAGTATGTGTATTATCCTGCGTGTAGTATGTGTATTATCCTATGTGTATTATCCTGCGTGTAGTATGTGTATTATCCTGCGTGTAGTATGTGTATTATCCTGCGTGTAGTATGTGTATTATCCTATGTGTATTATCCTGCGTGTAGTATGTGTATTATCATGCGTGTAGTATGTGTATTATCCTGCGTGTAGTATGTGTATTATAGTGCGTGTATTATCCTGCGTGTAGTATGTGTATTATCCTGCGTGTAGTATGTGTATTATCCTGCGTGTAGTATGTGTATTATCCTGCGTGTAGTATGTGTATTATCCTGCGTGTATTATCCTGCGTGTAGTATGTGTATTATCCTGTGTGTAGTATGTGTATTATCCTGCGTGTAGTATGTGTATTATCCTGCGTGTATTATCCTGCGTGTAGTATGTGTATTATCCTGCGTGTAGTATGTGTATTATCCTGCGTGTATTATCCTGCGTGTAGTATGTGTATTATCCTATGTGTATTATCCTGCGTGTAGTATGTGTATTATCCTGCGTGTAGTATGTGTATTATCCTGTGTGTAGTATGTGTATTATCCTGCGTGTAGTATGTGTATTATCCTATGTGTATTATCCTGCGTGTAGTATGTGTATTATCCTATGTGTATTATCCTGCGTGTAGTATGTGTATTATCATGCGTGTAGTATGTGTATTATCCTGTGTGTAGTATGTGTATTATAGTGCGTGTATTATCCTGCGTGTAGTATGTGTATTATCCTGCGTGTAGTATGTGTATTATCCTGCGTGTAGTATGTGTATTATCCTGTGTGTAGTATGTGTATTATCCTGCGTGTATTATCCTGCGTGTAGTATGTGTATTATCCTGCGTGTAGTATGTGTATTATCCTGCGTGTAGTATGTGTATTATCCTGCGTGTATTATCCTGCGTGTAGTATGTGTATTATCCTGCGTGTAGTATGTGTATTATCCTGCGTGTATTATCCTGCGTGTAGTATGTGTATTATCCTATGTGTATTATCCTGCGTGTAGTATGTGTATTATCCTGCGTGTAGTATGTGTATTATCCTGCGTGTAGTATGTGTATAATCCTGCATGTATTATCCTGCGTGTAGTATGTGTATAATCCTGCGTGTATTATCCTGCGTGTAGTATGTGTATTATCCTGCGTGTATTATCCTGCGTGTAGTATGTGTATTATCCTATGTGTATTATCCTGCGTGTAGTATGTGTATTATCCTGCGTGTAGTATGTGTATTATCCTGCATGTAGTATGTGTATTATCCTGCGTGTATTATCCTGCGTGTAGTATGTGTATTATCCTGCGTGTAGTATGTGTATTATCCTGCGTGTAGTATGTGTATTATCCTGCATGTAGTATGTGTATTATCCTGCGTGTATTATCCTGCGTGTAGTATGTGTATTATCCTGCGTGTAGTATGTGTATTATCCTGCGTGTATTATCCTGCGTGTAGTATGTGTATTATCCTGCGTGTAGTATGTGTATTATCCTGTGTGTAGTATGTGTATTATCCTGCGTGTATTATATGTAGTATGTGTATTATCCTGTGTGTATTATGGCCCTCATTCCGAGTTGATCGCTCGCTAGCTGGTTTTAGCAGCCGTGCAAACGCTATGCCGCCGCCCTCTGGGAGTGTATCTTAGCTGAGCAGAATTGCGAACGAAAGGATCGCAGCGCTGATACAAAAATATTTTCAAGCAGTTTCTGAGCAGCTCCAGACCTACTCAGCGCTGGCGATCACTTCAGTCGATTTAGTTCCTGCTTTGACGTCACAAAAAAGCCCTGCGTTCGGCCAGCCACTCCCCCATTTTCCCAGGCACGCCAGCGTTTTCATCTGACACGCCTGCGTTTTCTAGCACACTCCCGGAAAACGGTCAGTTACCTCCCAGAAACGCCCCATTCATGTCAATCATTCAGCGATCAGCAGAGCGACTGAAAAGCGTCGCTAGACCTTGTGTGAAACTGCATAGTTTTTTGTGAAAGTACGTCGCACGTGCGCACTGCGCACCATACGCATGCACAGAAATGCCAATTTTTAGCCTATTCGCTGCGCTGCGAACAACGGCAGCTAGCGATCAACTCGGAATGACCCCCTGTGTGTATTATCCTGTGTGTATTGTATGCAGTTTGTGTATTATCTTGCGTGTAGTATGAATATTATATGTAGTATGTGTATTATCCTGCGTGTAGTATGTGTATTATATGTAATATGTGTATTATCCTGCGTGTAATATGTGTATTATATGTACTATGTGTATTATCCTGCGTGTAGTTTGTGTATTATATATAGTATGTGTATTATCCTGCGTGTAGTTTGTGTATTATATATAGTATGTGTATTATCCTGCGTGTAGTATGAATATTATATGTAGTATGGCCCTCATTCCGAGACGTTCGCTCGGTAATTTTCATCGCATCGCAGTGAAATTCCGCTTAGTACGCATGCGCAATATTCGCACTGCGACTGCGCCAAGTAATTTTACAATGAAGATAGTATTTTTTACTCACGGCTTTTTCTTCGCTCCGGCGATCGTAATGTGATTGACAGGAAATGGGTGTTACTGGGCGGAAACACAGCGTTTTCGGGGCGTGTGGATAAAAACGCTACCGTTTCCGGAAAAAACGCAGGAGTGGCCGGAGAAACGGGGGAGTGTCTGGGCGAACGCTGGGTGTGTTTATGACGTCAAACCAGGAACGACAAGCACTGAACTGATCGCAGATGCCGAGTAAGTCTGAAGCTACTCTGAAACTGCTAAGTAGTTTGTAATCGCAATATTGCGAATACATCGGTCGCAATTTTAAGAAGCTAAGATTCACTCCCAGTAGGCGGCGGCTTAGCGTGAGCAACTCTGCTAAAATCGCCTTGCGACCGATCAACTCGGAATGAGGGCCAATGTGTATTATCCTGCATGTAGTATGCGTATTGTATGTAATATGTGTATTATCCTGCGTGTAGTATGTGTATTATATGTAATATGTGTATTATCCTGTGTGTAGTATGTGTGTTATATGTACTATGGCCCTCATTCCGAGTTGTTCGCTCGTTCTTTTTCATCGCATCGCAGCGATTTTCCGCAAACTG
This sequence comes from Pseudophryne corroboree, assembly GCF_028390025.1. NCBI lineage: Eukaryota > Metazoa > Chordata > Amphibia > Anura > Myobatrachidae > Pseudophryne > Pseudophryne corroboree. The sequence continues at coordinate 6,812,114 of NC_086455.1, read as the reverse complement.
CGCATGCGCAATGTTCGCACTGCGACTGCGCCAAGTAAATTTGCTAAGAAGTTTGGTATTTTACTCACGGCATTACAAGGTTTTTTCTTCGTTCTGGTGATCGGAGTGTGATTGACAGGAAGTGGGTGTTTCTGGGCGGAAACTGGCTGTTTTATGGGAGTGTGTGAAAAAACGCTACAGTTTCTGGGAAAAACGCGGGAGTGGCTGGAGAAACGGGGGAGTGTCTGGGCGAACGCTGGGTGTGTTTGTGACGTCATACCGGGAACGAAACTGACTGAACTGATCGCAGTGTAGGAGTAAGTCTCGAGCTACTCAGAAACTGCTAAGAAATTTCTATTCGTAATTCTGCTAATCTTTCGTTCGCAATTCTGCTAAGCTAAGATTCACTCCCAGAGGGCGGCGGCCTAGCGTGTGCAATGCTGCTAAAAGCAGCTAGCGAGCGAACAACTCGGAATGAGGGCCAATGTGTATTATTATCCTGCGTGTAGTATGTGTATTATATGTAGTATGTGTTTTATCCTGTGTGTATTTAATGTAGTATGTGTATTATCCTGTGTGTATTTTATGTAGTATGTGTGTTATATGTAGTATGTGTATTATCCTGTGTGTATTTTATGTAGTATGTGTGTTATATGTAGTATGTGTATTATCCTGTGTGTAGTATGTGTATTATATGTAGTATGTGTAATAGCCTGCATGTAGTATGTGTATTATCCTGCGTGTAGTATGTGTATTATCCTGTGTGTATTATCCTGCGTGTAGTATGTGTATTATGTATAGTATGTGTATTATCCTGTGTGTATTTTATGTAGTATGTGTGTATTATATGTAGTATGTGTATTATCCTGTGTGTATTTTATGTAGTATGTGTGTTATATGTAGTATGTGTATTATCCTGCGTGTAGTATGTGTATTATATGTAGTATGTGTATTAGCCTGCATGTAGTATGTGTATTATGTATAGTATGTGTATTATATGTAGTATGTGCATTATCATGTGTGTATTATGGTGGTCATTCCGAGTTGTTCGCTCGTTGCCGTTTTTCACAACGCAGCGATTAGGTGGAAAATGTGCATGCACATGGTTATTAACACAAAACTTAGCAGTTTTGCTGTAGTTCGAGCGACGCTTTTCAGTCGCACTGCTGATCGGTGAGTGATTGACAGGAAAGGGGCGTTTCTGGGTGGTAACTGAGCGTTTTCTGGGAGTGTGCTAAAAAACGCAGGCGTGTCAGGGAAAAACGCGGGAGTGTCTGGAGAAACGGGGGAGTGGCTGGCCGAACGCAGGGCGTGTTTGTGACGTCAAACCAGGAACTAAACGGACTGAGCTGATCGCAATCTGTGAGTAGATCTGGAGCTACTCAGAAACTGCAAGGAATTATTTAGTAGCAATTCTGCTAATCTTTCATTCGCTATTCTGCTAAGCTAAGATACACTCCCAGAGGGCGGCGGCCTAGCGTGTGCAATGCTGCTAAAAGCAGCTCGCGAGCGAACAACTCGGAATGAGGGCCATTGTGTATTATGTGTATTATCCTGCGTGTATTATGTGTAGTATGTGTGTTAGCCTATAATGTGAATGTGCAGAGATTAGCCCCGCCCACTCTCGGATGCAGCATCATGGCCGCCCACAGTCACTGAAGACTTTGTAGACTGATGTATGACATCATACTCCATGTCACTCATGGGTATGCAGTTATGTTCCTGATTGTCGGGATCCTGGTGGCCGAAATCCATACGCCGAAATCCCAACAGCCGTTGAAATGCCGACGGTCAGAATCTCAACCGCCGGACAAAACCCCACTTCCCGAGGGGAAATAGAGCCTTGGGTCACCACCGGGCCCGAAGCATGGCGAGCGGAAACGCTGCGCTTGAGGTCGGGATTACGGCGTTGGTATTTTGACCACTGGGATTCCGTCTGTCAGGTGATCGTAGCGATCCCCACCCATGTATTGCTTCCACACATATGAATACAGAATAATTTTGCTGCTGTGATCAGAATTAGGCCCTTTGTCCCCTGTACGACAGTATATAAATACTGCACCCAGTAATAGCTCACCTGGGCATGCCAAGGGGGCAGATGTACTAAAGCCTTGAAGAGTGATAAACTAGAGAAAGATAAAGTATCAGCCAATCAGCCCCTAACTCTTACTATTTACGAAGTGCAGTCGATGTATTCCGCCTAATGCAGGCTCTATGGGGCTAATTCAGGTTGGTTTCGCAAATCGCAATCCAACCGGAATTTTTGCATTTGCCCCATGGGCGCATGCGCGGGGCCCGTCCTGCGCATGCACCCGCATTTACTGCGGGTGACCCTCAGTAATTACAAATGCCTCTGCCTGATTGACAGGCAGAGGCGTTCACGGTGTGGGAGGGGGTCAACAACGCTCCGTTTCCAAGGCGGAGACGGAGCGTTGCGGGGGCCTTAGGAGGGAAACAGGGGTGTGGTGGTGCGAATGGGGGGCGTGGCATGATGTCACACACAGCTCCTCCAATCAAAAAGATGGCGGTGGGCCTCCTGCCGTCGCATCCATGCTGCGCCGGAAGGAGGCTTCCCTAATTCCTGTGACCGCGCACTAATTGCGGCATGTTTGCAATTAGTGCGTGGTCGCAGAGTGGGGGCGGTGGCTAGCGTACTTGGCAGCCCCAGCATGTGAGGCAAAGGATTGCAAATTCTGCTAAAAAGCAGGTCCTGTGACCTCATTCAGTAAGGATTGCAAAATCTGTGAATTGCATTGCGCATGTGTGAGTAAAAATAGCGTCAGGAATTGTGTAAGGTCCTATGGGGGTCATTCCGAGTTGATCGCTCGCTAGCAGTTTTTAGCAGCCATGCAAACGCATTGTCGCCGCCCACTGGGGAGTGTTTTTTCGCTTTGCAGGAGTGCGAACGCTTGTGCAGCCGAACGCCTGCAAAATCTTTTTCTGCAAAACAAGACCAGCCCCGGACTTACTCTTCGTGTGTGTTGATTCTAACGACGGAGGGACGGCTTTTGACGTCACACACCCACCCAGCGAACGCCCAGCCATGCCTGCATTTTTCTAAGCACTCCCTGAAAACGGTCAGTTGACACCCAGAAACGCCCCCTTCATGTCAATCTTCCTGCGTTCGGCCGGGCAATAGGAATGTACGTTAGACACTGTGCAAACCCACGATGCTCATTGTACCCGTACGACGCGCCTGCGCATTGCGGTGCATACGCAGAAATGCCGATTTTTAGCCTGATCGTTGCACGGCGAACAACGGCAGCTAGCGATCAACTCGGAATGATCCCCTATATACGTACATCCCTGCTCCCCGGACTGCCACCGGAACTGTGTGGAGCGTTCCCTGCTTCCCGGGAGTGTTGGCCACGCCCCATGATCTACCCTGATCCAATTTACCGTGAGCTGCATCTTCATGACCCCGCCCTGATTCTGCAACTTGTGTCACTGCGCAGCGGGGAGCAGGGCCATGAAGGCGCATCTATCACACAAAGCCATTCACGGCGGTGCAATAAGAAAAGTAGTCACATATGGACAGTTTTACGCCATAGGGTGGTCCGCTGAGCGCAGCCTAGGTGCAGGCCTGGGATCTAGATGGATGGTGGGAAATGGGGGCACAACAACACCATCCGTGACGTCACAGACCACCTTCCGCTGTGGTACATGCAGGATGCATCACCCTGATGTTGTACGGTTGTTCGGTGGTGTCATCATATCTCGCCGCACCCCACTCCCTGCCCTCATGTAGCGCCACCACACGCTGCTGTGCCGGCTATTGGGTTGATGCCGATCTTCAGTGTCGGCATGTGAGACCTAGGTGTGCAATGAGGTGGAAACTCCAGACAAAGTTATAAATGACGCATGGAAGTCCACCCTCCGACCACTTTACTTCCATCTCAGACAGTAGCAAGTCAGCAACTCAGAGATGGAGAATCCAATATGGCGGCAGCCTCAGTAACAGCGCTAATCTCTCACAACCGGCAAATGCTCGTCCAGCAGAATCCGATCAGCTCTGATAGATCTGGCGCAAGGCGATCACTGATAACGAGAAGTTCAGCTTTGTACATGGGGACGAAATAACTTTTTATACTGACTTATTTACTATTTAGTACGCATGCCCCCATAGTGGGCTAGAAACCACGCGCTGCTACACCCAGGGACCTCTGGTGCAGAGGAAGCTGATGTGAGTTCTCCTATATCCTGCACCCACAGCAGCTGCCTCCGTGCACAAGGCAGGATGTATTCCGGGGCCGCTTTCTATGCAAATCATCCTGATTTACATACTGGCAATAGTAACATCTGCCGGAGGCCCAGATAGTCTCAGCAGACGCTCAGGGCCAAGTCATACAGGGGGCTCCGAATACAGTAGAGATAAGGGTGACAAGGGTTACAGCATGGAAAGAGTTACACAAACTGCGTATTCTACGTCTGCAATGAACCTCACAAATCTGCGTCAGTTACTGAATCCAACATGAAGAAACATAATGATAAGTAATAGCGGGTCCTTGGATAGTAACAGGTCAATTTACCATTGGTGGCAGTGGGCTGGCGGTACCTGACATCATATATTGTTGCATATCATGATGCACCGACACTGCAAGGATTTCCTATACGCTGGGAATGCTATGTGCTGGCGCATAATGCTCTGGCCTCTCCGGCAGTGATGGGTAGGGCTGGCGCCATCCTGAGATGACGTTAGTTTGCTGCCAATAGGCCAAACTTTTCACTGCTTGATAAATTGACTTAATCTGCTGTGTGTGTAATATAGCAGCGGGGCAGTGGAGGTAGGATTCTGCACTATGACTGGTGGATGGCCAGTGCTCTGCACCAATCAGAGTGCTCCTGCGTCCGCGCACTGCATGTCTGTGTCTGAGAAGCAGGCAGAGGAGGGCTCAGCCACAGGACCCACTGGTCTATCTCTCAGCCATCTCTATATATTGTGCAGCCAGAGGCCGTCTGCCCATGCTAAGTAGGGTGGTCCCCCCTCCCCCCACCCTGTATCCAGCAAAAAGCAATATTTAATAATTGAAGTTTCTGCAGTCACTTGGGCAGAAGTGGAGCCTGGACAGTGTTGTTCACACACATCATCTACAATAGAGCTCATGTGGCACAGGGGTGAGTACCGCACCATCAACCTTACTGGAGATGGGTGGAGGAGACTAGCCACTGGGTGGTGGAATGACGATGAGCTTACCTTTGGATATATTACTTTGAGGCACCATTCTGCCATCCAAGTGGGGATGGTGGAGACACAGAGAAGTGAGAGAGGAGAGAAGGAGAAAGGTCGGGGAGGAGGAGGAGGGTGTAGATCAGGGCCTCATCAGCATAGAGGTGATTTGGGGGTGAAGGAGCAGATGAGTCACGACAGAGGGAGTGCATAGTAAAAAGAGGGTGGCCAATTGTCTCAACATTGGCAGAGAGGTCACGGAGCAGAGACAAGCAGAAGTGACCCTGCCAGTTACCCTGGAGCAGATCATTCATCACTTTGGTCCTGATGGGGTGGATAGGGAAAAAGTAGTCTAGTGTCCCAGAGATGAGCAGAACTGTAAAACTCCTTCATGAAACATAAGTCTCCTGCCACATTCACCAGATTGTGGTATTCATTTCCCCCCCCCCCCCTCCCCCAACAGGTATCCACTCAGAAGGTCGGCAGTAGCCGTGTCAACATTCATGTCAACACCACAATGTCAACATTAAAATGACAACATTGTTCAGACTGTCGACAGCCTTACAATGTGGATATCGGAACTATTGCCATGAAATGTTGACATGCTGAACTCATCCACATGAGACCGCCGGGGCCCGAAAGAAGACGCTGGAGCCGCTGCAGCCGCAAGAAGAAGGTAAGATACCGATAGACCACCGGGGACGGTTTGTCGACAGTTCATCATGTTGATGTATTATCCATGCACACATGATGAATATCAACATTATAACTGTCAACCAATCATACCCAACCCTCCGCCCCACCAGCGCACACTGTAGAATGAGTTGTCTGTCATGGAGTCTGCTCTGCTCATTGGATAATGACTCGGATACAGTGTGGGATTGCGTTGTGCGGAATGGCGACATAATGCAAGACTGGAATGTTGTATTTCCGGAACTTCCAGCTCTCTGACCCGGCCAGTTCCTAACTCTGGTCACATGAGCTGGGAATCCACTTATCTGCATTACGTCTATGTGGTCCATTGCCACCATATCGGGAGCTGCAGGGTTACCCGCTGGTAACGCAGGCGGTGACCTTTGTACTATTACACAGAGTCCTCCCCAGTTACTGCCCTCTCTCTGTCCGTAAACATTCTCTGTGTTACTGGAAGGAGAGCAGGTACTGTACATTTACATTATGCAGAACATCCCCCCGCCAGGCCCCTACAATGCTCTGCACCCACGTATCACGTATACAGCTCGTCTTCTGACTGCCATGTTACAGGCTGTGCTAGATATATGACAGAAGCTGATCAGTTGGTACTTTATCTCTCTCCACTCTGGGGGACATTTACTAAGCAGTGATAAGAGCGGAGAAGTGAGCCAGTGGGGAAGTTGGCCATGGCAACCAATCAGCACTATAAAATGATACAGAGCTGCTGATTGGTTGATGGGATAACCTCCACTTGCTCACTTCTCCGCTCTTATCACTGCTTAGTAAATGTCCCTTTCTGTCTCTATCCTATCTCTCTCCACTCTATCTCTCTCAGCTCTTTGCAATGGGCACTGTCATAACACTATACATCATGGTATATGTGAAAGTCTCCTATGACACCACTAGACTGTAAGCTCCCTGGGACAGTCTGCAATTATACCCTGAGACTGTAACATTAGTATGGAGCAGTGTCCCGGGCGTGTAAGCTGTGGGGCACAGTGTCGGCCAAGTCATAACTGGATGGCAGTGATCTTGGGAGAGGGTGTGCCGTGTTACCAATAGATTGTAAGCTCTTGGTACAGGATTGGCAGCCTTTTTCCCATTGCTTGCCCCCATTGTTTCCCTTATTGTATTACAGATAAATCAGCCTGCTGTGTTCCTATTTGCACGTTCACTCATGAATATAATAGGTCAGTCTTATGGACTGGAGAAAGAGAAGGAGACACAGGTATTCTGGAGGTGTAATAGGCAGGTGAAAGGTCAGAGAGCAAGGCGAGGTCACAGAGAGGCAGATGTTACCTGGCTTTGCGCAGCTGTTTCTCTGGGACTCTGCAAATGTCAGGAGCGCGACCGTCATCAGATAGGAGTACCAACGTCCAGTAATGACCACCATCGTCACACAGTGTGCTGTGATTTCCCCCAGTCTCTGAATGTCTCATTTGTCGTCCTCTCGTGTCTCCGTTACATGCAGTCTGTGTGTTTGCGTCGTCTCTTCCATGGCTGTCACTTCTGCACGTTTTTGCTGCCTTTAGTCTCTCCCTCTGTTTCTGGACTGTCTCGGTAATGCTCAGTCTCTTACACTCTCTCCCTCGCACCCCGTCCCTCTCGCACTTAGCAGCCTGTTCCTCTACGTAATGAACATCGTGTCCCGGCTCCCTGTCTCTTTAACGCCTGTACCATCCTGGATTCCAGCTGCTTGGTTGCTATGGGAAACGTCTCCACGTCCTCTTTAGAAGGTTTGATGCATCTCCCCCTCTGTAACATCACTCTCGCTGTGTCTCATCATGTATATGTGTGTCTGCCCTCTGCACTCTCTGTACGGCCGATGCACGCCCACGAAAGCTTCTGAATAAATAACAGGCTGACAGGAACATGTTTGAGGAACCAGCTACTGATTGAGCTGAAGGTCCCAGAGAGATTGTGCAATCTGGTGACACTATTCACTCCTGAGCCTCTGGGAGCTGAGACCGCAGCACCTGAGAGGGGAGGGGTCTGCGTGCAGCGCCGACGAATAATTGAGGGGGGTGTTAATGGTGCAGGCAGTTGGGCCGCACGGTGCTTTTCAGAGGAAATACTGTAGGTGTGTTTGGCCCGCACCACGGTACGACGCGCTGCTATAAAAGTGCCATCATCTGTCGCCGCAGTCATCCAGTATGACGTGTGCCCCTTTCTCCTAATCCCCCAGTCTTGCGGCAGGCTAGACAGGTGCCTGGCTTGTAGCTGTCACCTGTGCCCTATTTTCATCAGACCATTACCCACTGCAAATATTTGCCTCAAAAATATAATATAAGCAGAATGACTGATGCACACAGAATCGTGCCGGCCGCGCGACCGTTAACCTGCGCATTCAGGGCCGGATTCGGGGATGTGCGCAAACCCGATGCGCTCGCAGCTGCGCGATTATCAGGTGACTGCGCAATTTGCGATGGCGGTTGCGGAGGGGATTTATTCGTAAAGTGAGTGACAGGGAGCGCTTGGGAGTGTTTATAGGGAGTGGGCGGCAAAAGCGTAGGCATGTCTCGGACATTTTCTGGGCGTGTCTCAGTCTGCGCCTGCGATTCTGTATGCAGCTGCAATGGCTCCAGCGTCTCACTTCTTGCGCCCATGCTGCGTCTTTGTATACAGAAGTTCCATAAAGGACTGATCTGCGACTGATGCTTTGTACGCAGCTTCTAAGACTCGCTAAGCCGCCGGTGGGCGTCTCAGTACAGATCTGTTTTCTGTTACCCCAAAACATTGTGGTGGAAACAGTGGGCCTGATTCCGATTTGTACGCTTATGTACAAACCCGATGCTTGGGGGTCTGCACATGTGCAAGGCGGGTGTTCAACCCATCCCGATTAACATACCGTTTTGTGGGCGCGCCTAGCCCAGGGTTCCGACGGGCTTATGCAGAATGGCCGAGGGCTTGGGACCATCGTGATAGGTAGTCACGATGGTGGTCCAATGTCTTGAGATGGCAGATGCCGGCAGGAGACATTGTTTTCCTGCAGACCCCTCCTGCAGCATTTGCATTTTAGTTGTACGGTATTGCACGGCGGCTTCCCTGCGCCTCCCTGTGGCTGTGCAATCCCGTACAAATCGTAATCAGTCCCAGTATTTGGTACAGTATTCCATTTCCCCCTCTCACAAAACATCTGAATTTATTTCAAAGTAATGCACCCACTGATTGGCTGAGAGAGGTCTGACTCTAAGCCAATCAGCGCTGAGGTGCAGGAAACCATGCGGGACCTGTCATTTACATGCAGTGCTTGCATGTCTGTGGGATCAGGAGAGCGCGCTGGGTGTCTACCGGAGACTCAGAGGGCGCCAGAGCAGCGTTTGTCTTCAGGCGTTCTGTGACTCCAGTTACCAGGTCTCCCTGTATCTGCTGTCACTCGGGTAAATTTACTAAGATGGGATGTTGCCCATAGCAACCAACCAGATTTCACTTCTCATTTATCTAGCACCTTCTAGAAGATAATACCTGGAATCTGATTGGTTGCTATAGGCAACATCCCATCTTAAATAGAACTCCCATATGCTAACATATGCGATCAACATCGCAATGCGGTGACGGAGGCTCCCCACGATACCTGTGAGGTGATGTGCAGGGGTCTCCGTCACCTCCCTGGGCTCTCCACATTCCTCCCATGCCGACACAGCAGCAGGCTGTCCCCGGCGCCTCCTCCTCCTCCCTGCAGCTGGGAGGACCTTCGGCTGCGTTGCTTGGGGGCGGAGGAGTTTTCTTTCCGGGTCCGGGCTTCCTGGAGGAAGGTTTGCCGGGGGAGAGGGGTCGGCGTCAGCGGAGGAGAGCGGCGAGTTGCGGCGGCCGGCGATAAGAAGCCCAAATGGGGGTTTTATCGCATTTTCCCTTTATTACATCTCACCCTAAGAGAGGAGGTTATGGTTAGGCAATAAAGATGGAGGTTACGATGAGGTAAGTGAGGGTAAGTGTGGTAGCGGGAGGAGGTAGAATATTTACCTCTCCCTTGTTAGGTTTGTGACATCGATATTGTGACCAAAGTCCTGACATTTCTACCTTTAATTACCTATTTTCCCTGACATGCGAGAAAAAGCCACAGACATTTCATTTTAGAATTACCGCGGCAGAATTCTCGCACCTAATTGAATACTGAAAACATTGCGGCTGCGGGAAAACCTTGCACTAAGAGGAATAGAAATTGCGGACAATCGGATAGGCCCCTATATGTGTAATACAGTAAGCCGTATTGGGTTGTCTTGTGCTTACAGCCTAAATCTGTGTAAAATGCCTGCTGGTATGTTATTACAGATGTGAGTAATTATATTGTGCGGCCCATGTGAAGGTTAGAGGGCCGCCCGTCCGGCCTCTGATGTCCATCATTATCACCGATTATCACAGTCTTTAGGCAACACCTGGTAAGACTATTACCCTACTTTAATACCATGCATAAAGTCTATAGAACACCGGATATGACTCTACCAGAAGCCCAGAAGAACCTGACCATCTTGATGCCTTCTAGGGAATTTATTCAACACATGGAGATGACCTTCAGCCACTTAAGCTCCTCTGCTGCCCACTATTGCTGGTAAGTTTGCCTGAGATCATAGAGAAAATGTCATTTCATAACCTGGTCTATATAACCGATCAGTGAAGTGACGTCCTCGGGTACCAATGACTGTCTATGTATAAGTCGCACATTATCTTGGATTTTTTCTGCCATGTACAAGAGAAAAGGCAGAACGCGGCCACCTTATTCACACAGCATACAATACCTATTGTGCTACGTTCCATGGTGGAAGCAGAGCAGAGAGACGGTGATGCCCCCAGGCTTGCAGCAAGTAAAGTTCTCTTCCTATTAGCCAATTATTACATGGTGAGTACCATCTGGGAGCTACAGAACTGTATGCAGGCCTCCCCGTGCTTCCCTCTGCCTTCAACACTTACCACACCGGCTGCGTCAATGTCCTACACCAGTGTGCCGCTCTCCTTCATGGGTCATATGCTGCCTGTAATATGTTCTCTGATGGAAACAGCGACTGATCCCCGCACCCACAGAACTCTGGCTATAATGACCCATAACGCTGCTTAGACCATGGAAAGTATGGCTGTGCTAGAGCCAGGAATAAAAGGACATTGCACCAAAGCCTGCGTCCTGCTGACCACCTGGGAAACACAAAGCAGGAATAACCCTGATTATCTGGATACAGTGATAACCGCCGTAGTAGAAGTGGAGACTTTGCAGAAGATCTATGTGGAGTACAGACCTAGGAGGCCCCAGGACACCTCTTCTTCCTTATGGCACAGGAGAAATAGGCCACCCAATTCTAACTAACAGAGACAATAAACCTGTATCTGCTGAGGACTATGTTAGTAGTCTCGTCCACACCGGGCACTGGAAGGACTTATTGTGTCATCTTATGCCATTAGGGAGATCTAGTACCATCCACAACAAAGTGACCATGGTCAGTATTTGTGCACCCCACCTGGCACATCCAGACCATCTACTGGACGCCCGTATGATGTGGTCACTGGGGAGATGTTACACATGTTGGATGACACTGATATCAACATTTGCATGAAAGTCCTAGAAGGTATCACCAATTCCACCAGGACATCACCAGACCAGGTCCTGAGATACACAGATGTATTTATAGCTACTATCCTGCAGATAATGAAAAAGCGACACCTACAGCTGCTCCCCACGCTGCTAAAAACATGATTGGCGGTAATACAGATGCGTCACCATAAAACATGGACGAAGTATGACCAAGTCCTCCTCCACATCATACATTGTATGGTCTACGGCCTCCATGACATTGATCTCCGTGCAACTGTACTATTTGAGGAGATACAGTAGTTGAGAGATACAGGGTGTTCCCATGGAGTCCTATCAAGAGGCTGTTGAAAGAACAGTGCCTGTCACTAATGATAAAGCTACAGAGCTGGGACATGTCTCACCCCATGCCTTTCTCACCTGGGCTGCAGGTCCATGGTGCTGGAAGAGGGCTGCCAGTGGCAGGACACAAGGTGAGTGTGGGCTGTGTACCGTAAGGTGGCAAGGAAACATCTCCTTAAGCCTACGCTGCTATGGGCAGTAGACAATCTGGCCATCTATAGGGATGTTTGGGCCACAGTGAGACATATTAATACTATGAAGACCCTTATGGGCCACCCTCTCCCCTAGTTGCCGAGGCCCTCTCCTTTTGGGGAGGGCCAGGGGCTGTATCGATCCCCAGGGGGAAGCTTCGGACAACCTTGGGGATACTCGAGGGTCCTTCTGCGCTTCGGCAAGGGGGGACCCACAGTCCCTTTTTCCCCTCAGACCTTTTGGCTCTGAGGGGTTAGGGGAGTAACGGGGCCCTTCTCCTTTCGGAGAGGGTCCAAGAACTTATGCACCCAGCATGTTTGGCACAGACACTGGGTGATGAAGCCACGCACCTCAGGCTTCAAGTATAAAAAAAGAAAAATATCCTATGAGGAGCTCACCGCGACTGACTACAAAGACTTATGGTGTGGTTTAATAAACACATAGAGCCCAATTTACTCCAGAGGAATACAGGAGGCCGCCATGAGGACATCACTGAATTTAGTAGAGAAGTGGAAATATCTAGTAACAGTGACGTAAAGAAAAAGGTTGTCTACGCAAGTCGCAGGTGGGAACGTTAGGCTTCCCAAGGTTAGTCCATTCCACAACAACACCATCGTTTTGTGTAGCCATGTCTCTGATACCACCTAATCTATAAGGAATACATGAAGAACTTTGCCAGGGTCTTGCACGCCCACGTTGAGTGACGCAGGGGAGTTGCTGGTGATGATTCCTGCACCTTCATCGCGTGTATACACCTGTGATCTCCTACACGCAACAACCATTTGCTGATTGTGGAGCAACATTCCACCCCCACCGGACAAGGCAGCAAGGAAGGAAAAGACCTTTCTTCCCAGAGATATTTCTTTTGTTATATTAATGTCACAACTGAGGGCCTGAGCTGACGGAAGGCAGCCTCAGTTGTAGGGGCTGAGATGTACCGGAACCTGGGAGGTTGTATCAGACCCCTGGACATGTAAGTAACATGAAGAGAAACCGCCCGAAGGCGTGACCACGACAACTTGAGTAAAAGTCAATGATATTTATTTATGACAAACTCCATGCATCACAGTAGCAGTAAAAAGTAACATAAAAATCAGCAGAGAAATAATAATACAGTTCCTGGGTACTACAGGGTGGCAGGGGCCACAGAGCTCTGGTGGTATGAGACAGTTCTTATTATCTGCAAGTTGGAAAGTCCTTACCAGGCTCAACTGTAGCAATGAGGAAAGCCCAGGGTCGTACCAGCTGGTGTTCCAGGGAAAGCTGGACTGCTGTAGATAAAATGCTGCTGTGGGTACTGGTTAGAACCAGACAGGTGTTGGCACGGAGTGGATACTGGCTGGAACCAGTTAAATAATAAATAAAGCTTGAGAGCGATGAAATATAGATGAAATGTAGAATTTGAGAGCGGAGAAATAATAATACCGGTGGAGAGTGGTAAACTGCAGAAAGGACACCGGCCCTTTAAGAGAAGCTGTACACTGCTGGAAGCTGAGCTGGAAGCAGGTGATGTTGTAGCTGGAAACAGGTGAGTCCAGAATGGATCGGAGAGTCAGGCTACACCGCAGATGGAATGCTGGTGCGGGTCTCTATAGCAGAAGTCTGGAGACAGGAGCTGGAACCTGGAAGACAATCACAGGAGAGAGACAAACTGGAACTAGGTTTGACAACCAAAGCACTGACGCCTTCCTTGCTCAGGCACAACCTATTTATACCTGCAGCAAGGAAGGCATTGGCTAGGCAATTATGCAAATTAATAATACTGACAACGGATTGGTAGGAAAGATCAGCTGACAGAATCCAAGATGGCTGCGCCCATGCAGACACTTGGAGGGAAGTTTGGATTGTAATCCATGTGGTCTGGAAAACAGTAATGGCGGCGCCGGCCACCGGAGACAGGAGACGCCAGGCTGACAGATGCACATCCGACCACGCGGACACAGCGGAGGCCGCGGCTGACGTAATCACCACTCTGACACTCTGCATGCAGAAGCTCAGGGACGGCGGCGGAGGCCGCGGGAGACGCCATGCCAGATGTATAAGGCGTTACTGTGACTGCGTCCAGAGAGACAGGAGAGGATGCGGGAATGTGCACATCAGGATAACAGATGGGATCCGGTCCTGGAGCGCTGAGCCAGCCTTAGGAGGCATCTGAAAGGTAAGAAATGGCGTCCAGATACCCGGATCGTGACAATTAATGGTAATGGTGAATGGCTGCCAGTGGATTGCAGGTGGCATTTGGTAGTGGCAGGAGATGGGGGTCCATATCGTGGGTGCAAAACGGCCCCTTTGCCTGTGCACAACCAGGCAATGCCATTTCCAAATGCCAATTACTGCTGTACCCTGCCGGATTACTGCAAAGCTTTAAAATAGCTTATTGCCAAATTCTTTTGTTTTATTTTCTTCCCATGTACTGTAATATGCTGAGATGTGACTCTGATGTCTGTTTTTGTTGTTTTTAGGCTGTTTTTCTTTTTTTCCTTGAATAAAATGTTTTTATGCCGTTCTGATCTTTATATTTGTATGTGTACAGGAGGATCTGCATCAGGAAAGCACTGGATGGTGGTGATGCGAGAGAGGGAATCAGCGCGTCTTGTGCGCCAAAGTAGATCAGGCAGCATATGGGCCCGGTTCTTGGTGGAGGAGTGGAAGCTAAGGCTGGTGTGCGCCCTGCATCCGACCTCTCTACACAATAAGGTAAGAGACTAGGAATAGTTTGTATAAGCCTTACAGTAATCTCCTCATATGTTAATGCTGGTGCTGAGATCACTCTGTTTGTATTTTGTATAATTTTTTCTTTCAATAATTACTTTCTGTGTTATTTTAGAGTGACACCGTACAGGGTATGTAGTCAAAATCTCATCATTCACAATGTCTACACTACAGTTTTGGGTTTACGGTTAACGTTAGGCTGTGGTTAAAGTTAGGATAGGGTTAGGGTAAGGTTAGAGTCAGGTTAGAGTTGGGATATGGTAAGGTTAGAGTTAGGATAGGGTTAGGGTAAGGTGACAGTTAGGTTAGGTTAGGATAGGGTTAGGTAAGGTTATAGTTAGGTTAGGATAGGGTAAGGTTAGGTTAGAGTTGGGATAGGGTAAGGTTAGAGTTAGGATAGGGTTAGAGTAAGATTAGAGTTAGGTTAGAGTTGGGATAGGGTAAGGTTAGAGTTGGGTTAGGGTAAGGTTACAGTTAGGATAGGGTTAGGGTAAGGTTAGAGTTAGGTTAGAGTTGAGATAGGGTAAGGTTAGAGTTGGGATAGGGTTAGGGTAAGGTTACAGTAGGGTTAGGGTAAGGTTACAGTTAGGATAGGGTTAGGGTAAGGTTAGAGTAAAGGTGCGCACACACGGTAAGATTTTGTAAAATGATGTGGGCATTTCCGACAGATCGGAATGACACATTGTTTAAAAACGGTCCATGCGTGGGCATGTAAATGATGTGATGCGCGCATCTGTGAGTCATTCGCCACCTCCTCAGATCTGTTGAACATGCAGAAAGATCTAAGAAGGTAACATGTTACTCATTCACCCAGCACCCAGGTAGGGTTAGCATTAAGGTAGTGTTGGAGTAAGGGTACGGTTAGAGGTAGCGTTAAGTTAGTGTAAAGGTAAAGTAATGGTGGGGTTAGCATTAGACTATAGTAAGAGTAGGGTTAGAGTTAGCGTTAAGTTAGAGTAAGGGTACAGTAATGGTGGGGTTAGCGTTAGACTATAGTAAGAGTAGGGTTTGTTAGTGTTAGGCTAAAGTAAGGGTAGGGTTAGAGTTAGGGTTAGGTTAGAGTAATGGTAGGGTTTGTTAGCGTTAGGTTAGAGTAAGAGTAGGGTTAGAGTTAGCATTAGGTTAGAGTAAGGTTAGAGTTAGTGTTACGTGAAAGTATGGGTAGGATTAGAGTATGGGTAGGGTTAGAGTTAGCATTAGGTTAGAGTAAGGGTAGGGTTAGAGTTAGCATTAGGTTAGAGTATGGGTAGGGTTAGAGTTAGCATTAGGTTAGAGTAAGGGTAGGGTTAGAGTTAGCATTAGGTTAGAGTAAGGGTAGGGTTAGAGTTAGCATTAGGTTAGAGTAAGGGTAGGGTTTGAGTTAGCGTTAGGTTAGAGTAAGGGTAGGGTTAGAGTTTGCATTAGGTTAGAGCAAGGGTAGGGTTTGAGTTAATGGCCCTCATTCCGAGTTGATCGCTCGCAAGGCGAATTTAGCAGAGTTGCTCACGCTAAGCCTACGCCTACTGGGAGTGTATCTTAGCTTCTTAAAATTGCGACCGATGTATTCGCAATATTGCGATTACAAACTACTTAGCAGTTTCAGAGTAGCTTCAGACTTACTCGGCATCTGCGATCAGTTCAGTGCTTGTCGTTCCTGGTTTGACGTCATAAACACACCCAGCGTTCGCCCAGACACTCCCCCGTTTCTCCGGCCACTCCTGCGTTTTTTCCGGAAACTGTAGCGTTTTTATCCACACGCCCCTAAAACGCCGTGTTTCCGCCCAGTAACACCCATTTCCTGTCAATCACACTACGATCGCCGGAGCGAAGAAAAAGCCGTGAGTAAAAATACTATCTTCATTGTAAAATTACTTGGCGCAGTCACAGTGCGATTATTGCGCATGCGTACTAAGCGGAATTTCACTGCGATGCGATGAAAATTACCGAGCGAACGACTCGGAATGAGGGCCAATGTTAGGTTAGAGTAAGGGTAGGGTTTGAGTTAGCGTTAGGTTAGAGTAAGGATAGGGTTAGAGTTAGCATTAGGTTAGAGTAAGGGTAGGGTTTGAGTTAGCGTTAGGTTAGCGTAAGGGTAGGGTTAGAGTTAGCATTAGGTTAGAGTAAGGGTAGGGTTTGAGTTAGCGTTAGGTTAGAGTATGGGTAGGATTAGAGTATGGGTAGGGTTAGAGTTAGCATTAGGTTAGAGTAAGGGTAGGGTTAGAGTTAGCATTAGGTTAGGGTTAGAGTTAGCATTAGGTTAGAGTAAGGGTAGGGTTAGAGTTAACATTAGGTTAGCGTAAGGGTAGGGTAAGGTTAGAGTAAGGGTAGGGTTAGAGTTAACATTAGGATAGAGTTAGGGTAGGGTTAGAGTAAGGGTAGGGTAACGTTAGAGTAAAGGTCATTAGGTTAGAGTAAGGGTAGGGTAAGGTTAGAGTTATGTAAGGGTAGGGTTAGAGTTAGCGTTAGGTAGATTAGAGTATGGGTAGGATTAGAGTTAGCATTAGGTTAGAGTAAGGGTAGGGTAAGGTTAGAGTTATGTAAGGGTAGGGTTAGAGTTAGCATTAGGTTAGAGTAAGGGTAAGGTTAGAGTTAGCGTTAGATTAGAGTAAGGTTACAGTTAGGTTAGAGTAAGGGTAGGGTTAGAGAATGCGTTAGGTTAGAGTAAAGGTAGGGTTAGAGTTAGCATTAGGTTAGAGTAAGGGTAGGGTTTGAGTTAGCGTTAGGTTAGAGTAACGGTAGCGTTAGAGTTAGCATTAGGTTAGAGTAAGGGTATGGTTAGAGTAAGGGTAGGGTTTGAGTTAACGTTACGTTAGAGTATGGGTAGGATTAGAGTATGGGTAGGGTTAGAGTTAGCATTAGGTTAGAGTAAGGGTAGGGTTAGAGTTAGCATTAGGTTAGAGTTAGGGTAGGGTTAGAGTTAACATTAGGTTAGAGTAAGGGTAGGGTTAGAGTTAACATTAGGATAGTGTAAGGGTAGGGTTAGAGTAAGGGTAGGGTAACGTTAGAGTAAAGGTAGGGTTAGAGTAAGGGTATGGTAAGGTTAGAGTTAGGTTAGAGTAAGGGTAGGGTTAGAGTTAGCATTAGGTTAGAGTAAGGGTAGGGTAAAGTTAGAGTAAGGGTAGGGATAGAGTAAGGGTATGGTTAGAGTTAGCATTAGGATAGAGTAAGGGTAGGGTTAGTGTTAGCGTTCGGTTAGAGTAAGGATAGGGTTAGAGTTAGCATTAGGTTAGAGTAAGGGTAGGGTTAGATTTAGCGTTAGGTAGATTAGAGTATGGGTAGGGTTAGAGTTTGCATTAGGTTAGAGTAAGGGTAGGGTAAGGTTAGAGTTATGTAAGGGTAGGGTTAGAGTTAGCATTAGGTTAGAGTAAGGGTAAGGTTAGAGTTAGCGTTAGATCAGAGTAAGGGTAAGGTTACAGTTAGGTTAGAGTAAGGGTAGGGTTAGAGTTAGCATTAGGTTAGAGTAAGGGTAGGGTTAGAGTTAGCATTAGGTTAGCATAAGGGTAGGGTTAGAAGTTAGAGTTAGCGTTAGGTTAGAATAAGGGTAGGAGTTAGTGTTAGGATAGAGTAAGGGTGGGTTAGAGTTAGCGTTAGGTTAGAGTAAGGGTAGGGTTAGAGTTAGCATTAGGCTAGAGTAAGGGTAGGATAAGGTTAGGGTAGGGTCCCAGGGTTAGTTTTGAGTAATCTCTTGTACGTGATGCAGTTGCGCTGGTTTGGAGAGGAAGATTCTGACCAGTGGTGTTAGTTGTTACTTTTTGCGAGTGTGACATATTGTTGTTTTTTATTTTTCTTCCAACGTCTTACTTTCATCTCAACAATAATGTGAAAAGATTCATCTTAAACTTTAGGGTCGATCCAATTAGGTGTGAGCTGGCTTCTGCTTCCCGTTCTCACAGCAATCTCACACCGCGATTTGCATCTGCAATCCATTTCCAAACTCGCATTGTTTTTCCAGCGGAAATTCATGTTTTTCGTGCGCTCCCCACTGAGCAGGTGAAAAGGTAGGCACATCTTTATTTTGGGGTACAAATGTTGGGGACATTGTTCATTGTACAAATGTTGGGGAATGTTCAGAACCCCTTGGACATCCCCATTACTCGTTAAATTTATTTGCGTTTTATTAAAATACACAAATCACCCAGTTGCCACGTTTTAAGTGCACCCAGTACTTTCCCTGTGCCCAAAAACAGCCTTCTGTATGATTCTGCTTACAAAGTTGGCACTTTCTGGGGCCCAGGGAGGCCCCCCTCCCCCGGCCCATTTTGATGCACTTCTCCCAGATGTCATTGTGTAAATTCACACACCCTGAAAATTCAATTGAAAATTCACCCCCCACCCCTCACCGCAACTACCCCAATAGGCTTTTCTAATTCCTGCCCCCATCTCTCTCTATTAGGGGTATCCAATTAGCTGTGATATCTCAGTTTTACAATGATTTATCGCAAATGCGATAATTCGGTATCCTATTGGCGGTGATAAGTTATCGGCGATAAGTCTCCAGAGGGTCTATCACGGATTTCTCTTCACCATCTCAGAGCTGGTGAGAAGTAGTGCAAAATCCCTATTTTAAGGTAAAAATGTCGGGGTTAGGTTCAAAACCCCTGGGACACCTGAATGACTAATTAGGCACTTAGATGTTTTTAATTATTTTTAATTAGCCAATAATGACATCATTTTTGTTGTGCAGGTATATTGGGGTGCTTTATGAGTGGACAAGTGTTTTTAGGCTTGCGGGTTGGAGTAATCCGTCCATTTCCACTTAGTCCCCTAAAATGACCCAATTATACACTTATACCCATTCTAATGTACCGCAAATATAATGAGAGCGCTTGTTTTGAAGGAAAAAAAAATAGCTTTCTATCATTTTTCAGCTTTTAAAAAAACAAAACATGCATATAACATCCATGTGACCCGATTTAATTACACCGATTACTTATATTAAGGCCACGAATAGACTTCTATAATGTTTTCCGATATTAGTTTGCCATTTTTGAGCCTACAGGCAGAGTTCCCCACTTTTTCCTATGCTTTTGCCGGCTAGAATTATCGTGCGAATCCCGTTATCGCCTGAATAGCATAGGTGCTATAAGTGGGAGTGCGCAGGCTGCGATAACACAATTTTTATTAGCCGCGATCGCGTTATAATGGCTAATTGGTTACCCTTGTGTGTGTGTATATATATATATATATATATATATATATATATTGTGTGTGTGTGTGTATATACATATATATGTTTGTTTTAAAAAAAAAAATTCCTGATTGCCGATACACTGGGCTAGCTGAGAGGACTGGTAGCGGTGCGCCGTACTGCGAATATGGTAGATCGCCTCCTTCCAGTTCTGCGCTGTACGTACTGTAGGTGTTGCAGATCTTGTACCTGACTGATGGAAGTAATGGAATCCGTTTGGCAGGTCGACCCTACTTAGGTCGACCACTATTGGTCGACATTGACATGGTCGACACGTGTAAAATGTTGACACGGGACAGGTCGACACATGAAAAGGTCGACATGGCTTCTTTTTTTTTACACAATTTTTTTACTTTTTCATACTTTACCATCCACGTGGACTATGATTGGGAGTAGTAACCTGCGAGACATGCCAGGCGACGCGGTACACTAATTGAGGTTCCTGGTCATGTTACGGAAAAAATGACACGAAAAACAGTTCAAAAATCCATGACGACCTTTTTATGTGTTGACTTGTCATGTGCCGACCATTTTCAGGCGTCGACCATTAGCCCATGTAGACTACTGTATGTCAATGTCGACCAGTCATGGTCGACCTTAACATGGTTGACCATTCATACCAGAACCGGCGGTAACATAGGACGCCATGCTTGGAGGCTGCACTGACACCCTGGGCTGGCACGTAGTCTCTGCACACAACAAGTGTGTAATGCCAGGTGTAAATCCCACTATAAGATTCTTTTTCAGAACAAGGGAACTTGAACCTCATTTCTCATTGTGCTACCAGCCGGGCAGTCTTATGCCAGCTTCAGTGGAGAACCGTAGGCATCAGCTGACAAGCTTCTCTTTAGTGTCTCTGCATGGCACACAGGGTTGGTTGTTCCCCGGTCAGTGGGCTGGTATCCAATACATCTTCTCATCAGTGGTCATGAGCCTAAGTAGAACCCACAGCCGGGCATCATCCTATTATACACTGCATGTTGCTCCAGGCAGGTGGATGATACGGTTACATGTCGCCCCACCTACACAAGGTGTTAGCCGGAACAGCCGCCCAGCAGACAGAAGCCACCGCCAGTGATGGTGGATGTCCTGGTGCCTTACATGTGACAACAGGCTGGCAGGTGACATTGGGAACAGGCATGCGCTGGCTGAGCGCATTAGTAGCTGTCACGTGGAGGCCGCAGTTACAATACACAGGCAGCTTTCTCTTAGCACTTTGCTGCATTTGGCTGGTTGGTGAATAAAAAACTGCACTTGGTATGAGATGGCACAATGGTCTAGTAGACTGACTGCAATGCTGGAGTCTGTGGTTCTATTCCCATAGTGAGCTGGTTTTGCTGTGTATTGGCCATTGCACTGGGGTGATTGATAATAATGAGAAGAATCTTTCTGTAGTAGTAGAACCTTCTGTGGCTCGGTCTGTATATCTGCAGGCAGTTGGTACTCTATGGTGGTGGAGTCTCAGGTTTGAATCCCATGTAGTTTGTTTTTGTGTACATTGGCAATTGCACTGGGATAATTGCTAAGAATGAGACAAATCATCTAAGTACTATCTGACCTTCCATAGCTCAGCCTGTATGATGGCAGACACTCTGTGCTACTCTATGGTGGTGGAGACTGTGGTTCGAATCCCATGGTGAGCTTGACCTCAGCTATGTGTTTAGAAAATAACCTGTGGCTATTAAGTGCTGTTTTAATTATTTTATTAGGTACTTAAAAAAATCCTGCATAGCTCCTTTGCCCTGTAGCTGCCCTCCCTACTGGCAATGACGGGGATGTCCTAGCTCGGATCTCTATCCTGGGGACGCTCCTTGCGTGTTCTGATTGTGTGTTATGCACCATCAGGGCTGCTGGGAGGCATCCTCCACATGAGGCACCTAGCTACGAGGACTCACCATTGCTGTCAGGGTGGGAGGGAGGCATGCAGGGTGAGTGCGGTGCGGGGGTGGGCATGCAGTGTGGAGAGGCATACTGGGAGCCTGCTTACAAGAAGCAGCGAGAGTATCGTCATCCAGCCGGGATCATTATCCAAGGTGCTAAAGGGAAGCCGTCATGGGATTCGAACCTGGGATCCCACCATCATTGCCAGTGTATGGAGCAGCTACTAGCCCACTGAGCTACGCAGGCTACAGAGACATAGGCTTCCGTTCCTCAGTGTCATCATACAGCCTAGTGCAAAATCCACAGAACTAAATAGAAACCCACATGGGACTCGAACCAGGAACACCACCATCAATTACCAGTAGAGAGAGCATCTATTAGACCACTGAGCTACGCAGGATACTATAACTTATCTTTCCGTTCCTCAGTGTTATCATCTATCCTAGTGAAAAATACACAGAACTAAATTGAAACCCCCATTGGAGTCAAACCAGGGATCCCACCATCATTGCCTGTGTAGGGGAAACCTATTAGACCACTGAGCTACGCAGACTACAGTAACATAAGTTTCCGTTCCTCAGTGTTATCATCTAGCCTAGTGCAAAACCCACAGAACTAAATGGAAACCCACACGGGACTCAAAACCCACAGAACAGAAACACACATGGGATTGGAACCAGGGACCTCACCATCATTGCCAGTATACAGGGCAGCCGCTAGCCCACAGTGATACAGTAAGACAGCCTTCCTTTCCTCAGTTTTATCATCTAGTCTAGTGCAAAATCCCATCACCATTGCCAGCATAGATAGCAGCTACTAGACCACTGAGCTACACAAGTAATGGTGAGATTTGCTTCCGTTCCTCAGTGTTATCATCTAGCCTAATGCAAAACCCACAGAACAGAAACACACATGGGATTGGAACCAGGGACCTCACCATCATTGCCAGTATACAGGGCCCACAGTGATACAGTAAGACAGCCTTCCTTTCCTCAGTGTTATCATCTAGTCTAGTGCAAAATCCAGAGAACTAGACCTAAACCCACGTGGGAATGGAATCAGGGATCCACCATCACAGCCAGTACAGGGAGCAGCTACTAGCCCACTAAGCTATGTAGGCTATGGTAAACCAGCGTTCTTTTACTCGGTGTCATAAACAAGTCTACTGCAAAATCCATAGAACTAAATGTAAACCTACATGTAAATAAGAACCAGGGCTCCCATTAACGCTGCCATTATACAACAGGGCATTAGTGCACCGAGCCATCCTGCTCTGTCCTGGAACTCAGCACTTATTAATGACATTAATCAGCCAGGTGCACCATGCGAGGCACTGACAGGAGGCCAGACGGGGGATTTTACCCATGATCAGCCCAATGAAGCACCTGGCCACATGGCGTTACTCTGTCAGTGGGAGACTGCGCCCCGGTGTATGTAAGCAGGGAGACTTCCATCATCCAGCAAGGAGCAAAACAGAGACGTGAACCAGGGACCCCACTATCACTCCTACCAGCCCACTAGGCTACTCTGGCTGCAGCTCGCTGGAACTGTTTTCTCAGGACCCTGGCCCCATCACCAGCAAGGTTGGTATCTATCAGGGAATGGGAACCAGGACCCTGGGATGTACTGCTGAGTATAGGAGCGGGGCATTAGTGTACTGATCTGGCTTATACCAGAAGTCGCGTGGAATATTATATCAGTGCCATCAGACATCTTGTTGCACCATCCATGGTAATAAGTTGATCCTGCCTGGGGAATCCGTCCCAGGACTCCGCTATAATGCCAGGAGAGAACAGTTGCACATCAATGCTCAAACTCCAGAACCCATAGTAAGAAGAAGGAATATTGCTTGGAAATACAAAGCAGCTGCCAGCCGACCTACATGTCCACTGAGCCGCGCTATGCTTACAGGAAGTAGAGAGAATTACTGTCATTATCCATTCAGGCGCAACAGCCAAGGCGTCACACGTGGGGTGCACCCAGATGTCACCCTTACTGGGGGAGACGCCAAATCTTCCACAGTGACCAAAACCGGGTCCTGCAGAGTGACATTACCCTGCAGCAACAAGCTCCTCACTGTGAAGGAGCTGACATTGCAGGTACCGTGTCTGGGGGCAGCCCAACAACTCCAGGGAAATAAAATCATCTTACCCCACCTGCAGTCCCATGCCGTCTCTCTACATGCTTCCATACAGCGAATGACTGCCAGCACTCTGATTAGTGGATAGCTCCAGCCATCCACCAATCCACTGGCTGCAGGCTGGGAGGCAGGTAGAGAATGCTGCATTCTGATTGGTGGATAGCTCCAGCCATCCACCAATCAGCATGCTGCCAGCCATCCACTGGCTGCAGGCTGGGAGGCAGGTAGAGAATGCTGCATTCTGATTGGTGGATAGCTACAACCATCCACCAATAAGCATGCTGTCATTCACTGTTTGGCTGGGAGGCAGGTAGAGAATGCTGCATTCTGATTGGTGGATAGCTGCAACCATCCACCAATCAGCATACAGTCATTCACTGTCTGGCTGTGGCTGGGAGACAGGTAGAGAATGCTGCATTCTGATTGATGGATAGCTCAAACCATCCACCAATCAGTATGCCGTTGAGAAATCACTGCGTCTCCTTTCTCGCACCCCCAGAGCAGATCTGATTATTCCTAAAGACTTTGTGTGTGTGTGTGTGTGTGTGTGTGTGGCAGCAGCAGGGAGAACCACATCTCCCAGCAGCCACCTCCCCTCCCAACATCTTCCGCTGCAATGGAAAGATGAAGGGGAGATGACCAGGAGCTGCGGAGACCGCCGGACCGGCTGGAAACACTCAGGTAAGTATCCTTTTTTTTCTCCTCCCACGTCATTTTGGCAGGAAATGTTTTATAACTGGATACCCCGGGTATTGGGTGTGTGCATACCCGCGGTAATCCAAAATTGGGTGCGAGGCCGCAAGGTTTTATAGCAGCCAGAACCTCTCCGCTATTTAGATACCCCTCACACAGTCAGTAGGCACCAGCCTGCCCCTACAATGGTGGGACCCAGGGAAGCAGTGTGCCCATACGTAAAGATGCCCGATTGAGGCACACAGTATCAGTACCGGGAATTAGCTGGCCGTCTTGGGCGGTGACTGTGAGGTGCTGATCGTCTGTCTTATGGGTGCGTTATGGGAGTGTCGCTGAACTTCACATTGGAGGCCACCTAGAGTGGGGCTGGTGCAAGATGCGACGGTGCGACTTATGGCGATGTCTAAAGAAGTAACAAGCGCTGACAGTGCGCATCTCAGACCTAAGATATGTAGACGCAGCTGTACACAAGGGAGGGGCTTGTACAGCAGGGAGGGGCTTGTACACCAGGGAGGGGCTTGTACACCAGGGAAGGAGCTTGTACACCAGGGTGGGGCTTGTACAGCAGGGAGGGGCTTGTACAGCAGGGTGGGGCTTGTACAGCAGGGTGGGGCTTGTACAGCAGGGAGGGGCTTGTACAGCAGGGAGGGGCTTGTACACCAGGGTGGGGCTTGTACACCAGGGTGGGGCTTGTACAGCAGGGAGGGGCTTGTACACCAGGGAGGGGCTTGTACACCAGGGTGGGGCTTGTACAGATGGATTTGCACACCAGGGAGGGGCCTGTACACCAGGGTGGGGCTTGTACAGATGGATTTGCACACCAGGGAGGGGCCTGTACACCAGGGTGGGGCTTGTGCAGATGGACTTGCACACCAGTGAGGGGCCTGTACACCAGCGTGGGGCTTGTACAGATGGACTTGCACACCAGGGAGGGGCTTGTACAGATGGACTTGCACACCAGGGTGGGGCTTGTACAGATGGACTTGCACACCAGGGTGGGGCTTGTACAGATGGACTTGCACACCAGGGTGGGGCTTGTACAGATGGACTTGCACACCAGGGAGGGGCCTGTACACCAGGGTGGGGCTTGTACAGATGGATTTGCACACCAGGGAGGGGCCTGTACACCAGGGTGGGGCTTGTACAGATGGACTTGCACACCAGGGAGGGGCCTGTACACCAGGGTGGGGCTTGTACAGATGGACTTGCACACCAGGGAGGGGCTTGTACAGATGGACTTGCACACCAGGGTGGGGCTTGTACAGATGGACTTGCACACCAGGGAGGGGCCTGTACACCAGGGTGGGGCTTGTACAGATGGACTTGCACACCAGGAAGGGGCCTGTACACCAGGGTGGGGCTTGTACAGATGGACTTGCACACCAGGGAGGGGCCTGTACACCAGGGTGGGGCTTGTACAGATGGACTTGCACACCAGGGAGGGGCCTGTACACCAGGGTGGGGCTTGTACAGATGGATTTGCACACCAGGGAGGGTCCTGTACACCAGGGTGGGGCTTGTACAGATGGACTTGCACACCAGGGTGGGGCTTGTACAGATGGACTTGCACACCAGGGAGGGGCCTGTACACCAGGGTGGGGCTTGTACAGATGGACTTGCACACCAGGGAGGGGCCTGTACACCAGGGTGGGGCTTGTACAGATGGACTTGCACACCAGGAAGGGGCTGTACACCAGGGTGGGGCTTGTACAGATGGACTTGTACACCAGGGTGGGGCTTGTACAGATGGACTTGCACACCAGGGAGGGGCCTGTACACCAGGGAGGGGCTTGTACAGATGGACTTGCACACCAGGGAGGGGCCTGTACACCAGGGTGGGCTTGTACAGATGGATTTGCACACCAGGGAGGGGCCTGTACACCAGGGTGGGGCTTGCACACCAGGGTGGGGCTTGTACAGATGGACTTGCACACCAGGGAGGGGCCTGTACACCAGGGTGGGGCTTGTACAGATGGACTTGCACACCAGGGAGGGGCCTGTACACCAGGGTGGGGCTTGTACAGATGGACTTGCACACCAGGGAGGGGCCTGTACACCAGGGTGGGGCTTGTACAGATGGACTTGCACACCAGGAAGGGGCCTGTACACCAGGGTGGGGCTTGTACAGATGGACTTGCACACCAGGGAGGGGCCTGTACACCAGGGTGGGGCTTGTACAGATGGACTTGCACACCAGGAAGGGGCCTGTACACCAGGGAGGGGCTTGTACAGATGGACTTGCACACCAGGAAGGGGCCTGTACACCAGGGAGGGGCTTGTACAGATGGACTTGCACACCAGGAAGGGGCCTGTACACCAGGGTGGGGCTTGTACAGATGGACTTGCACACCAGGAAGGGGCCTGTACACCAGGGAGGGGCTTGTAGCAATAATTACATTGAGTAACAGAAGCAGTACCAGCAAGAAATACAGACACGAACGCTGCAGCGACCGACTCAGAAGCGGGCCCTGTGTGCTAGGAGAACATTCATTGCATACAGTAGTCACATCTACAGGACTGTGTATGTCTGCAGTGCCGCTCGTTGCCCTTCACATCCATTCTGCTCACTTTTATTTACAATTTTGTTGCACTGATTGATAGTGCAGTTTGTTAGCAAGAGTGTGTTACCAGGGTGGGGCGAGTGCCCAGGGTGCCTGCGTCTGGTGGGGGCACGGTCTGGCAGGTGATTGCCCTTTCTCACTGGGACCGAATGTCACAATAAGGTATTAATCCCCCAACACTGTATGTCCCCCTCCCTATGCCGCCTCCCCACTTACCACATGCATGGCACAAGTGAAATAGGACGCTCCTGCAGCACACACGTGTTCGTGAAGGTATAGAATGGGTAGGGGGCACTGATTGGATCATTTGCTAATGAAATGGCTTGCTGAATGGAGCTAACCGAGTCTGAAAAGGGGATCATCGTAGGCTGATGGATCGGAGGTATGAGGGTGAAAAGCGTTGCGGATGTCTGGAAGGTTTCTATATCCACTGTGTCTTTTGTCATTAATGTGTGGAAGAAGAGCGGGCATTGCAGGAATGCGCCTCGCCCTGGAAGACTCCCAAAACTTCAACCCAGGTACCAGAGAGTACTAACCAGGGGTCATCCCATAGATACATTATACACGAGCTCCAAATGGCCCCTAATGTGCTGGTTTCCACAGGAACACTTGGCAGGGAGGCCCATGCACTTGGATATTATGGGCGAGCAGATGATCATACACCTCTGATCACAAAGAAGAATGCAGCCACCAGGTGTGATGCATAGTCACAGTATCTCTGAGAAGTATAGAGATGTTCTCTATAACTCTGTGCTCCCTGTTCTGCGGAAACGACAAATGTGTTTATCTGGGTGACAATGCCACCTGTCATGTTTCCAGGGCAGCGCTGGGCTGGTATACAGAAGATTTAGTAACCCAGATGGACTGATTAGCTCAGAGTCCAGATTTTAACCTCGCTGAGAACCTCTGGGGTGAATTGGAGCGATGGGTGCGTTCTAGACCAACTCGACCTTCAGTGTCACAGTACTAACGGCGGAATGGCAAAACATAGTGTCTACTGCTGTCCAGGAACTTGTGGACAGTTTGCCAGGAAGGTGTCTGTAGTAATCACTGCACGTGGTGACCTACACAGTACTGACCTCAGTAACATCTCACTGATCTATCTGCTGTCAGTGTCCAATCACTTTTGTCTACGTAGTGTAAATATATATATATATATATATACACACACACACACACACACTATGTGTATATATATGTATACTACATGTTTGTACAATACATGTAATTACACTACGTATAAGTATATAGGCCTACATGGCAGTCTAAGGACAGGAATCTAGAGCTATAGCAATTACTTTTCAGGAGATGACATTTGTGGGGTACAGGGAGCACTGGCGTGTGGGGCACATGGAGCACTGCCGTGTGGGGCACAGGGAGCACTTCTCGTCTATCTATTCCCCACCTACGCCTTCTCTCCATGGAAAGTGGATGATGACCAGAAGGGAGGTGAATAAAGAGGCACATCCATACACAATGTCACACCTTAGGATGTCAGGCCAGCACAATTTAGTTGAATAAAGTATTTCATAATTTGTAAAGATGTCATATATGAAAAACTGTTGTGACAATCTGTTTATGTACGAGTGTCTATGTATAGGTTGCTGTACAGTTCCCTATTGTACACTAGAGGGCGACATAACACAATGTTCTCTCACATAGGTAGTATACAGTGTGTCGCTATATTCTGCCCATCACTGTCAGACCAGAGGCGAAGTGACTGGTTGGTGTACAACCAGCTCCTCATCTGTTTTATATCTATTCTAATGTATACTATGCCTGTGCTTGTAACACTGGGCGCCAGAGACGTCCGCTGAGAGCACATGGTGTGGACACGGCACAAGAGGTCAGACACAGCACAGAGCCCAGCAAGTATCCTGACATTTAGGTCAGGGAAGGGTAAAGAATAATAGGAGATGGGTGGTGGAGAGGGCTCAGGTAAGAGGGGCACAAGGATAAGGCACAGAGAGGAAGGGATGGGTGCGGGAGAAGGCGCGGGGAGGATGGGTGCAAGGATACGGCACAGAGGGGAAGAGATGGGAGAGGGTGCGGGGAGGATGGGTGCAAGGAAACGGCATAGAGAGGAAGAGATGGGTGCGGGAGAGGGCGCGGGGAGGATGGGTGCAAGGATACGGCACAGAGGGGAAGAGATGGGTGCGGGAGAGGGCGCGGGGAGGATGGGTGCAAGGATACGGCACAGAGGGGAAGAGATGGGTGCGGGAGAGGGCGCGGGGAGAATGGGTGCAAGGATAAGGCACACAGAGGAAGGGATGGGTGCAAGGATACGGCACAGAGAATAAAGGGATGGACACAAGGATAAGGCACGGAGAGTAAGGGATGGGTGCGGGAGAGGGTGCGGGGAGGATTGGCACAAGGATAAGGCACATAGAGGAAGAGATGGGTACAAGGATAAGGCACATAGAGGAAGAGATGGGTACAAGGATAAGGCACAGAGAGAAAGGGATGGGTACAAGGATAAGGCACAGAGAGGAAGGGATGGGTAAGGGGAGAATGGGCACAAGGATAAGGCACAGAGAGGAAGGGATGGGTACAAGGATAAGGCACAGAGAGAAAGGGATGGGTAAGGGGAGAATGGGCACAAGGATAAGGCACAGAGAGAAAGGGATGGGTAAGGGGAGAATGGGCACAAGGATAAGGCACAGAGAGGAATGGATGGGTACAAGGATAAGGCACATAGAGGAAGAGATGGGTACAAGGATAAGGCACATAGAGGAAGAGATGGGTACAAGGATAAGGCACAGAGAGAAAGGGATGGGTACAAGGATAAGGCACAGAGAGAAAGGGATGGGTAAGGGGAGAATAGGCACAAGGATAAGGCACAGAGAGAAAGGGATGGGTGCGGGGAGAATGGGCACAAGGATAAGGCACAGAGAGGAAGGGATGGGTACAAGGATAAGGCACAGAGAGGAAGGGATGGGTGCGGGGAGAATGGGCACAAGGATAAGGCACAGAGAGGAATGGATGGGTAAGGGGAGAATGGGCACAAGGATAAAGGCACAGAGAGGAAGGGATGGGTACAAGGATAAGGCACAGAGAGGAAGGGATGGGTAAGGGGAGAATGGGCACAAGGATAAGGCACAGAGAGGAATGGATGGGCGCGGGCGGGGAGAATGGGCACAAGGATAAGGCACAGAGAGGAAGGGATGGGCACAAGGATAAGGCACAGAGAGGAAGGGATGGGTGCGGGGAGAATGGGCACAAGGATAAGGCACAGAGAGGAAGGGATGGGTGCGGGGAGAATGGGCACAAGGATAAGGCACAGAGAGGAAGGGATGGGCACAAGGATAAGGCACAGAGAGGAAGGGATGGGTAAGGGGAGAATGGGCACAAGGATAAGGCACAGAGAGAAAGGGATGGGTAAGGGGAGAATGGGCACAAGGATAAGGCACAGAGAGGAATGGATGGGTACAAGGATAAGGCACAGAGAGGAAGGGATGGGTACAAGGATAAGGCACAGAGAGGAAGGGATGGGTACAAGGATAAGGCACAGAGAGGAAGGGGTGGGTACAAGGATAAGGCACAGAGAGGAAGGGATGGGTACAAGGATAAGGCACAGAGAGGAAGGGATGGGTACAAGGATAAGGCACAGAGAGGAAGGGATGGGTGCGGGGAGGATGGGCACAAGGATAAGGCACAGAGAGAAAGGGATGGGTGCGGGGAGAATGGGCACAAGGATAAGGCACAGAGAGGAAGGGGTGGGTAAGGGGAGAATGGGCACAAGGATAAGGCACAGAGAGAAAGGGATGGGTAAGGGGAGAATGGGCACAAGGATAAGGCACAGAGAGGAATGGATGGGTACAAGGATAAGGCACAGAGAGGAAGGGATGGGTAAGGGGAGAATGGGCACAAGGATAAGGCACAGAGAGGAAGGGATGGGTACAAGGATAAGGCACAGAGAGAAAGGGATGGGTAAGGGGAGAATGGGCACAAGGATAAGGCACAGAGAGAAAGGGATGGGTAAGGGGAGAATGGGCACAAGGATAAGGCACAGAGAGGAAGGGATGGGTACAAGGAGGATGGGCACAAGGATACGGCACAGAGAGGAATGGATGGGTACACGGATAAGGCACAGAGAGGAAGGGATGGGTACAAGGATAAGGCACAGAGAGGAAAGGATGGGTACAAGGATAAGGCACAGAGAGGAAGGGATGGGTACAAGGATAAGGCACAGAGAGGAAGGGATGGGTACAAGGATAAGGCACAGAGAGGAAGGGATGGGTACAAGGATAAGGCACAGAGAGGAAGGGATGGGTACAAGGATAAGGCACAGAGAGGAAGGGATGGGTGCGGGGAGGATGGGCACAAGGATAAGGCACAGAGAGGAAGGGATGGGCACAAGGATAAGGCACAGAGAGGAAGGGATGGGTACAAGGATAAGGCACAGAGAGGAATGGATGGGTAAGGGGAGAATGGGCACAAGGATAAGGCACAGAGAGGAAGGGATGGGTACAAGGATAAGGCACAGAGAGGAATGGATGGGTGCGGGGAGGATGGGCACAAGGATAAGGCACAGAGAGGAATGGATGGGTACAAGGAGGATGGGCACAAGGATACGGCACAGAGAGGAATGGATGGGTACAAGGATAAGGCACAGAGAGGAAGGGATGGGTACAAGGATAAAGGCACAGTGAGGAAGGGATGGGTACAAGGATACGGCACAGAGAGGAAGGGATGGGTACAAGGATAAGGCACAGAGAGGAAGGGATGGGTACAAGGATAAGGCACAGAGAGGAAGGGATGGGTACACGGATAAGACACAGAGAGGAAGGGATGGGTACAAGGATAAGGCACAGAGAGGAAGGGATGGGTACAAGGATAAGGCACAGAGAGGAAGGGATGGGTACAAGGATAAGGCACAGAGAGGAAGGGATGGGTACAAGGATAAGGCACAGAGAGGAAGGGATGGGCACAAGGATAAGGCACAGAGAGGAAGGGATGGGTGCAAGGATAAGGCACAGAGAGGAAGGGATGGGTGCAAGGATAAGGCACAGAGAGGAAGGGATGGGTGCGGGGAGGATGGGCACAAGGATAAGGCACAGAGAGGAAGGGATGGGTAAGGGGAGAATGGGCACAAGGATAAGGCACAGAGAGAAAGGGATGGGTAAGGGGAGAATGGGCACAAGGATAAGGCACAGAGAGGAAGGGATGGGCACAAGGATAAGGCACAGAGAGGAAGGGATGGGTAAGGGGAGAATGGGCACAAGGATAAGGCACAGAGAGGAAGGGATGGGCGCGGGCGGGGAGAGACACAGAGGAAGGATGCAGTAAGACGGGCATGTGAGAAGACAGAGGGTTATATGGTAATAAAGTGGAAAACCACAGTCGCCCATAGCAACCTAACACGTACTTCCATCATATCGCTCTAGAATTGCACAGATGATTGGTGTTAAGGGGATGACATATTTGCATGGCACCCAAAGACCCCCCCCCCCCCCCCCCTTTCTGCTCATATTTTGACATCTCTGTTTATCGCCACTAACCTGGTATGAATTAAACCGGTGATAATGAAACGTCGCGTGTCGGCATCCCCGGAACATTGATACGTAGACTCAGCATAAAGACCACACACAGACTAAGATGGGTTCATCGGCTATTTATACAGAAGCTTTAATTGCACAGAAATTTGCTTGTCGCTATTAGGAATCATATAAACAAAGCAAAGCCATGAACAGAAATCTACAAACATCATGCAGAGAGGGGCAGTGGGGGTCTTCCATCCCAGCGGGACACCGATAAGGCACTTATTCTGCTCCGTCATCCGTCTAAGGCACCTGGAACCACATCTTCCTGCACTTACAGTCAGTCATCTTCTAGCGGACACATTTTTGGTATATTGAGATTAAATCTGACCGGCCACCTCCATACTAGGTACCCGGGACATAGTACTATCTCAGCAGTCCCCCGCGGACAGCGGTGACCTCATCCTGGGTTTGGGGAGTGACTGCAAAGTGCTGGGATTATATGGTGAATAAAGGCACAAGCGGTCATGTAAGGCCACGTACTGTGAAGCTTGGACATCTTCCCGACCCATCGCGTTTTACAATTCCTAATCCCTACTTCAAAGCTCCTCTAACGGTGAACAAGTACTTTACATCAACCAGCTTTACAAAACCTCCCCTGGGATTACATCATCTAAACCTTGTAATATAGATATATATATATACACCTCGACCTAACGCATTTCGCAGTTAGGACTATGTGCTTTATAACCTCAATGACAACTGTAAAATAAGGATATTACTTATAAAGAGTTAAGTGAAATATTAGCTTAGTGTCGCCATTGAGACAATATTATTTTTATATATATTTTTTAAATATTATTTTTTTGGTGTTTGCTTGTTTTTTGGGGTTTTTTTTTTGTAGACACATCATGAAATGCTAATTTTAAAGGAAAACATCAAAAGGCGTCACATATAAAAGCTGCACTACCCCCTCCCTCCACTAGCCCGAGTCTTTAGATTGTGGCTTGAGGCTGGTCCTCTCCTCCGCAGCCTCACACAGCCCAGGTGGTAAGCGGACGCACGGAGCAGCTCCGCAGGTACCCTATACTGAACAGATCACAGCGCAGCTTTAATATAGACCCTATAATGAGCGGTTATATTGGTGTCCCTTTAACACTGGCATTTCATGAGTTGCTGTTTTCATTATTATATGTCAAAAAATAATTCCAATATAAAAAAAACAAATCATAACTCGTCAAAAAAAAGCAGGACCTAACGAACAGAACATACAATATATATATATATATAGATATATATATAGATATACTTATAGGGACATGCTCTGCTAAAGTGTGAAAGCGGCTGCATAGCGGATTATGGAAGGTAAAGCGTTAATAATAGACTTTACTGCGCACCGACGCTGCAAAAGCCAAATGGTAGCGGGATTCCTATCATAGACGTCCCCCACAGATTTACTATCTCTACGACAAAGCCACATTCGGGGGCCCCTGTGAGTTAGGACCTCAACGGTATACACCATTGTGAGTTAGAATGTTGGGGGACAATCCTCCCGCGGTCCTAGACAAAATCTCTACACCCTGAAATACTGTTTCCCATCCCCCAACAATCCCGCAGCATCCTGTCACTTCCCTACAACCGCTATGGCGCAGTTAGCACCGGTTACTGTAGTATAACACAGACAAGAAACGGGACGTAACAAATTGAGATGCGCTCACATAATAAAATGGCAGCCTCCTGTGGCGTCATTAACAACTGGCACTTAGTGGCATAAAGGCGACTCAAGGGGTGACGGCGGCTAAGCCACAGTTATAGTTTGACCTTTATTATTCCTGACAGGGCTTATTCATTGGTTATACCAGGTCATGTGACATTGGCGGCTATTAATCTGGTGACCCGATTCCTGACTAATCTAATAGGGCACTATGTACAATAACCCCCACATGAACCGATCTGTAAAACAAGACGTTTTTGGGACCATAATGCATACTAGGAGGCCGGATCTCTACCACAGCCTCACAAGATGGAGGCCCTACCGCTCGGGGGCCCTCGTCGTCCTTCCCAGTCCTGCCGCACGGGAAGAGGACAAAGGCCGAATCGGGCACATGTTGCGTCTTTGGTTTCATTTGTAAAAATATACAAAAAAAAATAAATGCTGCATTGTTTTTTCCTTCTATATAAAATACCTGATGTAGTGAGTACAAAAAAACAAAACAAAAAAAACCCACAGAAAAATAGTTATATCTGTATTTCGTTTCGGCACTTGTGGGCATCACTGGGCGCGGCCGGGTTACATTATGTGGCAGTTCTGCGGCGAGACCTGTAACAGAGTAACACAGGATTAGCATCTTCCACTAGCAGTGGACCAACTCGCTGTCATAATAGATAGATAGATAGATAGATAGATAGATAGATAGATAGATAGATAGGGCTATTGACCCTCACCTGCGCACGCTGGTTGTTGTTCCCCAGGATGTAAGACCTGGGAGTCAGACTCTCGCCGAGGCTGCTGGCTCCACCAGCTCCCCCTGCTCCCCCTGCGCTGCGGAAGGTGCGGGTGACTGTAGTGTAGGAGCTGGAGGAGGAAGAAGAGGCGCCGGCTGCCGGGGTGCCCCCCAGTCCTTTATCAGCCGGCTGTCCGCAGGTGGTGCATGTGATATTGCGGGAGCGCAGGTTATACTCGCTGGGGTCTCCAGTCGAGTTCTGACCATCCTGCAAGCAGGGGAGATAATATGCAAATTAGCCGCAGTGGGAGGAGACTCCGTAACACACCAGTACATACGGCTGGTGGTAAATCATGACTTACATGATGATGGTGATGGTGGTGGTGATGCTCGTCGTCTTCATCATCGTCATCCTCATCCTCATCATTCACCGTGGTCCGGACTAGCTTCCGCATTGCCACTTCCTGCGGGTAATTGATAAAGAGATGAACAGAAAATCACTAACAGGGGAGGAGCTAACCCCACGTCACATGACTGCGTTCCTTATGAGCCTACTTCTTCCTAACAAAGTCCTACACCCGCCCCACCATGGGTAACCTCTGGGTAATTCCACAGCCACTGTTCCTGGCCCTGTATACGTATGTGCGGGTTTATGTAGCGTGTTACGGCACTGCAGGTTTAGCCTGTTCTGTTCATGCAAATCTATCACCTGCTGAGTACTAAGCGCGGTGGGCATAGTGTCCGGTACTCACCTCATTGCTGGAGGTGAGCAGAGCTGTACGGATGCTGTCTCCCGTTCCCCAGGAAGTGTGGGACTTCAGCACAAAGTCAGTGGGGGGGTTGTGGGGAACTCCGGCCCCGGAGGCCCAGACCTGAGGGATGACAAGAGATAAAGACACCATTAGTGAAATGCAAATTACATCCCCCACGCTCCTCCTCACTCCTCATCTGTGACTAATAACCAAATAACAGATCTAGGGACGTTTGACCAGGGCCGTAACTACGTGTGTGCCAAGTGGGCTTGGCACACAGCGCAGTTGCCCTGAGGGCGCACGGCCAGCGGCATGTAATGAGTCAAATTGACTCATTACATGCCCCCTGTGCTGTGCACCGCCGCGCTGTGAAGGGAGAAGAGAGCAGCGCCGGGCAGCTGAGAAGGAGGAGGAGGGAGGGGGACTGGAGCAGCAGCAGCGCTATTTCATTGGTAGTAAGCGCCGCTGCAGCATCCCCCTCTCCTTCTGTATTGGCTGCCTGGCGCTGCTGTGGATGCTGGGATGTGGTTCCTCCATCCCAGCATCCACAGCAGCGCCAGGCAGCCAATACGGAAGAAGAGGGGGATGCTGCAGCGGCGCTTACTACCAATTACATAGCGCTGCTGCGGCTCCAGTCCCCCTCCCTCCTCCTCCTTCTCCCCTGCCTGCACCGAGGAAGCTGCACAAGGAGCCTGTCAGCGGGGAGATGGTAAGTATCTATCTCTCTCTCGGACACCGTCTGCCGCAATGTGTAAAAAGGGGGCCTGGCTGCCGCAATGTGTAAAAAGGGGGCCTGGCTGCCGCAATGTGTAAAAAGGGGGCCTGGCTGCAGCAATGTGTAAAACGGAGGACCGGCTGCCGCAATGTGTAAAAAGGGGGCCTGGCTGCAGCAATGTGTAAAAAGGGGGCCTGGCTGCAGCAATGTGTAAAAAGGAGGACCGGCTGCCGCAATGTGTAAAAAGGGGGACTGGCTGCAGCAATGTGTAAAAAGGGGGACTGGCTGCCGCAATGTGTAAAAAGGGGTACACCATCTGGTGTAATATGTAAAAAGGGGGCCTGGCTGCCGTAATATGTAAAAAGGGGACTGGCTGCCGCAATGTGTAAAAAGGGGGACTGGCTGCCGCAATGTGTAAAAAGGGGGACGCTGGCTGCTGCAATGTGTATAAAGGGGGACACCATCTGCCGTAATGTGTAAAAAGGAGGACGCTGTCTGCCGTAATGTGTAAAAAGGGGCACTGTCTGCTGTAATGTGTAAAAAGGGGGACGCCGTCTGCTGTAATGTATAAAAGGGTCTCTACCTGGTTTAGTGGCAATACTGTGCAGCGTCAGAGAATCATGTTAAACAAACCTTATTTACTTTTTTGACTGTGACACTAAAGTAATAGATAAAGGAGGAGCTGTAGAAGATATAGACTTTAGTAAGGCTTTTGACGCTGTCCCACATCGCAGACTGCTAAATTAACAGGAGGAGGGGGGGGGGGGGGGGGGGGAAAGCACCCACCTCTCTGTCTACTGTTTGTCTGTGACCCCTCCCCCTTTCTAGCACCTGATATATAATTATCTCCAGGAATGATAGAGCAACTGCCACTGTTTGTATGCTAAATAAACTCGAAAGCTTGGGATTGGATGCTAAAATGGTTGAATGAATAAGATCTTGGTTGCAGGATAGAAAACAGAGAGTTGTGGTAAATGGAGTGCATTCACAGGAGGGAAATCTTACCAGTGGAGTACACCAGGGATCTTATGTACTAGATAAGCAGCCGAAACCAAGTGATGAAGAGAAAGTGTGTCACCTTCACACTATAATAAACCACAAGTAAAAAAAAACAACCACATTTTCACCACTCTGTTTCCAGATGCTGATAAATTTCCAGATCTTGTCAATGGATATTAATATATATATCAGGTGCTAGAATATAGATATATATATGCCGTACAGACAACTCTCCATCAGTGAGTGTTACCTAAAAAAACAACAAAAGGACATACAATAGTGCAATACAATTAAAACCACAGTGGTCATGAAAGGTGACTTGATATATTCGTGCCGAAAATATAGGTCTACGTATATATAAAGTCACTATTCAAGACAACTGTGGTTTTAATTGTATTACACTATTGCATGACTTTTTGTTCTTTTTTAGGTAACACTTACTGATGGAGAGTTGTCTGTACGGTGTATATAATATATATCCATTGATAAGATCTGGGAATTTCACAGCTCCTGGAAACAGAGTGGTGAAAAGGTGTTTCCCACCCCAGGGATCTGTACTCGGATCAATGCTTTTTAATATCTTTATTGGTGACATTGCAAATGGCATTAAAGGGAAAGTATGCCTTTTTCTTGCAGATGACACAAAGGTATGCAACAGGGTAGACACACCAGGAGGAGTAAAACAAATGACTGAGGATCTAGGTAGACTAGAGGAATGGTCAAGAGTCTGGCAATTACAGTTTACTGCCAAAAAATGCAAAATCATGCACTCTCTCAAAAATCCAAAAGCTAAATATAGTATTAATGGCACTATACTGGAGACTACTGAGGAGGAAAGGGATCTAGGAGTCACTATTTCAGGTGACATAAAGGATAAATATAGTATTAATGGCACTATACTGGGAACTACTGAGGAGGAATGGGATCTAGGAGTCACTATTTCATGTGACATAAAGGATAAATATAGTATTAATGGCACTATACTGGAAACTACTGAGGAGGAAAGGGATCTAGGAGTCACTATTTCAGGTGACATAAAGGATAAATATAGTATTAATGGCACTATACTGGAAGCTACTGAGGAGGAAAGGGATCTAGAAGTCACTATTTCAGGTGACATAAAGGATAAATATAGTATTAATGGCACTATACTGGAAACTACTGAGGAGGAAAGGTATCTAGGAGTCACTATTTCAGGTGACATAAAGGATAAATATAGTATTAATGGCACTATACTGGGAGCTACTGAGGAGGAAAGGGATCTAGGAGTCACTATTTCAGGTGACATAAAGGATAAATATAGTAATAATGGCACTATACTGGGAACTACTGAGGAGGAAAGGGATCTAGGAGTCACTATCTCAGGTGACATAAAGGATAAATATAGTATTAATGGCTCTATACTGGAACTACTGAGGAGGAAAGGGATTTAGTAGTCACTTTCTCAGGTGACAAAGGATAAATATAGTATTAATGGCACTATACTGGGAGATACTGAGGAGGAAAGGGATCTAGTAGTCACTATCTCAGGTGACATAAAGGATAAATATAGTATTAATGGCACTATACTGGAGACTACTGAGGAGGAAAGGGATCTAGGAGTCACTATTTCAGGTGACATAAAGGATAAATATAGTATTAATGGCACTATACTGGGAACTACTGAGGAGGAAAGGGATCTAGGAGTCACTATTTCAGGTGACATAAAGGATAAATATAGTAGTAATGGCACTATACTGGAAACTACTGAGGAGGAAAGGGATCTAGGAGTCACTATCTCAGGTGACATAAAGGATAAATATAGTATTAATGGCACTATACTGGAAACTACTGAGGAGGAAAGGGATCTAGGAGTCACTATTTCAGGTGACATAAAGGATAAATATTGTATTAATGGCACTATACTGGAAACTACTGAGGAGGAAAGGGATCTAGGAGTCACTATTTCAGGTGACATAAAGGATAAATATAGTATTAATGGCACTATACTGGAGACTACTGAGGAGGAAAGGGATCTAGGAGTCACTATCTCAGTTGACATAAAGGATAAATATAGTATTAATGGCACTATACTGGAAACTACTGAGGAGGAAAGGGATCTAGGAGTCACTATCTCAGGTGATATAAAGGATAAATATAGTATTAATGGCACTATACTGGAAACTACTGAGGAGGAAAGGGATCTAGAAGTCACTATCTCAGGTGACAAAGGATAAATATAGCATTAATGGCACTATACTGGATACTACTGAGGAGGAAAGGGATCTAGGAGTCACTATCTCAGGTGACATAAAGGATAAATATAGTATTAATGGCTCTATACTGGGAACTACTGAGGAGGAAAGGGATCTAGTAGTCACTTTCTCAGGTGACAAAGGATAAATATAGTATTAATGGCACTATACTGGAGACTACTGAGGAGGAAAGGGATCTAGGAGTCACTATTTCAGGTGACATAAAGGATAAATATAGTATTAATGGCACTATACTGGAAACTACTGAGGAGGAAAGGGATCTAGGAGT
Source organism: Pseudophryne corroboree (assembly GCF_028390025.1). Lineage (NCBI taxonomy): Eukaryota > Metazoa > Chordata > Amphibia > Anura > Myobatrachidae > Pseudophryne > Pseudophryne corroboree. The sequence continues at coordinate 6,772,156 of NC_086455.1, read as the reverse complement.
CACTATCTCAGGTGACATAAAGGATAAATATAGTATTAATGGCTCTATACTGGAACTACTGAGGAGGAAAGGGATCTAGTAGTCACTTTCTCAGGTGACAAAGGATAAATATAGTATTAATGGCACTATACTGGAGACTACTGAGGAGGAAAGGGATCTAGGAGTCACTATTTCAGGTGACATAAAGGATAAATATAGTATTAATGGCACTATACTGGGAACTACTGAGGAGGAATGGGATCTAGGAGTCACTATTTCATGTGACATAAAGGATAAATATAGTATTAATGGCACTATACTGGAAACTACTGAGGAGGAAAGGGATCTAGGAGTCACTATTTCAGGTGACATAAAGGATAAATATAGTATTAATGGCACTATACTGGAAGCTACTGAGGAGGAAAGGGATCTAGAAGTCACTATTTCAGGTGACATAAAGGATAAATATAGTATTAATGGCACTATACTGGAAACTACTGAGGAGGAAAGGTATCTAGGAGTCACTATTTCAGGTGACATAAAGGATAAATATAGTATTAATGGCACTATACTGGGAGCTACTGAGGAGGAAAGGGATCTAGGAGTCACTATTTCAGGTGACAAAGGATAAATATAGTATTAATGGCACTATACTGGAGACTACTGAGGAGGAGAGGGATCTAGGAGTCACTATTTCAGGTGACATAAAGGATAAATATAGTATTAATGGCACTATACTGGACACTACTGAGGAGGAAAGGGATCTAGGAGTCACTATTTCAGGTGACATAAAGGATAAATATAGTATTAATGGCACTATACTGGGAACTACTGAGGAGGAAAGGGATCTAGGAGTCACTATTTCAGGTGACATAAAGGATAAATATAGTATTAATGGCACTATACTGGAAACTACTGAGGAGGAAAGGGATCTAGGAGTCACTATTTCAGGTGATATAAAGGATAAATATAGTATTAATGGCACTATACTGGGAACTACTGAGGAGGAAAGGGATCTAGGAGTCACTATCTCAGGTGACATAAAGGATAAATATAGTATTAATGGCTCTATACTGGAACTACTGAGGAGGAAAGGGATCTAGTAGTCACTTTCTCAGGTGACAAAGGATAAATATAGTATTAATGGCACTATACTGGGAGATACTGAGGAGGAAAGGGATCTAGTAGTCACTATCTCAGGTGACATAAAGGATAAATATAGTATTAATGGCACTATACTGGAGACTACTGAGGAGGAAAGGGATCTAGGAGTCACTATTTCAGGTGACATAAAGGATAAATATAGTATTAATGGCACTATACTGGAGACTACTGAGGAGGAAAGGGATCTAGGAGTCACTATCTCAGGTGACATAAAGGATAAATATAGTATTAATGGCACTATACTGGAAACTACTGAGGAGGAAAGGGATCTAGGAGTCACTATCTCAGGTGACATAAAGGATAAATATAGTATTAATGGCACTATACTGGAAACTACTGAGGAGGAAAGGGATCTAGGAGTCACTATTTCAGGTGACATAAAGGATAAATATAGTATTAATGGCACTATACTGGAAACTACTGAGGAGGAAAGGGATCTAGGAGTCACTATCTCAGGTGACATAAAGGATAAATATAGTATTAATGGCACTATACTGGAAACTACTGAGGAGGAAAGGGATCTAGGAGTCACTATCTCAGGTGACATAAAGGATAAATATAGTATTAATGGCACTATACTGGAAACTACTGAGGAGGAAAGGGATCTAGGAGTCACTATTTCAGGTGACATAAAGGATAAATATAGTATTAATGGCACTATACTGGAAACTACTGAGGAGGAAAGGGATCTAGGAGTCACTATTTCAGGTGACATAAAGGATAAATATAGTATTAATGGCACTATACTGGGAACTACTGAGGAGGAAAGGGATATAGGAGTCACTATCTCAGGTGATATAAAGGATAAATATAGTATTAATGGCAGTATACTGGGAACTCCTGAGGAGGAAAGGGATCTAGGAGTCACTATCTCATGTGACATAAAGGATAAATATAGTATTAATGGCACTATACTGGAGACTCCTGAGGAGGAAAAGGATCTAGGAGTCACTATCTCAGGTGACATAAAGGATAAATATAGTATTAATGGCACTATACTGGAAACTACTGAGGAGGAAAGGGATCTAGGAGTCACTATCTCAGGTGACATAAAGGATAAAATAAGATTTTACTCACCGGTAAATCTATTTCTCGTAGTCCGTAGTGGATGCTGGGGACTCCGTAAGGACCATGGGGAATAGACGGGCTCCGCAGGAGACTGGGCACTCTAAGAAAGATTTAGTACTACTGGTGTGCACTGGCTCCTCCCTCTATGCCCCTCCTCCAGACCTCAGTTAAGGAAACTGTGCCCGGAAGAGCTGACATTACAAGGAAAGGATTTTGGAATCCAGGGTAAGACTTATACCAGCCACACCAATCACACCGTATAACTTGTGATAACCATACCCAGTTAACAGTATGAACAACAACAAAGCATCAACCACGGATGCCAACATAACATAACTCTTTATTAAGCAATAACTATATACACGTATTGCAGAAAGTCCGCACTTGGGACGGGCGCCCAGCATCCACTACGGACTACGAGAAATAGATTTACCGGTGAGTAAAATCTTATTTTCTCTAACGTCCTAGTGGATGCTGGGGACTCCGTAAGGACCATGGGGATTATACCAAAGCTCCCAAACGGGCGGGAGAGTGCGGATGACTCTGCAGCACCGAATTAGCAAACACAAGGTCCTCCTCAGCCAGGGTATCAAACTTGTAGAACTTTGCAAAGGTGTTTGAACCCGACCAAGTAGCTGCTCGGCAAAGCTGTAATGCCGAGACCCCTCGGGCAGCCGCCCAAGAAGAGCCCACCTTCCTTGCGGAATGGGCTTTTACTGATTTTGGAGGCGGCAAGCCAGCCGCAGAATGAGCCTGCTGAATCGTGTTACAGATCCAGCGAGCAATAGTTTGCTTTGAAGCAGGAGCACCCAGCTTGTTGGATGCATACAGGATAAACAGCGAGTCAGTTTTCCCGACTCTAGCCGTTCTGGCCACATAAACCTTCAAAGCCCTGACTACATCTAGTAACTTGGAATCCTCCAAGTCACGAGTAGCCGCAGGCACCACAATAGGTTGGTTCAAATGAAAAGATGACACCACCTTTGGCAGAAATTGCGGACGAGTCCGTAATTCTGCCCTGTCCATATGGAAAACCAGATAGGGGCTTTTGCATGACAAAGCCGCCAATTCTGACACACGCCTAGCCGAAGCTAAGGCCAATAGCATGACCACTTTCCACGTGAGATATTTTAACTCCACGGTCTTAAGTGGCTCAAACCAGTGAGATTTCAGGAAACTCAACACCACGTTAAGATCCCAAGGTGCCACTGGTGGCACAAAAGGGGGCTGAATATGCAGCACTCCCTTTACAAACGTCTGAACTTCAGGTAGAGAAGCTATTTTTTTTTTTTTTTTTGAAAGAAAATGGATAGGGCCGAAATCTGGACCTTAATGGACCCCAATTTTAGGCCCAAAGTCACTCCCGACTGTAGGAAGTGAAGGAAACGGCCCAGCTGGAATTCCTCTGTAGAGGCATTCCTGGCCTCACACCCAGCAACACATTTTCGCCATATACGGTGATAATGTTTAGCCGTCACGTCCTTCCTAGCCTTTATCTGCGTAGGAATAACCTCATCCGGAATCCCTTTTTTCTACTAGGATCCGGCGTTCAACCGCCATGCCGTCAAACGCAGCTGCGGTAAGTCTTGGAACAGACAAGGTCCATGCTGAAACAGATCCCTGCCCTAGAGGCAGAGGCCATGGGTCCTCTGTGAGCATTTCTTGCAGCTCTGGATACCAAGTCCTTCTTGGCCAATCCGGAACAATGAGTATTGTTCTCACTCCTCTTTTCCTTATGATTCGCAGCACCTTGGGTAAGAGAGGAAGCTCCGGGAACGGACGACCAAGGTTAAGTTCCTGTGTTCGATCCCTCTGGAGCTAATGGTGTCCAGTAGCCTAAGAAGCGCAACCTAGCCGCAGTTAGTAGGTTTGCTTCTCTCCCCTCAGTCCCACGTAGCAGAGAGTCTGTTGCCAGCAGAAGCTCTCTGAAAATAAAAAACCTAACTAAAATACTTTCTTAATAGCAAGCTCAGGAGAGCTCACTAAAATGCACCCAGCTCCTTCCGGGCACAGATTCTAACTGAGGTCTGGAGGAGGGGCATAGAGGGAGGAGCCAGTGCACACCAGTAGTACTAAATCTTTCTTAGAGTGCCCAGTCTCCTGCGGAGCCCGTCTATTCCCCATGGTCCTTACGGAGTCCCCAGCATCCACTAGGACGTTAGAGAAATATATAGTATTAATGGCACTATACTGGAAACTACTGAGGAGGAAAGGGATCTAGGAGTCACTATCTCAGGTGACATAAAGGCAGGTAAGCAATGTAACACAGCTATGAGGAAGGCTAGTCAGATGCTTGGTGCATAGGGAGAGGAATCAGCAGCAGAGAGAAGTAATGATGCCACTGTATAGGTCACTGGTGCGGCCTCATCTAGAATACTGTGTCCAGTTCTGGAGGCCATATCTTCAGAAGGATATTATTACATTAGAGACTGTACAAAGAAGGGCATCGAACATGTTGCATGGTCTACATCACAAAACTTACCCAGAAAGACTAAAACATCTCACTATGTACAGTGTGGGGCAGAGAAGGGAAAGGAGGGACATGATAGAGACTGTCACATATATCGGGTTTTACCAAAGTCCAGGAGGGAAACATTCCTCACAGGAAGAGAAGTAATAGGACACAAGGACATGCACTGAGGCTGGGGGGAGGTTCAGGGGAAATTTGAGGGAAAATGACTTCACAGAAAGAGTAATGAACAAGTGGAACAGCCTCCCATCAGAGGTGGTAGAGGCTAAGACAGTAGAGCAATGTATACATGCATGTAACAGACATTAGCATATCATTATAAGGTTTGAGGTAAAAAAATATGGTAAAAAAGGGGCAGACTAGATGGGCCAAGTGGTTCTTATCTGCGTCACATTCTATGTTTCTATCTCATATTGGGAGCAAAATTATTTAAAGTGTTAAATCTATAGAATGTAAGCTCTTAAGAGCAGGGTCTTCAACCCTCATGTGCTTATCCTACGCTTACTTAAACCATCTTCAACGGCACCAAATCCCTCGGTTTTCTGCCACCTGATACCTATCTCAGTGTCATCTGCTGATGGAGCTATGTTTAGTTACCCTGTACTTGTGCTATATTGTCTTCACCTGTAAGTCACTTTTGTCCTGTTATGATTATTTAGTTTATGTACTATGTAATTGGGCGCTGCGGAACCTTTCTGGCGCCGTATAAATATTATTAATAATAAATACAATATTCAGTTCCCTGCTTGCAACAGCAGGGGGCGCCCAAGGTCCATCTACAAGAACAAGCACACAAGTAAAAGAAACTCCAGTGTAACACTTACCGTCAGCGTCTGGCCAGCTTTCAGTGTCGCTCTGGGGGGGAAGCGGAATATAATCGGTTTCTCCTCCCCGATCTGGCGCTTGATCTGCCAGTTCCCCAGCGATTGGTCCTTTAAGACAATACAAATACAGTACAATAGGTTACCCCACAGCGGTGACCCTAGAACTCTTCCACATTCTATCACTGTCCCTACAATGACTGGGACACTCTCCCATCACATTCCCAGGCTGAGCCCAATTACCCCAGCCACCCGCCCACATTTATTAAGATGTATGCAATAACTCTCCCCTTCCTATGGCACAGATACCGCAGATGTGGAATTGCAACCCGACGCTGGAAATAACATGGGCACACGTGGACAGTCACCAGTACGAGAGCCACTTTATACCATCAGAATGTGCAATGTGCTGTTTCGAGGTATGAGGCACCCTTGTAGGAGCAAACAATGAAACTCGCCCTTAAATCCTGCCGTTCCCCGTAGGTCCCTCCGAGCAACAGCAGAGGGCGCCCAAGGCCCATGTACAACAAGAATGACGTTGCTGTATCTGTAATACAGTACATGACTCTGGCATCTGCTGGCATTCTAGTCACGGGGGGACTGTAGCAGACCACTGCCACAAACATAAAGCCGGGACATGCCGCAGGAGAGTTTGATTGTGGTTGGTCACTGCGCAAGCATCATACATAGTGACTGCGGCAAAGTTAGCGTGCTGCTAGCTAAAAAAAGCGGCGTGAGGTTATTTTTATTTTTTTATTCGGTCTTTTATATTTCACCCAAAATCAAAATGATAAATTAATTACACCCCCCCCCCCCCTCCCCCTTCCTCAGTAATCAGCTCTGCAAATTCTCCGCACATCCTTCCAGGGCCCGTTTATAAATAAGAGTCCTACATTGGGCCAGAGACAGGGCTCCTGCCTGTCCTACATTGTAGATGAATCTGTTAGTGGGAGCGTGATACTGGGTTTCCAGTACAGAGCGCATGTGATATGGATTGGCCGGCGATATCTTACCGCTGCCATTCTCCGATAGAGAATGTGTTCTACCCCAGCACAATGATAGCGATACCCCTTACTGCAGGGTATGTCTGATCATTACCTCCTAGAAACCCTCTGAGATAGTTCTGTGGAGAAACCCTCTGAGATAGTTCTGTAGAGAAACCCTCTGAGATTTCCACGCACTCACCTCACTTGATTTGTTCTTCAGACGGACAAACTTCCCGTCTAAATCTACCTCCTCCACGGCCACTTTCCCACTGGTCCTGGCATGCTGGCTGTAACTGGTGGTCTTCCGCTCCCCTTCCTCCAGCCTCCTCTTCTTAGAAGAGGAGGTAACGTTACTCCCGGAATGTGCTGTCCGCGAGGACCTCTTCTGCCCAGTGGGGCTGGGCGAGAGACGGAGCCTGCGCAGAAGTACAGAAGTCAGACATTCACATCGCCCTAATATAAGATTAGTAAGAAAGACCGCTATACTGTATCATCAGCTGCATTGTGCCAAGAACAAACTTTTATACCAAAGCTACAGTCATGCTTGAAGGAGCGTATCCACTAGGGGGCAACATTCACCCACCTCTCCTCCTCTCCCTCCAGCAGTTTGCGATAAGCGTGGATCTCCATGTCCAACGCCAACTTGATGTCCAACAGTTCCTGGTATTCATCCAGTTGCTGTTGCATACGAGCTCTCATCTCCGCCATCTCCCGGTCCTTCTCCGCCAACGCCCGCCGGTTGGAGTCCCTCTCCCTGGTCAGGGCATCCTCCAGGTCACGTAACTTGGCTTCTTTAGCCGCCAGCTAAAATTGAATCACAAGATGTTAGATACAAGGGAGTATATTTACAAAAGTGCGAGTCTACAGAAATGGAGACCTATTCCCATAGTAACCAATCAGATTCTACTAATCATTTATCTAGCACCTACCAGAAAATAAAAGCTAGAATCTGATTGGTTAGTATGAACAACATCTTCACTTCTGCAAAAACGCACTTTAGTAAATGTACCCCTAGGTGTCAAGGTTGGGCTGGCCTGAGCAGTGCAGTGAAGTGAACTTGACGCGTTTCGTCAACAAGCCAATCAGCCTCACCTGTTTCTGCAGCTGACTGAGCTGCGCGCTCAGGCTGTCTATCCGGATCCTGCTCTGCTGGATCTCGTCGTGGGCCTCTCCAACCATGGTACTGTTCCGCTCCGCAGACAGCTTGGCATTCTCCAGCTGGATAGGGACACAACACGCACAGTCAGATGAAGACGGAATCATCAACCAAAAAGTTTCCAGTAACGGGCTCTAGCATAATCATACCAGACGCCAAAGTAATACCTTGGCATTGTACGTCTTCTCCAGCTCCTCCTTATACAGGGCGATCTGCCCCTCGTGTTGGGCACGCAGACCGTGCAGAGCATCAGCCAATTTGCTTTCGAACTCCTGCTGCCGCCCACTGTCAACCTCCACCAGACGCGTTTCGTGGCGCCGTTTGGTCTCTCGCAGTTCCTGCAGGACAGGTAGAAGACAAGGTCACCCACGACGCCAGAAAGGTCGCATTTGTTAGAGCGGGCGTTTTAGCTGGCCTGGATTCGGCCCCGTCGTGAGCGCACACTCACCTCACTATAGATGCTCTTCTGGAATTCTAGCTCTTCTCTCAGAGTCTGATTGCGGTTTTCCGCATCCACGCGACGCAGCATCTCATCCTGAAGTTGCTTCTTGGCGTCAGCCAGACTGCCTTCCAGCTGTGCAGAGGGTGAAAAGAACACTTAACGGAGATGGCAGCGGCCTACAGTATACAGTAAGTACACAATCCAATAAAGTATCACTCAGCAATAGCAGAATGCCACCTAGTGGCCAGTTATCAAGAAAAATGTGACAAGCTCAGAAAGATACAATGATACAGAGAATAAATTATTTATATCCAATATTTTCCAATAAAAGCAATTCCGCTTCAAACTAAACATATCTTTCCTATTTTGGATTGCAGCTCGGAGGGGTAATGTCCCCTCATTCATCGGTCAAGTACTGGGAGAAATACTACATAATTAGAGGATCATTTCATCTTTCAGTGCAAAAAAAAATAATCTAAGACCCCAACCAGCTTACTCTAACTGTGGTACAAATTCCCGGACTGCAGGCGGCAGCGCCTTTTTCTGCTGCCCGGCCTCAAGATTCCACTCTCCAATGTCCCCGCCCCCTTCTACACTGCCCCCCCCCCCCCCCCCCCCCCCAAGCGCTAGTCCCTGCAGTGACCTCCTCTCCCGTTTGTCAATGGACGTGCACAGGACAGTGTTCCAACAGGATACAGAGCTCGGTCACCAAGACACACGTACAGGCTCTTTTATACCGGGCTGCGCAGATCCTTGTAGTGAATGCGCATGTCACACAGACCAGCCATAGTTTCCATGTCACGATGGGACTGGTGTTTTCTCGTAGGCAATAGTGCCTGTAGCCTAACATCCGGGGAACAAACAGCGTGACGTCCTCCTGAAGAAGCCGCACTGACGGTATGCTATCATTCTGGCCCCTGCCCCCACTACACAGACGCTCTGCGTTACGCCGCAAGGGTGCAATGATGGAAAGTGCAGAGGTGCGGAGTGTTAAGTGCGTACATTCACACTGCGCTGATCAGCAAATGAGCGCACACTGCGGCAGGAAGCCAGGGAGAGCCGCACTGTCACTGCCACAGCTACTGTATGGGGGGAGGCCACTGTTCTGTCTAGCTACAGTTTTCATGTGAATGTATTGCTCCCATTCCCTTTTGTAGAAACCACAATTCCCTTTGCAAGTTCTCAGTATGCAGGACGCTACAGTTCCCTCCAAAACCGGCCCTGGGAGCAGCGTGACAGTACAGATCAGCTGACCAGTCGGGATCCAATCAGGAGTCAGTCAGCGGTCAGGTGACTCCTCTGACCAATCATCAGAGACCCAGGGGTATAAAGTTCCTGCAAAGGCCCTTCCTGGTTGTCAGATCTTTGTTGTCTGTAGACCTGCTGAGACCCTCCCTGACCAGCATTCTGCTTATTGTGACTCCAGTGCAGTTACTATCCTTAGCACTCACTGACTCCTTTCAGCATTTCTAAGTAGCTGGTCGTGCTCCAGCAATCCTGAGTAGCTGGCCGTGCTCCGCAGCACAGTATCTAAATCTGAGCAGTTAGCAGTGTCCCAGCAATCCTGAACAGCTGGTTCTGCTCCGCATGCCAGCGTCTAAGCCTGGGTAGCTGGTTGTAACCCAGCAATCCTGAATAGCTGGTTCTGCTCCGCATGCCAGCGTCTAAGCCTGGGTAGCTGGTTGTAACCCAGCAATCCTGTGTAGCTGGATCTTCTTCGCATCCCAACATCCAACCTGTGAAGCTAGTACTGTCCCGTCTGTATCTCAGCCCAGTTTCCGTATGAGAAAGAACTACCAAAGACTCTCCCAGTTTCTGCTCAAGCACCCATGACCCTAACCCAATATCTACGTCTAGTCCGAGTTCACAACCAAATAGACCCGTGACAGACCGTTCCCCATAATAACCTAAGTAAGGCCAGAAGAGGAGGCAGATTCAGCAGTCACTCTAGTAGTGTAAAAGGAAACACGTTTGGGAGAGAAAACACTACATGACGCAATAATGGCCGCCCATGTCTGACCTTAGCAATCTGGGCCTTCAGGTCGCGCAGTTCCGTCTCAATGTTCCTCTTCTCCCCCAGAGCGGTGGTCAGCGTTGCATCCTTTGAGTTCAGAAGGGCCTCCAAATCCTTCAGGCGAGCCTGCGCGGCCAGCAAGTCAGACTCCTTCTTCTTGTTCCTGGAATAGAGAGAGAGGGTTCTGGGTGAGGAGAGGAGGTGCCCAGTGGGCGCTGTGCCAGGCGCAGGGATGATAGTCAGTGACAGGACTGGGTGAGGAGAGGAGGTGCCCAGTGAGCGCTGTGCCAGGTGCAGGGATGATAGTCAGTGACAGGACTGGGTGAGGAGAGGAGGTGCCCAGTGAGCGCTGTGCCAGGTGCAGGGATGATAGTCAGTGACAGGACTGGGTGAGGAGAGGAGGTGCCCAGTGAGCGCTGTGCCAGGTGCAGGGATGATAGTCAGTGACAGGACTGGGTGAGGAGAGGAGGTGCCCAGTGAGCGCTGTGCCAGGTGCAGGGATGATAGTCAGTGACAGGACTGGGTGAGGAGAGGAGGTGCCCAGTGAGCGCTGTGCCAGGTGCAGGGATGATAGTCAGTGACAGGACTGGGTGAGGAGAGGAGGTGCCCAGTGAGCGCTGTGCCAGGCGCAGGGATGATAGTCAGTGACAGGACTGGGTGAGGAGAGGAGGTGCCCAGTGAGCGCTGTGCCAGGTGCAGGGATGATAGTCAGTGACAGGACTGGGTGAGGAGAGGAGGTGCCCAGTGGGCGCTGTGCCAGGCGCAGGGATGATAGTCAGTGACAGGACTGGGTGAGGAGAGGAGGTGCCCAGTGAGCGCTGTGCCAGGTGCAGGGATGATAGTCAGTGACAGGACTGGGTGAGGAGAGGAGGTGCCCAGTGAGCGCTGTGCCAGGTGCAGGGATGATAGTCAGTGACAGGACTGGGTGAGGAGAGGAGGTGCCCAGTGAGCGCTGTGCCAGGTGCAGGGATGATAGTCAGTGACAGGACTGGGTGAGGAGAGGAGGTGCCCAGTGAGCGCTGTGCCAGGTGCAGGGATGATAGTCAGTGACAGGACTGGGTGAGGAGACCAGGTGCCCAGTGAGCGCTGTGCCAGGCGCAGGGATGATAGTCAGTGACAGGACTGGGTGAGGAGAGGAGGTGCCCAGTGAGCGCTGTGCCAGGTGCAGGGATGATAGTCAGTGACAGGACTGGGTGAGGAGAGGAGGTGCCCAGTGAGCGCTGTGCCAGGTGCAGGGATGATAGTCAGTGACAGGACTGGGTGAGGAGAGGAGGTGCCCAGTGAGCGCTGTGCCAGGCGCAGGGATGATAGTCAGTGACAGGACTGGGTGAGGAGAGGAGGTGCCCAGTGAGCGCTGTGCCAGGCGCAGGGATGATAGTCAGTGACAGGACTGGGTGAGGAGAGGAGGTGCCCAGTGAGCGCTGTGCCAGGTGCAGGGATGATAGTCAGAGACAGGACTGGGTGAGGAGAGGAGGTGCCCAGTGAGCGCTGTGCCAGGCGCAGGGATGATAGTCAGTGACAGGACTGGGTGAGGAGAGGAGGTGCCCAGTGAGCGCTGTGCCAGGCGCAGGGATGATAGTCAGTGACAGGACTGGGTGAGGAGAGGAGGTGCCCAGTGAGCGCTGTGCCAGGTGCAGGGATGATAGTCAGAGACAGGACTGGGTGAGGAGAGGAGGTGCCCAGTGAGCGCTGTGCCAGGCGCAGGGATGATAGTCAGTGACAGGACTGGGTGAGGAGAGGAGGTGCCCAGTGAGCGCTGTGCCAGGCGCAGGGATGATAGTCAGTGACAGGACTGGGTGAGGAGAGGAGGTGCCCAGTGAGCGCTGTGCCAGGCACAGGGATGATAGTCAGTGACAGGACTGGGTGAGGAGAGGAGGTGCCCAGTGGGCGCTGTGCCAGGCGCAGGGATGATAGTCAGTGACAGGACTGGGTGAGGAGAGGAGGTGCCCAGTGAGCGCTGTGCCAGGCGCAGGGATGATAGTCAGTGACAGGACTGGGTGAGGAGAGGAGGTGCCCAGTGAGCGCTGTGCCAGGCACAGGGATGATAGTCAGTGACAGGACTGGGTGAGGAGAGGAGGTGCCCAGTGAGCGCTGTGCCAGGCGCAGGGATGATAGTCAGTGACAGGACTGGGTGAGGAGAGGAGGTGCCCAGTGAGCGCTGTGCCAGGTGCAGGGATGATAGTCAGTGACAGGACTGGGTGAGGAGAGGAGGTGCCCAGTGAGCGCTGTGCCAGGTGCAGGGATGATAGTCAGTGACAGGACTGGGTGAGGAGAGGAGGTGCCCAGTGGGCGCTGTGCCAGGTGCAGGGATGATAGTCAGTGACAGGACTGGGTGAGGAGAGGAGGTGCCCAGTGGGCGCTGTGCCAGGTGCAGGGATGATAGTCAGTGACAGGACTGGGTGAGGAGAGGAGGTGCCCAGTGGGCGCTGTGCCAGGTGCAGGGATGATAGTCAGTGACAGGACTGGGTGAGGAGACCAGGTGCCCAGTGAGCGCTGTGCCAGGCACAGGGATGATAGTCAGTGACAGGACTGGGTGAGGAGAGGAGGTGCCCAGTGAGCGCTGTGCCAGGCGCAGGGATGATAGTCAGTGACAGGACTGGGTGAGGAGAGGAGGTGCCCAGTGGGCGCTGTGCCAGGCGCAGGGATGATAGTCAGTGACAGGACTGGGTGAGGAGAGGAGGTGCCCAGTGGGCGCTGTGCCAGGTGCAGGGATGATAGTCAGTGACAGGACTGGGTGAGGAGAGGAGGTGCCCAGTGAGCGCTGTGCCAGGTGCAGGGATGATAGTCAGTGACAGGACTGGGTGAGGAGACCAGGTGCCCAGTGAGCGCTGTGCCAGGTGCAGGGATGATAGTCAGTGACAGGACTGGGTGAGGAGAGGAGGTGCCCAGTGGGCGCTGTGCCAGGCGCAGGGATGATAGTCAGTGACAGGACTGGGTGAGGAGAGGAGGTGCCCAGTGGGCGCTGTGCCAGGTGCAGGGATGATAGTCAGTGACAGGACTGGGTGAGGAGAGGAGGTGCCCAGTGAGCGCTGTGCCAGGTGCAGGGATGATAGTCAGTGACAGGACTGGGTGAGGAGACCAGGTGCCCAGTGAGCGCTGTGCCAGGTGCAGGGATGATAGTCAGTGACAGGACTGGGTGAGGAGAGGAGGTGCCCAGTGGGCGCTGTGCCAGGCGCAGGGATGATAGTCAGTGACAGGACTGGGTGAGGAGAGGAGGTGCCCAGTGAGCGCTGTGCCAGGCACAGGGATGATAGTCAGAGACAGGACTGGGTGAGGAGAGGAGGTGCCCAGTGAGCGCTGTGCCAGGCGCAGGGATGATAGTCAGTGACAGGACTGGGTGAGGAGAGGAGGTGCCCAGTGGGCGCTGTGCCAGGCGCAGGGATGATAGTCAGTGACAGGACTGGGTGAGGAGAGGAGGTGCCCAGTGGGCGCTGTGCCAGGCGCAGGGATGATAGTCAGTGACAGGACTGGGTGAGGAGACCAGGTGCCCAGTGAGCGCTGTGCCAGGCGCAGGGATGATAGTCAGTGACAGGACTGGGTGAGGAGAGGAGGTGCCCAGTGGGCGCTGTGCCAGGCGCAGGGATGATAGTCAGTGACAGGACTGGGTGAGGAGAGGAGGTGCCCAGTGGGCACTGTGCCAGGTGCAGGGATGATAGTCAGTGACAGGACTGGGTGAGGAGAGGAGGTGCCCAGTGAGCGCTGTGCCAGGCGCAGGGATGATAGTCAGTGACAGGACTGGGTGAGGAGAGGAGGTGCCCAGTGGGCGCTGTGCCAGGTGCAGGGATGATAGTCAGTGACAGGACTGGGTGAGGAGAGGAGGTGCCCAGTGGGCGCTGTGCCAGGTGCAGGGATGATAGTCAGTGACAGGACTGGGTGAGGAGAGGAGGTGCCCAGTGGGCGCTGTGCCAGGTGCAGGGATGATAGTCAGTGACAGGACTGGGTGAGGAGAGGAGGTGCCCAGTGGGCGCTGTGCCAGGTGCAGGGATGATAGTCAGTGACAGGACTGGGTGAGGAGACCAGGTGCCCAGTGAGCGCTGTGCCAGGTGCAGGGATGATAGTCAGTGACAGGACTGGGTGAGGAGAGGAGGTGCCCAGTGAGCGCTGTGCCAGGTGCAGGGATGATAGTCAGTGACAGGACTGGGTGAGGAGACCAGGTGCCCAGTGAGCGCTGTGCCAGGCGCAGGGATGATAGTCAGTGACAGGACTGGGTGAGGAGAGGAGGTGCCCAGTGAGCGCTGTGCCAGGCACAGGGATGATAGTCAGTGACAGGACTGGGTGAGGAGAGGAGGTGCCCAGTGAGCGCTGTGCCAGGCGCAGGGATGATAGTCAGTGACAGGACTGGGTGAGGAGACCAGGTGCCCAGTGAGCGCTGTGCCAGGCGCAGGGATGATAGTCAGTGACAGGACTGGGTGAGGAGAGGAGGTGCCCAGTGGGCGCTGTGCCAGGCGCAGGGATGATAGTCAGTGACAGGACTGGGTGAGGAGAGGAGGTGCCCAGTGGGCGCTGTGCCAGGTGCAGGGATGATAGTCAGTGACAGGACTGGGTGAGGAGACCAGGTGCCCAGTGAGCGCTGTGCCAGGCGCAGGGATGATAGTCAGTGACAGGACTGGGTGAGGAGAGGAGGTGCCCAGTGGGCGCTGTGCCAGGCGCAGGGATGATAGTCAGTGACAGGACTGGGTGAGGAGAGGAGGTGCCCAGTGGGCGCTGTGCCAGGTGCAGGGATGATAGTCAGTGACAGGACTGGGTGAGGAGACCAGGTGCCCAGTGAGCGCTGTGCCAGGTGCAGGGATGATAGTCAGTGACAGGACTGGGTGAGGAGAGGAGGTGCCCAGTGAGCGCTGTGCCAGGTGCAGGGATGATAGTCAGTGACAGGACTGGGTGAGGAGACCAGGTGCCCAGTGAGCGCTGTGCCAGGCGCAGGGATGATAGTCAGTGACAGGACTGGGTGAGGAGAGGAGGTGCCCAGTGAGCGCTGTGCCAGGCACAGGGATGATAGTCAGTGACAGGACTGGGTGAGGAGAGGAGGTGCCCAGTGGGCGCTGTGCCAGGTGCAGGGATGATAGTCAGTGACAGGACTGGGTGAGGAGACCAGGTGCCCAGTGAGCGCTGTGCCAGGTGCAGGGATGATAGTCAGTGACAGGACTGGGTGAGGAGAGGAGGTGCCCAGTGAGCGCTGTGCCAGGTGCAGGGATGATAGTCAGTGACAGGACTGGGTGAGGAGACCAGGTGCCCAGTGAGCGCTGTGCCAGGCGCAGGGATGATAGTCAGTGACAGGACTGGGTGAGGAGAGGAGGTGCCCAGTGAGCGCTGTGCCAGGCACAGGGATGATAGTCAGTGACAGGACTGGGTGAGGAGAGGAGGTGCCCAGTGAGCGCTGTGCCAGGCGCAGGGATGATAGTCAGTGACAGGACTGGGTGAGGAGACCAGGTGCCCAGTGAGCGCTGTGCCAGGTGCAGGGATGATAGTCAGTGACAGGACTGGGTGAGGAGAGGAGGTGCCCAGTGAGCGCTGTGCCAGGCGCAGGGATGATAGTCAGTGACAGGACTGGGTGAGGAGAGGAGGTGCCCAGTGGGCGCTGTGCCAGGCGCAGGGATGATAGTCAGTGACAGGACTGGGTGAGGAGAGGAGGTGCCCAGTGAGCGCTGTGCCAGGCGCAGGGATGATAGTCAGTGACAGGACTGGGTGAGGAGAGGAGGTGCCCAGTGGGCGCTGTGCCAGGCGCAGGGATGATAGTCAGTGACAGGACTGGGTGAGGAGAGGAGGTGCCCAGTGAGCGCTGTGCCAGGTGCAGGGATGATAGTCAGTGACAGGACTGGGTGAGGAGAGGAGGTGCCCAGTGGGCGCTGTGCCAGGCGCAGGGATGATAGTCAGTGACAGGACTGGGTGAGGAGAGGAGGTGCCCAGTGGGCGCTGTGCCAGGCGCAGGGATGATAGTCAGTGACAGGACTGGGTGAGGAGAGGAGGTGCCCAGTGAGCGCTGTGCCAGGCGCAGGGATGATAGTCAGTGACAGGACTGGGTGAGGAGAGGAGGTGCCCAGTGGGCGCTGTGCCAGGTGCAGGGATGATAGTCAGTGACAGGACTGGGTGAGGAGACCAGGTGCCCAGTGAGCGCTGTGCCAGGTGCAGGAATGATAGTCAGTGACAGGACTGGGTGAGGAGACCAGGTGCCCAGTGAGCGCTGTGCCAGGTGCAGGGATGATAGTCAGTGACAGGACTGGGTGAGGAGAGGAGGTGCCCAGTGAGCGCTGTGCCAGGTGCAGGGATGATAGTCAGTGACAGGACTGGGTGAGGAGAGGAGGTGCCCAGTGAGCGCTGTGCCAGGCGCAGGGATGATAGTCAGTGACAGGACTGGGTGAGGAGAGGAGGTGCCCAGTGGGCGCTGTGCCAGGTGCAGGGATGATAGTCAGTGACAGGACTGGGTGAGGAGAGGAGGTGCCCAGTGAGCGCTGTGCCAGGCGCAGGGATGATAGTCAGTGACAGGACTGGGTGAGGAGAGGAGGTGCCCAGTGAGCGCTGTGCCAGGCGCAGGGATGATAGTCAGTGACAGGACTGGGTGAGGAGAGGAGGTGCCCAGTGGGCGCTGTGCCAGGCGCAGGGATGATAGTCAGTGACAGGACTGGGTGAGGAGAGGAGGTGCCCAGTGGGCGCTGTGCCAGGCGCAGGGATGATAGTCAGTGACAGGACTGGGTGAGGAGAGGAGGTGCCCAGTGGGCGCTGTGCCAGGTGCAGGGATGATAGTCAGTGACAGGACTGGGTGAGGAGACCAGGTGCCCAGTGAGCGCTGTGCCAGGCGCAGGGATGATAGTCAGTGACAGGACTGGGTGAGGAGAGGAGGTGCCCAGTGGGCGCTGTGCCAGGCGCAGGGATGATAGTCAGTGACAGGACTGGGTGAGGAGAGGAGGTGCCCAGTGGGCGCTGTGCCAGGTGCAGGGATGATAGTCAGTGACAGGACTGGGTGAGGAGACCAGGTGCCCAGTGAGCGCTGTGCCAGGCGCAGGGATGATAGTCAGTGACAGGACTGGGTGAGGAGAGGAGGTGCCCAGTGGGCGCTGTGCCAGGCGCAGGGATGATAGTCAGTGACAGGACTGGGTGAGGAGAGGAGGTGCCCAGTGGGCGCTGTGCCAGGCGCAGGGATGATAGTCAGTGACAGGACTGGGTGAGGAGAGGAGGTGCCCAGTGGGCGCTGTGCCAGGCGCAGGGATGATAGTCAGTGACAGGACTGGGTGAGGAGACCAGGTGCCCAGTGAGCGCTGTGCCAGGTGCAGGGATGATAGTCAGTGACAGGACTGGGTGAGGAGACCAGGTGCCCAGTGAGCGCTGTGCCAGGCGCAGGGATGATAGTCAGTGACAGGACTGGGTGAGGAGAGGAGGTGCCCAGTGGGCGCTGTGCCAGGCGCAGGGATGATAGTCAGTGACAGGACTGGGTGAGGAGAGGAGGTGCCCAGTGGGCGCTGTGCCAGGTGCAGGGATGATAGTCAGTGACAGGACTGGGTGAGGAGACCAGGTGCCCAGTGAGCGCTGTGCCAGGCGCAGGGATGATAGTCAGTGACAGGACTGGGTGAGGAGAGGAGGTGCCCAGTGGGCGCTGTGCCAGGCGCAGGGATGATAGTCAGTGACAGGACTGGGTGAGGAGAGGAGGTGCCCAGTGGGCGCTGTGCCAGGTGCAGGGATGATAGTCAGTGACAGGACTGGGTGAGGAGACCAGGTGCCCAGTGAGCGCTGTGCCAGGCGCAGGGATGATAGTCAGTGACAGGACTGGGTGAGGAGAGGAGGTGCCCAGTGAGCGCTGTGCCAGGCGCAGGGATGATAGTCAGTGACAGGACTGGGTGAGGAGACCAGGTGCCCAGTGAGCGCTGTGCCAGGTGCAGGGATGATAGTCAGTGACAGGACTGGGTGAGGAGACCAGGTGCCCAGTGAGCGCTGTGCCAGGCGCAGGGATGATAGTCAGTGACAGGACTGGGTGAGGAGAGGAGGTGCCCAGTGGGCGCTGTGCCAGGCGCAGGGATGATAGTCAGTGACAGGACTGGGTGAGGAGAGGAGGTGCCCAGTGGGCGCTGTGCCAGGTGCAGGGATGATAGTCAGTGACAGGACTGGGTGAGGAGAGGAGGTGCCCAGTGGGCGCTGTGCCAGGCACAGGGATGATAGTCAGTGACAGGACTGGGTGAGGAGAGGAGGTGCCCAGTGGGCGCTGTGCCAGGCGCAGGGATGATAGTCAGTGACAGGACTGGGTGAGGAGAGGAGGTGCCCAGTGGGCGCTGTGCCAGGCGCAGGGATGATAGTCAGTGACAGGACTGGGTGAGGAGAGGAGGTGCCCAGTGGGCACTGTGCCAGGTGCAGGGATGATAGTCAGTGACAGGACTGGGTGAGGAGAGGAGGTGCCCAGTGAGCGCTGTGCCAGGTGCAGGGATGATAGTCAGTGACAGGACTGGGTGAGGAGAGGTGGTGCCCAGTGAGCGCTGTGCCAGGTGCAGGGATGATAGTCAGTGACAGGACTGGGTGAGGAGAGGAGGTGCCCAGTGAGCGCTGTGCCAGGTGCAGGGATGATAGTCAGTGACAGGACTGGGTGAGGAGAGGAGGTGCCCAGTGAGCGCTGTGCCAGGTGCAGGGATGATAGTCAGTGACAGGACTGGGTGAGGAGAGGAGGTGCCCAGTGAGCGCTGTGCCAGGCGCAGGGATGATAGTCAGTGACAGGACTGGGTGAGGAGAGGAGGTGCCCAGTGAGCGCTGTGCCAGGCGCAGGGATGATAGTCAGTGACAGGACTGGGTGAGGAGAGGAGGTGCCCAGTGGGCGCTGTGCCAGGCGCAGGGATGATAGTCAGTGACAGGACTGGGTGAGGAGAGGAGGTGCCCAGTGAGCGCTGTGCCAGGCGCAGGGATGATAGTCAGTGACAGGACTGGGTGAGGAGAGGAGGTGCCCAGTGGGCGCTGTGCCAGGTGCAGGGATGATAGTCAGTGACAGGACTGGGTGAGGAGAGGAGGTGCCCAGTGGGCGCTGTGCCAGGTGCAGGGATGATAGTCAGTGACAGGACTGGGTGAGGAGAGGAGGTGCCCAGTGGGCGCTGTGCCAGGTGCAGGGATGATAGTCAGTGACAGGACTGGGTGAGGAGAGGAGGTGCCCAGTGGGCGCTGTGCCAGGTGCAGGGATGATAGTCAGTGACAGGACTGGGTGAGGAGACCAGGTGCCCAGTGAGCGCTGTACCAGGTGCAGGGATGATAGTCAGTGACAGGACTGGGTGAGGAGAGGAGGTGCCCAGTGAGCGCTGTGCCAGGTGCAGGGATGATAGTCAGTGACAGGACTGGGTGAGGAGACCAGGTGCCCAGTGAGCGCTGTGCCAGGCGCAGGGATGATAGTCAGTGACAGGACTGGGTGAGGAGAGGAGGTGCCCAGTGAGCGCTGTGCCAGGCACAGGGATGATAGTCAGTGACAGGACTGGGTGAGGAGAGGAGGTGCCCAGTGAGCGCTGTGCCAGGCGCAGGGATGATAGTCAGTGACAGGACTGGGTGAGGAGACCAGGTGCCCAGTGAGCGCTGTGCCAGGCGCAGGGATGATAGTCAGTGACAGGACTGGGTGAGGAGAGGAGGTGCCCAGTGAGCGCTGTGCCAGGCACAGGGATGATAGTCAGTGACAGGACTGGGTGAGGAGAGGAGGTGCCCAGTGAGCACTGTGCCAGGCGCAGGGATGATAGTCAGTGACAGGACTGGGTGAGGAGAGGAGGTGCCCAGT